>NW_006921820.1:141921-184127 GCF_000298275.1 Orycteropus afer afer | reverse complement strand
AAAAAAAAAAAAAAAAAATGTTAGCTTTGGGGAGGTTCATAGGAAGGCAAGAGCTTGATATGATAGACTACAGCTGTGGAAAGCTACTGACATTTTTAAGAGGGAGTAACAAGGTCAAATTTCTGTTATAAAAGATTGCTCCTACATGGTCAGTAATGGCAAGCATTGATCTACAGGTGGATAAATGGGAAGACAGGCTGAATAATCAGATATGTCCAGGTAGGGGGTAGTGTGCCCATCACCATGTACAGGGTTAGCAGACAAAAGTTCTAAAAAAAAGCAGCAGCTAGGGAAAGCAGGAATGCATAGGCAAGAAGGCTGCAAGGAAAGGGTAACTGCAGGAAGGAAGTGGGAGGAGAGCTGTTACATTGTGGGGGTTGTAATCAGTGTCATGAAATAAAATGTATATAAACTATTGCATGTAAAATGAATCTACTTTGTAAAATTTCACCCAAATCACAATAAAAAAATTAAAATAATAAAAAGATTGATCCTGAAAAGCAGAGAGGACTGGAGGCATTTTTTTTTTTTTTTTTTTTTTCCTAATTGTGCTTTGGGTGCAAATGTACAGAGCAGAATTTGTTTTATATTCAACAGTTCTTGTACATTTGGTTTCACTCTCTGATTACCATCCCCAACCCTAACCCACTCTCTACTCCTCCCTTCCCTGGGATTCCCAACCCCCCGCACACACACACACCCACACACCCCGCTCCCTGTGCCCTTCTTAGTTATGCACTTCTGTCTGTTCAGCTCTCCCTCCATGTGAATGCTGCCCTTCTAGTGCCCTATGGCCAATTGCTCCAACAGGTATATCTCTGTAGAGTAGGTGGGTGTCTCACTCTCAGTTGGGTGTTGTGCGTATAAGTCTTTCTACTGTTGGACTGAGAGCTAGTCCTTAGGAAGGAGTCCTATCCCAGGCTTCAAGTGTATCCTAGCTCCATAGTCTTGGGGGTCCCCACCAGACTCTATCTGAACAGTAATTCTGGTCATTATTGTGTTTTTGAATTTTGTTGCACGTTTTTCCTTCCACTCTGTCCAGGGACTCCAGTTTTGATCCCTCTTCGAGTAGCTGACATTGGTAGCCAGGCACCATCTGGTTCTTCTGGTCCACCATATCCTAGGGCTGATTATTTCCAAATGTCCTTGGTTTTCTTCACTCTTCTTCACATCAGGCAAGAGGAGACCATTAGCTGCATCTTAGATGGCTGCTAGAAAGCTTTTAAGACCCCAGTTCCTACTCACCAAAGTAGGTTGTAGAACAAGATTTTTATGTATTATTTTGTGTCAATTGAGCCTGGTGTCCCCCAGTACTATGGTCCTAAATTTGCAGGCCCAGTAGTTCTCTCTCCCAAGGTGTTTGGCGGTCTCTGAGGGATTACTTCAGCTCTGCCTTCTGTTGCTTCTGTAATGATTATGGTTATTTTGTATCACTAGTATCTGGGTAAGATTATCCTCAGCTAAATCTGTCATTGGTCTAGGGTATATTCCTGGTCATCGACTCCCATCTGATCTTCTCAGTTGTCTATGCCTTTATCTGTAGTATGGTGTTTTGTGTTAGTGGTAGTGCAATATTGTGCATGTACTGGTATTAGCCTGTGTCGTCTATATTTTATGTGCACATTTTGGTGTCCTCCCTTTCCCCAATGTTATCATGCTGGTCACAGACTCTATACTGTCCCTCTCCTTACCCAACTCAGTGTGTGGCCCCATCTAGCATGAGCCAAGTGAGAAGTATTGAAAGACTGTAGGGGCAGTGGAAATAGAGACAAGTAAATATCATTTAAAAGGAGGTAGAATAAATGTAGAAGAGGTAGCACAGACAGGGCTTGATGATGTGGGAAGTGTAAAGGAGGGAGAAATCTGGAATGACTCCAAGGATTCTGACTTTAAAATATTGAGTGGTAGGTAGTACAGTCTCCAAATTGGGGACTATGAGGAGCAGTTTTCCTTAAGGAAAATAGGAGTTTGGTCCTAGACACACCTAAGGATGATCCAAGTACACCAAAGTCTATCATGTGCATATAGATCCCTAGATTTGTATGTTGTTGTTGTTGTTATGTGCCATCGAGTCGGCCCCGACTCATAGCGACCCCTCCTTGGGTTTCCGAGGCAGTATCACTACGGAAGTAGGATTGCCCAACCTTCCTTCCGAGGAGTGGCTGGTGGGTTTGAACCGCCAGCCTTCTGGTTAGCGGTCAAGTGCCTTAGCCACTATGCTACAAGAGCTCCCTAGATTTGTATATCGTATTATATATGTAAATTATGAAATATAATTATTTTTATGTACATACTAGATTTTAAATAAATCAATGCTTTACTTTTTTTTTTAACAATTCTTAAACCATTTTTTCCCAATATAATTTCCTCCCCCAACCTTAATTGCTCAATAAATTTCTATTAGTAAAACTTGCTACAAAAACAGATTATTCTATGAAAAAGGTCTAAGTGGTTTCCTGCCTTGACCTACCCAGGAAAAATCTTTAGCGTCTCAGTGTGAGCTGCTTATTTGAAAGAGGTGAGAAAATGGCCCTTGACTACTGTTCTTCCTCCCATCCTTTGGTCACCCAGCATTTCTTGAACAGCCAGATGATGAGAATACAAGTTTTTCCTACCTCTTCAGATTTGTTTACCTGTGATATTTACAGACCATTTCATACTACATCCCATTCCTTTAAAGAAATTATATTTCTAAACCATAAACTAGAGGCACTTACTGAAGCCCTTTGCTACGTGCATTAGAGTTTCTGGGCTAGGTCACCACCATGTCCAGAAAGAAAGAAGGTATGGGTGTTGCTGAATTAGAGTGATTCACACAATGCCTGTTTTGGCTACCAGGAGAAGCCAGCCAGAATCAGAGAGTTGAGGAAGGCTTGTCCTCAAAACTCTTTGTGACCAGCAGGAATAAAAGACAAAGAGGAGCCAGAGAGGCCTTCAAAAACTGCCTCTTGTGCTGGCAGACCCCGAGATAATTAAGTGGACTAATTGATAGCACAGGCCTTTGAGTAAACACTCTACACTCTGCTGGTGGCCCAGCCTTTGTGATGGTGATTACAGCAGGTCTGCCTTTGCACTATTCCTCTATTGTGCCCTTAATCTCCTAATTTTTACCTAGGTTTTCTGGAAGACAATTTGGATGTTAGAATTTGTGCTGTTAATCTTTGCTTCATCATGGGAAAGAAAAGCCCTAACTGATGATTTTTGCACCAGGCTTGGTTTTGAACAATGAACTGGGACATTTCTTTAAGTTAAAATTGAAATTGTGATCCTCTGGTAAAATGATTGATTTTATGTTAGGATTAACCCAGAATTTTAATATGGGAACTGTTCACAAGCTGTAATTCTTAGTCATGTAAACAAAAGTCAGTAATCTTTTTAATAGGACTTTCAGAAATGCTTACTTCTTTGGCCCAAACTGTTATCAGTTTTCCGTTCTTGGTCCCGCAAGAAGTTTAAAGAAAAGTGTAGTTTTCAGATCTCAGAGCATCAGTCAGCTCAACTGCTATAATTGCCTGAGGCTCTGCGAGGCCTCAATAAAATGCTGACAGTTTAGCAGGATTAATAGGTTTGGAACATTAAAAATTACAAATTATGATTATAAATTGCAGGCAACACAGGCCTTTCAATCAGCAGTCATATTTACCATATTCGTAATTGTGCTAAGCACCACAGCAAGTGAGCCAGAGAACAGTGGACCCATAGTAAAATAGCTTACTATGCTTATTACTGTACAAAAGGAGGAGAGGAGTTTGTAAAACCTTGCTAATCCTGATTGGTTGCAGAAGACTTAGTTTTGAATTCTAAAGTATTTTTATACAAAAAGAAGTTTGTTGTTTTATGTGTTTATTTTTCTTTTCCGTGTCCATAAACCATATTAACAAAATGTGTACTAGCCAAGATCCCTGGAAACCTGTGTAATAAAAAGATAAGAATGATGTATAATTTAGCCCATTAATTTTGTGGATATAAATGAGTGCTTCTCAAGTGTTTAAGGGTGCTTGAAAACCATTTGTGTTCAAGCAAAGGTAAACTTTAACTCTGCCTGCCTGAACTGTTCATTCATTCATTGAGCAAATATTTATGTAGCACTTGTTCTGTGCCAGTCCCTGTACTGGGACTGGGAGAAAGCAGAGATGACTCAGACACTAATTGTGTCCTTAAGGACTTTGTAAACTAGTAAGGGAAAGAAGATGTGTATACAAATATCCCGGGTATAAGGCAGAGAGTGTTGTTGTTGTTAGGTGCCATCAAGTCAGTCCCGACTCATAGCGACCCCTCCTTGGGTTTCTGAATAAAAGAAGATAGTACGTGAAAAACATTTAGCATGCTGCCTGGCACGTAATAAATTCTCAATAATTGTTGGTGTCTATTATCATCGTCATCGAGGGCATTCAGAGAAGGGAGACATTACTCTTAGTTGCAGGGACTAGCTGCCTTCTAGAGCAGCTTAAATTTAGCCTGGGCTCTACAAAATGGGATCAGTTAGAACATTTAGAGTTGAGGGAAAAAAGGTGAACAAAGGAAATAAAATAAGCAAAGGCAAGGAAAGAGAAAAATATGAAGAATGAATAGAGTACTTTAGCTGGACTTTGAAACATATACGATGGTGATCTTAGTGCCTCCTAGATTCTTATGAGGTTCAAATGAGATAATGAATGTAAAAATATTTTGTGAACTGTATAAATGACTTGCTGAGATATGGTGATGCCAATTATTAAAAGATTTTGCACAAGAAAATGACACGCTAAGAGCCATATTTTGGAGCATTAATCAAGCACTGTATACAGACTACATTGGAAAGGAGGTAGAAAGTGGGAGGGGCCATTAACAGTCCTCTGGGCAAGAGGGAAAAGAACATTAAAAGATTCTCTCTCATAGTTTCTTTTTGATGTGGCATCACCAGTATCCCAGGCATCAGGCTCCAAACCTTTCATCATCTCTGTCTCCTCTCTCTTTCTTGAAACCTAGATCTAATCTGCTGTCACATTATATTGATTGGAAGGAACCCTAAAGTTACCTAATCTGTCTTCTATTCAGATTTGGATATCTCCACTGACAGGGAACTCGACTTACTAAAGGAGACTGTTCTGTCTCTGGTAAGTTCTGATGCTTAGAAAGTCTCTCCAAAATCTGTGTCCCTCCTGCTACCTTTTGGTACTAGTCCTACTTGTTCCTTAGCAACATGCAGAATAATCTAAGTCCACCCTACTCCCTAAACTCCTCTGGTTCTAACTCTACTTTATACTCTCCTTTGCTTTTTATTTCCTTGTTCCAGTTACTATGGCTGGGAAACAAATTTCTAAGCATAAAAACCCCATCTCTGGTAGCTAGTGCCTAAGGCATTTTGACTGCTAACCAGAAGGCTGGTGGTTCAAATCCACCAGCCACTCCTCAGAAGGAAGACTGGGCAGTCTATTTCCATAGTGATATGGCCTCGGAAACTCAAGGAGGGGTTGCTATGAGTTGGATCCAACTCGACGGCAGTGAGTTTGGTTTGGTTTTGGTATTAATCTCACCAATTCTGTGGTCAGGAATTTGGTCAAGGCTTAGTGATCACAGCCAATCCTTATTCCACAATGTCTGGGGCCTCGATTGGAAGACTTGAAGGCTAAGGGTTAGAGTCATCTGAATTTCTGTTCACCTAAGTTTGTGACTGATGCTAGCTGGAGATCTTTCCATGCGGTCTGTCTGCTTGGACTTTCTCACAGCATGGTGGCAGGGTTCCAACAGAGCATCCTGTCAGAGAGCCAAGTGGAAACCATATCATCTTTTTATGACCTCGCTTCAGAAGTCATGCAGTAGTACTTCTACTGCATTCTGTTCAAGGCAGTCTCAAGGTCCCACCAAATTCAAAGGGAGGACTTTGCCTCTTGATGGGGAATGTGACAGTTCTGGAAGAGCATGTGGTACCAGAAATATTGCTGTGGCTGTGTTTGAAAATTTTAATCTAAATTTTCTTCTCTAAAGATAAACCTGTTCCCAGATACCCTGTTCTTAGCTGTCTTTTGTTCTCCCTCTAGTCTTATTCGTGGTACTTTCATATATCTTACTAACTCTTCATCTCTGTTAAGTCCTAAATCTTTTGTTTTCATCCTTGTACAAAAAGCTTGCTGAGATTAGGAGTTGGAAGATGAAGTGAATATAAAAGGATCAAACCCAAAAAACCTCCCGTTGAGTCGATTCCAACTTATAGCAACCCCTCCTTGGGTTTCCAAGGTGATATCTCTACAGAAGTAGATTACCCAGTCTTCCTTCTGAGGAGTGGCTGGTGGGTTTGAACCACCAGCCTTCTGGTTAGTAGTCAGATGCCTTAGGCACTATGCCACCAGAACTCCCATAATTGGACCAGGCAAGTGCAACTAAAGGAAGTAGTATACTGAGTACCTTCTGTGTGCCAGGTCCCATGTGCTCCCATGGGTTATCTCCCCAATAGCTTTCAGCAATGCTGCTCACTTTGTGTAAGGGGGCACAGCCTCAGGACTGACTAGGAAGAGTGACTGTCCGTATCCTTCAGATCTAAAGAACAAGAACACAAGAACAGGAACCTCTGGGCTGTCTCTGTACTCACAATTGACAAGTACTAGTATAGAGATTTCTGAAATATCTATCCCAGCTTATATAAAGTCCCAGATGACTTAAATAGACAGAAAGATGAATTCTTCATTGGTTCAATTCAGATTGAGTGCCCACTGTAGGTTAAGCACTGTACCAGAGAAGGAGAGCTGGCTGGGCTCTTGCCCACAGAGCCAAAGTTTAAAAACAGCCTTCACTAGATCACTGCTCCAAGAGGGGCTAGGGTATGGGAAAGGAAGACTATAAATGGGCAGGCTCACCAGGCTTAGGCAGCAGAATCTGTCCAGGATTCACTTGCAGTTAGACTCCCATTGACTTGAGGACTTTTGGAGGCAGGATGTGAAGAAGAAAACTTTCGTGAAGTGTTATGTTGAAGAGCACAGGTTTCAGAGTCAGAAGGATGTGGGTTCAGTACCTACTCTCCTACCTGTGTAACCTTGGCAGGTTCCTTAGTTTTTCAATGCCTATTTGCTCACATATAAAAGTGAATTTGATAATTCCTTCCTCAGAGGACAAATGGTTGGACAGGTGAGAGGCAAATGGTGACTAACACATCTGTCACCCTGATCTCTTGCTTTAGGTGCTATTTTGTATATAGATTTATTATACCGTACCTCGTTCCAAAAAGACTTGAGATGGATTATAGATAAGTACATACTTTTTCCGTAATGAGAAAATTAGAATGGAAGAAATTAGTTAGGAAAAGTTATTCAGTTATCAGTTATTCAGCCATAAAGAGAAATGAAGTTCTGATAACATGCTAAGACATGGATGAACCTTGAAAACATTCTGCTGAGTGAAATAAGTTAGATAGAAAAGAACAAATGCTGTATGAGCTCATGTATGTGAAATACCTAGAACTGGCAAATGCATAAAGACCAAAGGTTATTAGTGGTTATCAGAGGCAGGTGAGAAGGGGAAATGGGGAGCCATTGTCCAGGAAGCACTGAGTTTCTGTTACGAATGATGAAAAAATTTGGAAATAGATAGTGGTGGTGATTGTACAGTGTCATAAGCATAGGGTCACTTAATTACACATGTAAAAATGGTTGAAATGGCAAATATTTTGCTGTATATATTTTTCTATAGTAATAATAATAAAAAGGAAATCAAGCTAGAGATAAGTAAGGTTAAGGCACAAACTACATGCATAATAAAGCCTTGATAGACATTTCAACTTGGAATTCCTAAATTTTAACCAGGACATTGTATTTAATATGTCAGATCCTGAACTCACTGGCTTTTACCCAAAATTGGCTGCCTTATTCTGCTCATAATTCTAGTTATCTGACTAGATTGTAAGGCCAAAACCTTAGTCATCTTTGACTTCTCTCTCTCAGAATCCTATCCAACCAATACTACTTCAGTCAAAGGGATACATGCTTCAGAGATGGCACCTACTTCTCTACTTCCAGTTTATTAGTTCTCTTCCCATGTATGTATTGTTTGTCTTCAATTTAAAAGATTTCCCTAAGGAAAAAAGCTAATATCCTAGCCACTCTTTCTTCCAGCACCTGGCACCAGGCTAGAAATAAAATAAGAACTCAGTGATAGCTGTTTTGGGGAGAGCCAGAAAATACTAATGTATACCATTGACATATGCCAGGACCCTGTTTCCTGGGCTTATTTTTAATATAAGAAAGGTTGCCCACATCTGATGTTCTTCTTCCTCTAAGGTTTAAGGAAGGTACCCTAGGCCCTCATTCCTTTGGCATGCCTTGCGAAGATCAATTCTCCCTCCCTTCCTAACATTTCTTTGCAAATCTCTATTCATTACTATTTATTGAACATTTTCTATGTGCCAAGCACTTTTCAAGGTATTGGGGATCCAGTGGTGAACAAGACACCTACCTGCTCAGGGTGAAAAAGCAACAATAAACCAATAAATGAATATTTTTTTGAATTTTTACTGTGATTTGTGTGAAAGTTTACAGAGCAAATTGATTTTCCATACAGCAGTTCATACACACTTTGTTTCATGACATTGACTGTAATTCCCCACAGTGGAACAGTTCTCTTCCCACTTCCTTCTCATAGTTACCTCTTCCTTATGTGCTTCCCTCCCATGTGCTCTCCCCCATCCCCCGTCCCCAGCTGTCTCCCTGTGAAAACACTGCCCTTCTGTTCTCCCATGATTGATTGCTCCAAGGAGTGTATTTACCTGATGTAAATGTTCACCCTACATGCCTATCTGTTGTTTGGCTGGAAGCCACAGGAGTGAGTTCAGTTCCAAACCTGAAGGGTAACTAGGGGCCATAGTCTCAGGGGTCTCACCAACTCTATCAGACCAGCAAACCTGGTCTTTTTTTATGATTTTGACTTTTGTTCCACATTGTTCTCCCACTCTATCCAGGATCTCAATAAGATGATTTTAGCTAATGACAAGTGAGATGAGAAAATAAAGTAGGGTGACTTGTGACTTGGGCAGGGGCTTCTGCAGATAGAGAAGGAAGGCTTCTCTGAAGAGGTGACACTGTAGCTAAGATGGAGCCAACTATGTGAAGCTCTTAGGGAAAAGTATTCCAGTTAGGAAGAATGACAAGGCAGTGAGGTAGATGTATTCCATAAACAGAGCCAGCCGTATACTGGAATGTGATGAGCAAAAAAGTGGTAGGAGATGCAGTCAGAGAAGTAAAAAAGCAGGAGAGGAGGACAGAGAGATTTAAAGTTTGGATTTATTCTAAGTATGATGGGAGGATTTTAAGCAGTAGATTGGCATAATCTTATTTACTTAAAAAGTTTAAAAAAAAAAAGAAGGAAAGTATTAGAGGGACAAGAATGGAAGCAGGAAGACCATTTCGGAGGGCACTGCAGTCATCATGCAGCTGATGATCTGACAAGTTGTTTTTTTTTCCTTCCAGTTACTCACCTTCACTTGGCAACAATAGCAGGGCCTCTGGCAGAGCCCTTTCAAACCAACTGCCAAATCCTAAAGATAAGAGGGGCCCAAAATACCAGCTAGACCAGCTAAAAGCAGGGCCCTTTGCTGTTTATAGTGAGAGAAAATGGAAGCTAGAAAAGTCAGAGATGTCATATCTGAGAGATTATTAAACAGCCCCCAACCTGCAGTTCCAAGATCTAGGGCCATAACTTGTCAGTCCTGCCTGCATTCTCACCTCATGGACTCTTTTATGCCCTTTTATTCATTCACCTTTAGTTTACTGAAGATTGTCCTGAGCCCATCACCTTTTCATTCCTCCACTTTTCTGGGTCTCCATTCAGATCTTTGCCAGAACCCAGAGTTTCTTCTTAATGGCATCACCCGTTACCTCCCATCCCCATTGATACTTTCTTGGTCTTCCCCTTTCTGCAGTCTCTTTCAGGCTGTTGACAGCAAGCAGTAAGAATGTCCATGCCATTTTCATCATTTATTACTTCTTAGGAAGTTATCTATGAGTTTAACTGAAATTCATAATTATGTACTTTGGAAATCTCCCCAGGTATCTAAGCCTCTCCTTACCTAAAGTTCTCACTCTTTAATTATCCCGGTAGTTTTCCTCTTTTCTACCCAAATGTCCAGACATTTGTTATTTATATATTATTATTATTACATATGTTACTATATGTATCTTTATGTGTTATTATTTATGTATTGTTGTTGTTATATGCCATGGAGTCAGACCCGACTCATAGCGACCCCTCCTTGGGTTTCCGAGGCAGTATCACTACGGAAGTAGATTGCCCAATCTTCCTTCTGAGGAGTGGCTGGTGAGTTTGAACCGCCAGCCTTCTGGTTAGCAGTCAAGTGCCTTAGGCACTACGCTACCAGAGCTCCTTATTTATGTATAGTGCTTATACATATGTTTATTCCCCCTTGTTTTCTCATTCTCCTCAACAGAGTTTCAAATTAGGTTTGCTTATTAGTTAAGTTTGAACATCAACTATATATGTAACACGTAAGGTCAGGAGTAGGGGGAATTGGAACTATTTATATATGTTTGTGTATAAATAGGAGCCTATTAATTTTCAAAATAGATTCACATCTGTTATAATATCCCAGTATTGGACAGAATTTTAGACATCACCAGCCTTAATGCCCAGCTGAATTTTGGGTGCTCTCAGCCACATCAGTGTTGTATGATCTTCTGCCTCTTGCAGGATGAGGAAGAATGTAATATTTCACCAAACAGCCCATTTCACTTTTGGATGTTCTGATTGTTAGAAATTTTTCCATACTTTTATCTGATGTCTTTCTGGTATCTTCGCTCCCTCTGAGGCCATAAATAACAAGTCTAATACCTCCTCAGTTTGAAGATAGCCTTCATGTCCTCCAGTTCAGAGTTAACTATCCCAATTCCTTCAATGTTCCTCAGATGACATTGTTTCCAGATTCTTTCACTACACAAGTTACCTTTCTTGGGAACATTCTGATAATCCAGTCCTAAATGTAGTGCAGCACCCAGTGCTGGACCCAGTGCTTCCAGAGTGGTTGGACAGTGGAACAGGACTGAACCTTCCTTGTTATGTACGTTGACTCCTGTTAGCTCATTGATTATCAAGCAGCACTGTTTCCTCATTTGAACTGTTAAGAAGCTGATTTGCTAAGTTTTTCCCATTTATTTTTGATAAGCTATATCCCGGTCCCCTTTCACGCCCCTCTTCCATTCTATGCATGTGCAATTAGTTTTTGTAATTTGAAAACAGGACTTTACAGTCATTTCTAGAAATTTATCTTTCATATGTTTTGTTTTTATTGATAACATTCACTTTATTACATGGAAATGTGAAAGTAGATAGTGTATGAAAAATACTGCTTTATATATTTTTTTTAAAACAATTTATTGTGCTTTAGGTGAAAGTTTACATAGAAAATTAGTTTTTCAATCCATATACATTGTTCCATGACATTGGTTGCAATCCATCCATATTTATTTTTCAAGTAAACTTTTTTATTAATTATTTATTCCTCCCTGAAACTGCCTCCACTTTATTTCAAGGACACCACACTCTCCTGGTTTTCTTCCTATCCCACTAGATGCCAAATTTCAGTTTCTTTCCTTTTTTTTTTTCTCTTTATCTCCTCAGTTGCTAAACATTAGAGTGAGTGAAGGCTCAATCCTCAGACCACTGCATATGCCCACTCACAAGATGAGCTCCTTGCTTTAAATACCATCTATGTGTTGATGACTTCCAATTATCTTTGCCCAGGCCACTCCTCTGAATTCAGGCTTGTATATTTATTTAGTCATTCAACAAATGTTTATTGAGTGGCTATATATCAAACATTGTTCTAAGCCCTGGTGATATGTTGTTAGCTGCCATCAAGTTGGCCTCTGATTCATAGCAACCCCAAGCACAACGGAAAGATGCTACCTGATCTTGTGCTATCCCCATGATTGGTTGTGAATTAGCCTGTTGTGATCCATACATAGAGTTTTCAGTGGCTGGTTTTGAGAAGTAGATTGCCAGGCCTTTCCTCTTAGTTTATCTTAATTTAAATATTCCACTGAAATCTGTTTTAGCATCATAACAGCATGCAAGCCTCCAGTTACAGACAGGTGGTAGCTATGCATGGGTGCATTGGCCAAGAATCACAGTGAACAAAACACAAAAATCCCTACCGTTGGGAAGCTTATTTTATCCATCTTCCTCTTCAGTATCCCCACTTAGATTTGAGACATCTCGAATATAGAAAGTCCAAAACTGAACTGTTTTCCTCCATAGATATGTTCTATCCACTGTCTTCCCCATTTCTGTAAGTGGCAACCACATTCTTCTAATCACTTGAGCCCAAAACCTGAGAACCATTTTCTATTTCTCTTTCTCCCACACCCACATCCAATCTATTGGGAAATCCTATTGGGTTTCCCTTTTGAATATTTTCAAAATCCAGTAATCCAGTAACTTCTCCCTTAATCCATAGCTATCATCTTGGTCCACCCACTATCAGGTCTCATGTGGATGATTGAAACAGCCTCCTAATTGGTCTCTCTGCTTCTGCTCTGGCTCTTCTAAAGACTTTTTTCAACCTAATAGCTATAATGATCATTTTAAAACCTAAGTCAGATTATATTATTCCTCTACTCAAAGCCTTCCATTGGATTCTAGTCTCAATAAAATCCTTAAAATGGTCTACAAGGCCCTACCTGATCTTCTATTCCTTCTCTGATCTCATCTCCTACTACTCTTCTTCTTAATTCGTCCTCCTATAGCCATAGCCACTGGCCTTTTTTTTTTTTTTTTTTTTTTTGAAAAATACAGATAACATGGCAGTTGTCAATGTACAATTCAGTAAAACAAATTACATCAATCATGTTGCATAACCATCAACAATATCCATTGCACACTGACCTTGCTGTTCCTTGAATCTGTCATGCATGCTCTCAGATTTAAACCTTAGGACTTGCTGCTCCTCTACCTGGAACAGCCTTCCCACAGATACTCACATGGCTTACTTCCTCAGTGCCAGTATAATTTGGCTTAAATAACACCTTACAAATGGCTTCCCCAACTAACCTCTATAAAGATAGCATCACATATACACCTATGTTTCATTTTCTAGCCACATGTCCTGTTCTTCTATGGTATTTATCACATTCCAAATACCATATACTACTCCAAATCCAAAACTCACTACCATCCAGTCAGTTCCAACTCAGTGATCCTAAAGGACAGAGTAGAACTGCCCCCATAGGGTTTCCAAAACTGTAAATCTTCATGGAAGTAGATTGCTACAAGCTCAGTTTGCAGCCAAGCACTTTAATCACTGTCACCAGGGCTCATGTACTACGTATTACATATTATATATTTACTTGTTTATTTATCTTCCTGCACTAAAACTTTATGAGAAAGTAGGTCCTCAATAATATTTGTTGACTGAATGAATCGTGGATGAATGGGTCCACTGTGGTAGACAGGATAATGACCTCCCCAAAGATATCCATATCCTAGTCCCCAGAACCTGTGAATATGTTACCTGACATGGCAAAAGGGACTTTGCACATATTACTAAGTTAAAGATCTTGAAACTAGAATATTATCCTGATTAGCCAGGTGGGCCCAATGTGATCACAAATGTCCTTATAAATAAAAGAGGAAGGCAAGAGAGTCAAGAGTTAGGGATTTGAATATGCTATACTGTTGGCTTTGAGGTAGGAGGAAGGATTTATGAGCCAAGAAATGCAGGAAGCCTCTAGAAGCTGGAAAAGACAAGGAAACAGATTTCCCTAGAGCCTTCAGAAGGCACACAGCTCTGGTGACATCTTGATTTTTAGCCCAGTGAGACTATTTTGGGCTTTTAACCTCTATATTTTATGTTGTTTTAAGCCATTAGCATGTGGTAATTTGTTACAGCAGCCAATAGGAAATGAATACACTCCCCTTCTATAGACTATAACCTTCTCTAGGGCAGGCCTGATCTTTGTTGACTTTGTATATTATAAGTGCTCAGTGTTCCTGAAGCACAGGTATTTTGGCTTTTTAAATAGGGAATACTTGATAGTTTATTCATCATGCCCATTTGAGCTCACCACAAAGCCTGTTTAATGATGGTATGGGTTGGCTTGCCTAGAATATCTCAGGAGGCAAGAACCTAACGCTAGAATAACCCTAAGAAATGATTCACCTCTCCTTGATCAATGGCATTCTCTTACATCATTGGGAAAGACAGTGACTTAATCCTACTCACTCCCAACACCATGGAGACCTTTGAGTGGCATTATCTGGAATCAGAGGCTAAAACAGGACATTCTTACAAGATGCTACAGGGATTCCAGAACTAAAGGAATGAACAAAGCCACAATCCAAGAAGCCAGCAGAGCAGTCTAGAAGATCACCAGCACTGAAGGAGATCAGAGTAGATGTCACCAATCCAGAAATCTGGGATCAGGAGATAACAGCAGACAAGCCAGAAACAAATGGGAGTAGGGGTTTTGGTGTCTGCAGCCATCACAGCTGCTTTTGGGGGGCCATCTAAAGCTTGGTACATGGGGTCCTGGTAGGGCAACAGTTGATATCTCAGCTGGTAACCAAAAGTTTGGCAGTTTGAACCCACCCAGCAGCTCTGAGAGAGAAAGACCTGGCGATCTAATCTACCTTGTAAAGATTACAACCAAGAAAACCCAGTGGAGCAGTTCTGTATGTCCCATAGGGTTGCTATGAGTCAGAATTGACTCTGAGACTCAGCACAACCACCAACAACAAAGCCTCGTGCATAATTAGTTTAAAATACAGAGATGGAATGGATGGCACTTGATTTATGCTTATATAAATCACTTCATTTTTTTGCCCAACTCTATTTTAAGTAAAGATAGGTTTTTCAGACACTGTGCAGGAGTACTGGTGACCCAGTTACAATTTTTCCTAATTGAATCTGGCTTTCAGTGAACAAAAATGAATATACTACTATGGTCTCTAGTCCTGGAGACCAAACAAAAGCACTTTAAAATTCAGTAAAATTGAGATCTCAAAGTATAGTACACAGAATTTCAGATCTGATTTTTCCTTCCTTTTTTTTTTTTTTTTTAAGAAAACCTTATATCCCATGCCTGATATGAATAAGGTCTTTTACATTTTTATTGTAAACATTTTGGCTTTAAGTGATTATAACTGACAGTTAAGACCAACAGGAGCCAGTGGCCTGTTCACGTACACATTATCTGTATTTCAGGCTAAATCAAAAGTAAACATTCTCTAAAGTCCCTTCAGGTCTGCATTAGTCCTGTGGAAGCCAAAGGCAGCAAAGCTCCCACCTCCCCGGATATGGCCTATGGTCTCACTTTAAAATGAATAGTCTTTTCCATGAAGCAGTCATATATTCATTTTGAGCCATTTCTGCATCTGAAATTTTGAAGAGATAATTAGTTTTTCTCCTTCATTGTCTTTATTTCATCAGAATATTGCAGAAGTTCCAGGGATGTGTTGTTTTATAGTTTATCAGATTAGTACTTTCCTAAATAAGGGAGTAGGGTGTGGGTAGGGGACCTATTTTGGTAACCTTCACTCACTTTTTTTTTTTTTTTTTTTTAAGAGTTTTTGCCTTTATTCTTCAGATAAGGTAACAGCAGTGATTTCACATCTTCCACCTCATCTCATTAGTTTTTCATGGTTGGTAGTGAAGGTAGTATTCTTCCATTGTACACATGAGGCAACTGAAACCTAGAGAGATTAGGCAATACACTTAAAGCCAGATGAATTTTTTGGTGGTAAATGGAAGGATACCTACCACCTAGGACTTTTGATTCTGTAAGGGCTATACTTTGGCCAGGTTCCAAAACACCCAAGCCAAATAGGAGGTAGCTTCTTCTTTTCTCTCAGTACCTCCCCTTGAGTCAAATCTCAGGAATAATCTCTGGTAGCATAGTGCCTAAGGCACTTGACTGCTAACCAGAAGGCTGGCGGTTCAAACCCACCAGCCACTCCTCGGAAGGAAGGTTGGGCAATCCTACTTCCGTAGTGATACTGCCTCGGAAACCCAAGGAGGGGACGCTATGAGTCGGGGCCGACTCGACGGCAAATAACAACAACAACATTAAACAAAGAACATAGAAACTGTAATGTTGTCTTGTGTCATCATAGAGGCACTGTCTGTCTTATGGGACTCAATAAAAACAAAAGATTAAGAAAAAAATATTTGTTTACAGGCATGTCTGAACCTTTCCACAAACTTCTACTCACTGATGTCAATTGGCCCTTCTTTCCTTCCATTATAGCCATAAAAGTAAGTGGTCAGACCTTGCCTAGAGACAGGAGTGGAGATTAATGTGTCTGAGTTTATTATATAGATTCCAAAAAGGGGCCTGTGTTTGTTTAACACTGCCTGCCTTTTAGAACCAATGACAAGTCAGAAAACATTTCTCCCTAAAGCCACTTTCTAGTAGGCATTTAGAACCTTGGGGATGAGTGATATCATTGCTGGTGACAACAGCTTTACTGCTATGTGATTGATTCATAATGCTGACCTCCCCCTTACTACTTAGGTTGGTTTTAAACTGGTGATTAGCATATTCCAATGCAGATACTTAGGAATACAGCTTTATCATTTAAAATTCTTTGTAATACTTTATCTTCCAAGTACTTATTTAATAACAAAAACTCACATGTCCTATGAGAGAAGAGGAATGGCCAGCTTGGAACAGCACTAAAAGACTTGTGGATTTGTGCAAATGATTAGAGCAGGTGGCTGCAGCAGCTCCAGACTTTACATCTTCTCAGAGAAAAAGTAAGGGCTTCTTTCCAAGCATCTCAGCAAAAATATCAGTCCATCTCATTAGCTCTGAGTGCAACATGTGCAGTCCCTAAACTATGCTGAACTGCCAGAGAAATAAGCCAGGCTTACCTTAGGCCTGGGTGACATGCTTCACCCTTGAACCAGGGGAAATACAGAGTGTGGTACCATCTGAAGCTTCTTGGGTATGAGTTAGGAGAGGTGCTTCCTCAGAGAGAAAAATCTTGGTACACTTTCTAGAAAAAAGAAAAGCTAAATGAATATTTAACAGGAAAAGTGATGAGTATCTGTCAAGCCTGCTCTTGGCTACTAGATGCCAAGTTCAAGATGAACCAAAGTTTAGTGATGAGGTAGATTTCTGGTAGCATAGTGCCTAAGGCACTTGACTGCTAACCAGAAGGCTGGTGGGTCAAACCCACCAGCCACTCCTCGGAAGGAAGATAGGGCAATCTGCTTCCGTAGTGATACTGCCTCGGAAACCCAAGGAAGGGTCGCTATGAGTCAGGTCCGACTCGATGGCACATTACAACAACAACAGATTTCTCAGACTTTTATTGGTGTTACTACTGATTGCAGGAATTAATATGCCACTGCTGTTTTCCTCTTCTTGCTTATCCGTAACACTACCTACCACAGTTGCTAAGCTGACTCCATGATGACTTGTATAAAACTAATCTAGCACTTGCTTGTTACTGGGAGTCTGGCCCCCCAGCCTGCCCCAACCACATTCCTTGATGATGGAATGGTGCTTTCAAAACAGGACTTCAGACCAGTTCAAACCTGTTCTGTCACATACAACACAATGAAATCAGAACAGACCTGAGTTTGTAAAATGTGAGTGTTCCAGAACAGTAACTGGAACAGGAAGAATTACAAGTCAAAGCCCTAGAAAGAGAGACTCAGAAGAGGTGCAGTGAGCCCTTTCAGGAGCTTGATGCAGGAGATTTGGGTTATTGCTAGGACTGTAGAGAGAGATACACATTCAAAGTGGTGCAGTCAGCCCCCATCTTTGAGCCAGGTACCGCTGTTTCTGACTCTGCCAGTCAAGAGATTGCTATGGTTGCTATGTAAAACACTTGCTGTCCTTGTTTTCTAAGAGGAAAGTTAACTTTCTAGCAGAGCATCAACCCGTAATTTTTCCCATTCCAGTTATTGTTCCAGCATACCTACATTTTACAAATTCAGATCCATTCAGAGTTTACTGTATCAGCCGTGACTAAACCAGGAAGAAGCAGTTCAAAGCCCTGCTTCAAAAGCAGTTAAGGGATCTCCCTACTGCAGTATACCAACACACTACTAGGTTTTTGAGGCCTCGTGTTTACCTGGTATCTACCCCCTCCTAAAGAAGATTCCCTTTGGGTATCCAGAAAAGAAGCTGCCCTGTGAGTCCCAAGAGTTCTCATGGACTCTGTCTATTTTGCTCGGAAATTAAACAAAGTCGGGCTATGTCTTAGCTATCTAGTGCTGCTGTAACAAACATACTACAAGTAAATGGCTTTTAAAAAGAGAAATGTATTCTCTTACAGTCTGAAAACCAAAAAGGAAGAACACGCTCAGCATTTCTCAAACTGAAAGAACTGAAGAAAAAATTGAAGCCTCGAGTTGCAATATTGAGAGATTCTATGGGCAAAATATTGAATGATGCAGGAAACATCAAGAGAAGATGGCAGGAATACACAGAGTCACTGTACCAAAAAGAACTGATCGATCTTCATCCATTTCAAGAAGTGGCATATGATCTAGAACCAATGGTAATGAAGGAAGAAGTCAAAGCTGCAATGAAAGAACTGGCGAAGAACAAGGCTCCGGGAATTGATGGCATACCGATTGAGATATTTCAACAAACAGATGCCCCATTGGAGGCACTCACTCAGTTATGCCAAGAGATTTGGAGGACAGCTACCTGGCCAACTGACTGGAAGAGATCCATATTTGTGCCCATTCCAAAGAAAGGTGATCCCACAGAATGTAGAAATTATAGAACAATATCATTAATATCACATGCAAGTAAGATATTACTGAAGATAATTCAGAAACGTTTGCAGCAGTATATTGATAGAGAACTTCCAGAGGTTCAATCCGGATTCAGAAGAGGACGTGGAACAAAGGATATCATAGCTGTTGTCAGATGGATCTTGGCTCAAGGCAAAGAATACCAGAAAGATGTTTACTTGTGTTTTATTGACTATGCAAAGGCATTTGATTGTGTGCATCATGACAAATTATGGATAACATTGAGAAGAATGGGAATTCCCGAACACTTGATTGTACTCATGAGGAATCTGTACCTTGACCAGGAGGCTGTCGTTCGAACAGAACAAGGGGACACTACATGGTTTAAAATCAAGAAGGGAGTGCGTCAGGGTTGTATTCTTTCTCCACACTTATTTAATCTATATGCTGAGCAAATAATCCGAGAAGCTGGACTATATGAAGAAAAACGTATCAGGATTGGAGGAAGAATCATTAACAACCTGAGATATGCAGACGATACAACTTTGCTTGCTGAAAGTGAGGATGACTTAAGGCACCTACTGATGAAGGTTGAAGAATACAGTCTGCAGTATGGATTACATCTCAACATAAAGTAAACAAAAATCCTCACAACTGGACCAATGAGCAGCATCACAATAAATGGAGAGAAGATTGAGGTTGTCAAGGAATTCACGTTGCTTGGTTCTACAATCAATGCCAACGGAAGCAGCAGTCAGGACATTAGACGACGTGTAGCATTGGGGAAGTCAACTGCGAAGGAACTGTTTCAAGTGCTGAGGAGCAAGGATATCTCCTTGAGGACTAAGGTGCGCCTGACACAAGCCATGATATTTCCAATCGCCTGGTATGCATGTGAGAGCTGGACAATGAATAGGGAAGACCGAAGAAGAGTTGATGCTTTTGAGTTGTGGTGCTGGCGAAGAATGCTGAAAGTACCGTGGACTGCTAAAAGAACTAACAGATCTGTCCTGGAGGAAGTGCAGCCAGAATGCTCCTTGGAAGCAAGAATGGCCAGACTTCGTCTCACCTATTTTGGTCATGTTGTAGGAAGGGATCATTCCCTGGAGAAGGATGTCATGCTTGGTAGGGTGGAGGGTCGACGAAAGAGGGGGAGGCCTTCAGGGAGATGGATTGATACAGTGGCTGCGATGATGGGCTCGAGTATAGCATGGATTGTAGGGCTGGCGTGGGATCGGGCAGTGTTTCGTTCTGCTGTGCATGGGGTTGCTATGAGTCGGAAACGACTCGACGGCACTTAACAACAACAACAACATTCTCTTACAGTGTAGGAGGCTAGAAGTCTGAATTCAGGGACCCAGCTCTATAGGAAGGCTTTCTCTCTCTATCAGCTCTGGGGGAAAGTCCTTGTTTCCTTTCAACATCCATGGGGCCAGCATACCATGGAGAGGTCCATGAATTTTGGCATCAGTCTTCCCCTGAGTCTAAGAGGTTCTCAGCACAGGGATCTCAAGTCCATAAGACACACTTCACTTCCAGCTCTTCTTTCTTTGTGGTAGTCTCTCCCTCTGCTTGTTTCTCTCTTCTTTTATCCCTTGTGAGATAAAAGGTGATGTAATCCAAGGAATGCTCTCCTTGCATTGAATCAGGGCTGTGACCTGAGTAAGGATGTATTGCATCCTACCCTAATCCCCTTATACCTTAAACTATGTAAGATCACATCATGAGTTGTACATCATTATACAACTGCCAAACCATTCAGAATCATGGCCCAGCCACGTTGACACATATTTTGGGGGGACACAATTCAATCCATAACAGGCTACTTGGGCTGCACATGGCAAGGAGAGTGGTGGTAGCCTCAGCACTGGCTGTGGTGTGCTCATTGCCACTGCTGCAGCAGCCTGGTCTCCCAGAGGGGGGAAAGGGCAAGGCACAGTGTGCTGGTGGGGGAAGGGCTGCATGTCTTCCTTGTGGTTTCTTGTTACCTTATTACACAACTCAGATGGTTTGCTTTTAACGGTCTGCTTGTCTTGTTCCATTTGACCTATAAAAATGTTAACATCCTTTAAGTAGATTTCTCTTAAAGAGTTGAATGTTTTTTTGTCAGGTCATACAGCATATTTGACAGTAATCGTCAGGATCCCACAGGGCTGACAGCTGCTCTTCAGGCCACAGACCTGGCTGGAGTTCTACACATGCTCTACTGTGTCCTCTTCCATGGCACCACCTCAGACCCCAACACTGCCAGTCCCAAGGAGAGTTATGCCCAGAACACAGTCCAAGTGGCCATTCAGAGTTTACGTTTCTTCAACAGCTTCGCAGCTCTTGATCTGCCTGCTTTTCAGGTACCAAGCCTTGCTTTGTATTAGTGTTAACCAGCCAAGAGTTAAAATTTTAATGTAGCTATGATGTGAGATTCTCTTCTGGATTGGGGCATGTGGAATAAGCTATAATAATAATATGTTGTGTTGTGTGCCATCAAGTCGTACCGACTCATAGCAACCCCTCCTTGGGTTTCCAAGGCAATATCACTACAGAATTAGATTGCCCTATATTTAATAATATAAATAGAATTATAATATATACCATTTTTTCTTAAGCTCCTACTTGCTTCTGGGCACTGTATTTCTCATTTATTCTCATAACTACCCTACAAAATATTATTATACCCATTTTCTAGATGAATAAACAGGCAGGTAAGTAATTTACCCAAGGTTACATGAGAGTGAGCCAGAACTGGTACCCATGCTTATCTGACCCCAAAGCCTATACTCATTTCATGCTGTTTATAAATCTTCTGTCTTGGATTCTTTAGATAAAGGCATTATCATCCCATCAACTTTAAAATATTAGGGAAAGTAATGGTTTCTTATATAAACAGAACCAAAATTAGATAAATTGTTTTGATTGATATGACTTTCTATGGAAGATTTAACTGACTTGTGTCCAGTGTAAAGTGCATGTATAGTTAAAAGTGCAAACCCCTATAAATTAAGTTTTTATAGCTAAAGAAAGAAAAATTGCTTTGTGCTATAACACCAGACTGTCAACTTAGAAAAAGATTTTTTTCATGAAGGAAATTTAATTTTCAAAAACACTGAACCTTTAGAACAGAGCAAGCCCCAAAGAGTACACTTTCTCTTTCAGTTTATTAACTGTCAAGTGATTTCATTAAAAAAGGAACAAACTTGGCAGATGATGAACCCATAATTTAGATGAATTGCTTTGCTCAGAGGGAAAAAGGTTATAGAGATACAAATGTATGAAAATGGTGGTCTTTGCCTATTCTGAGATGGAAGAAACACTTGTGTTTTGTATTTGATGACAAATTTGCAGTTATTTTATTGATGTCTTCCTGTCATGCTGTTCACAAAAGGAAATTAGTAAGTTGTAGCATTGGATCTAGTACCATTCAACACCCGAAACAGGAGATACTTCCACCAGAAAATGCCAAATGGTTCTTGCTTCTGAGTTGAACATAGTGTCTGTGTTTTATGAAGACCCAAGCCCATTATGTTTTGTCTAGAAACAGTTTGGAAATCAGAGGACCCCAATATTACGCCCCAGCAGTCTACCCATCAGTTAAATCCAGGTAGACTGATTTCTTTTGTTACTAGAGATTATAAAAACAGATATCTAAAAACCATCTCTTTGCTTCTGGTTTCATAAAACATCTTCTGACCATGATTTATTCTGCTGCAGAGTACTCCATATCATAAATAAGCATCTATATGAAGTCAGCCATTCCATCAGTCACTCTTATGTGTCATAGTCCCAGGTCCCTGCGACCCCCACTCTCCTGTGCAGCCTCACTCACAGAGCAGCACTACTGAACCTCCAACCAGCCCTGCTCCCTAGTGGCCTTTAGGCAAAATGGCTAATAATGTTAGAAAAACTAAAATCTTATGTTCTTGAACACTTCATGCCAAACCATTATCAAAAACAAGATTTCTCCTCTCAATATCCTTGGCATATGCAGCCTGAAATGTATCCCCTGCTTGAGGCACTTTTGCCAGAAATAGCATACCAGGGTGACTCCAGAGTGTTCAAATTAAACACTCATTGTCCTTTCTTAGCTGGTTCTTACCATTCTCCGGTGCCTTTGTTTCTTCTTTGTCCTCATACAACGCCATATTACTTTCCTCCTTCCTCCAGTGTTTTTCTTCTTTTGTGTGTCTGTTCTGCCTCCCCTGCTTTCTTTTCTTTTAGTTAATCTTGCCATCACTGTTTCACATTCTCTCCTCAGCCATTGTTTCCTGGTACTCTTTTCACCTTAAGTAGAGCGTGAGCCAGGAAAGCCTAAGGGAACCTTTCTCTTCCTCCTGTTTTCTCTGATATTACAAATTCCTGGCTGCCTACCTTTTGGTGCCCAAAATCCAGCACATGTAACTCTCTGACTCCTCAGCATCTGCAGGACCCAAATACCCGCAGTTTCTAGCGTCAGGGCCTTTAATACATTTACTGATGATTACCTTATTGTTTCATATAATCTTATGCATTAAAAAAAAAAAAAAAAAAGTAGTGTGGTAAAACAACCACCATCTTATGATCACAGATTCCATAGGTATGGAATTTAGACAGGGCTCATCATAGTGGGGATGGTTTATCTCTGCTCCATGATGTCAGGGCTTCAGCTGAGAGATTCAGATGGCTGGCAGGGATGGGGTAGGGGATTAACTCAAACAAGTGGGAGCTGGAATTATCTGGAGGCTCCTTCATGCTCATGTTTGGTGCCTGAGCTGGGATGACCCAAAGGCTAGCTAGGTTCATCTACAGAGTATCTACATGCAGCTACTCCACGTGACTTGGGCTTCTCAAAACATCATAATGTCTGGGAATGTCCTAAGAAGAAGCTTCCAGAAAGCAAGTGTTCCAGAAGAACCAGACAGAAGCTGGATGGCTTTTTATGACCTAGCCCCAAAAATCACATAGTGGCATAGCTAACATACTCTATTGATTGAATCAGTCACAAGCCTTGCTAGATTCAAGGAAATGGGAGATAGGGCCCACCTTTTGATAAGACCACTGTCAAAGATCTGTGGTCATTTTTACCAAACTGTCACACTCTGTTCAGCAAGATAAAGTGACATATCTCCTATTTGCACAGACATCATTGATGTAGATGGACATCTGAGCAAGTGTGCATTGTTCATGTATATTAAATATGCAGATATTTGCATTGTATAACAGCAATGGATGAGTTTGGGAGAAAAGAATATTTTTATGGATAGATAGAGTCAGAGAAACTCATCTTCTAGTTCATCCAAACCACTTACATGTCAAAAGTGAGGTTTCAAAAGCTATGTTTGTAAAGGGCAGGAAAAGAGACTTTAGATGGAAAGAAAAAAGGTATCCATTTCAGCATGGGTCTGATCTCAGAAAAATCTGGGAGACAATTTGTGAATTACTTGGGAGGGTCAAAGGAACTAAAGAAGAAAACTTGTATGACATAAGTTGTTTGACCTGCTGAAGAGTTAGACAAGACAATATAAAACATGTTGATGGTTTGGGCCCCAACGTATCACAAGAATACAGAGCTGTTATACGAAAGCATCCTCATCTAAGTCCTGGGTCTGGAGTCACACTAGACTGACTAGTACTTCAAATTGTATGACCTTAGTTTGACAAGTCATTCAGACCCTTAAGACTCAGTTTCCTCACCTGTAAAACAGAAATTAAAAATGCCTTCTCTACAAGACGATAAGGAGCTCTGATGGCGTAGTGAGTAAGGCATTTGGTTGCTAACAAGAAGGTCAGTGGTTTGAACCCACCAGCAGCTCCTTGTCTTCCAGGAGGAAAACAAGGCAATCTATTCCCATAAAGATTTACAGCCTTGGAAACCCAATGGGGGTTACTATGAGTCAGAATCAACTCAATCTTTAGTGGGTTTAGTTTTTGGTTTACAGGACTATATGAGGATTAATGAGATTACATAAAGACGCTATGCTAGCAACTAGCACATAGAAAGCACTCTGAAAATGTTGACTCAGCTTCTGAAGATGAAAAATTTACCCAAACCATCTTGCAGATGTTGAGTCAAGAAGTCAGGAGCTAGATGTAGCATTTCCAGTATTCCTCTGCCCTTCTCTGAAACCACAACCTGTGTGCTTGTTTTGTATAACAATCCATGATGCAGTAGCAGTAGTAACAGAAGGTTGTCCATTAGAAGATTTTCTTAGCTGGTTCCATTTCATTGTATGCTAATAAGGCTGTCAAAATATTTTTCTCCCTTCAGCAAAGAGTCAGCTTTCACTGTGAATTCATATTGGCACAGATGGCCTTGAGATCAGGGATATTGTATATTGCCTACACTTTGACAGTTTTTACAATTGAAGGTGGTCTCCAGAAACAAATCAATGTACTGGCTTGGCAATTAATTCTGGCTAAAAAGGAAATATAGTGTCCTTGAAAAATTGGTTTAATTTTTATATTCAAACTTACATGCCTCTTGACCTGCTCTTATCAGTGAAGGTTAAACAGAGGGCACTGGGTCACTGCATGCTGGACGAGACTAATTAAATAAGGGCTGAGCTGAGAAGGTGTCACTGCTTGATTTAAAGGAGCAAAGCCCTCCTGAAGTCTCTTTGGGGCTTAAGAAAAAAAAAATTTTTTTTTTTTTTTTTTGTCTCCAGGCTGTGAGACAGAAGGTACATTTAAAATTTTGCAGTAATTTTGCTTCAACAGTACTCACTAAAATACTTAACCACCATTAGGCAAAGTGAATTCATTGAAACTTCCAAGCTGCAGTGTGTCTGATTGGGTTCAGGCCCACCAAGACCTCAAATCAAGAGATGAGTTTAAAACGCTGCCTTTTCCCACAGGCCAGCAGCGGTGCTTCATTCCAGCCTGGGGCTGAGAGTGTACTCTGTGGGCTTTGCCTCTCCCCTTTGCCCTCCTGTCGCTCTGTCTGTTTGACATGTTTATTAAATAGAAGCTTCAGGCTGCACAGACAGACTCTGACTCTCCTCCTGAGTCGCCCACCACCAAGAGCCCTTTGCCTGTCTGGAGAAAGGATCCCAGAAGCCTAATGGCTGAGGGGGTTTCATGGGTTTGGGGGCTTTCGGCAGGCATTTTACGCTCTTGACAGCCTTGAGTTTCTAGCGCTATTGACTTAGATGATAATTAGTTGGTTATTTATATTTCTTTTCTGCTTGAACATAGGGAACTAATTAGAAATGTGTTTTTATCCCTGTGTACAAGAAAATATTTTCTCTTTCCCCAAAATAATAATGTATTGGAAGTTAGCTAGGTGGTAGATTTACAGGTAATGTCTTAATCCTCAGGGTGTAGGTTTCGTTGCTTTGCTGTATTTCTGGCCCTTGTCTGGTTAAACTTTGCATTTATTGTGATCATTTATTAAAACAAGAAGACCTGAACTGAACCGTTAAGCATAGAGCTATAGCAGTTTCATGTGCTTTGCCAGTTCTGTGACAGAAACCACACAGGGTCCAGTCTCGCTTTGTGATTTGCAGTCCTGGCTCTCTCTGGGCTGGGAAGTTCTAACTGCTTCTTGTCTTCGTCAGTCTATTATAGGGGCAGAGGGCTTGTCCCTTGCGTTCCGGCACATCACCAGCTCCCTTCTGGGCCACTGCAGCCAAGTCTCCTGTGAAAGCCTCCTCCATGAGGTCATCGTCTGTGTGGGCTACTTCACTGTCAACCACCCAGATAACCAGGTAAGAGGCCCCAGAAAGTCCTTTAGACTGCTCCCCCATCGCTGAGAGTGTGAGGTATCGGAGTGAGAAAAGGCAGGCTGCCGGCTGGAACCCATCTGTCCTGTGTGAGGCCTTTTACCAGGCTCCAGGGGCATGTCTCTGGCTTCTTCTCTCCAAAGAGATTTGATCAGCACTAGATTAGAACTAGAGCCTCCTCTTAGAGCTATAAAAATAAAATATTTTTAATAAAATACCCTTCATAAGCCACACAGAAGCATATACTCCCTTACTACTTAGATTCTGTAGCACATTCTCTATGCTTTTGCATCTATCTTTTGTTTTAATAAGGTACTTTGCGTTATTCAACTTGGGTCACTTTGCACATAACATTAGAGACTGATGCTTTATGAAAGTATAGATCCTCTCTCTATTCTCTCAGCTTCTGCCTAGGTGTTTAAAGGCTGCCAGATGGCGTTAAACAGGAAACTAGGGCAGGGGTCTGGGCCTTGAGTCACCCAGATCAGTTTTGCTTTTACTATTTTAATTATTTGGTTTCTGAGCAAGATTTCATTTGTAAATAGGGTTTTGCTACTTTATGAAGTCAGGAGATCTGTGTTATACATTTTGTAGAAAATAAGGCACCTTATTTCTCTTTATTTTTGAAACTAGAATTGTGGCATAACTAACATTTCAAGTAATAATTCCTAACAATCTCATTTACCTAGAGCCTCATACTAAGCAACCTTAATTGCATGGATTATACTTGAGAAGGCCTCTGAACAACTTCTGAAACCTTACTCAAAGCATACTAATTTTCATTTTAGACAAGTTTCTAACCAGCATGCTTACTAGGTCTGTCAACCAATAGCAAACAAGCCAAGGGCAGGAGAGGGACAGAAGATAGTGTGATGCCAGAGCCAAGTGCAAGGTGAGAAGCTGCACACACAGCAGGAATTTCCTGCCCAAGGATGAGAAAGTAGACAGAAAAATAAGACAAACCCAAGAACTTAAAAATCACAGCCATCTGAGTTCAAAGAGACATAAGCCCTGTATTTTCTATATCTGATCATTGATGACACCTCTAATGCTGACCCTGAATGTACTTACAGGCAAAATGTATGTTCAGTACATTCCCTTTATGAAGACTGACGAGTATGTAATCCTCATGGTTAAAATACAGAAAATATAGACCCTTATCAGAACAAATATCATACATAGAAAAGTTCTCCTTTCACAGTCTGGTGCTGAAGAGGGCAGGTCATTCTCACCTCCTGACACAGACCATTCGTGCAGTGTTCCACCCTCACCAGCACCTCCAAGTGGTGGGGTGATTTGACCCTTTCATGGACCAGACCCAGCAGGTTCATCAGTTTCTTAGAAGCTGCTTAGGGAGGGAAAGTTGATGGAGATTTCCCATGTGGTTTTCTTTTCTTTCTGTGCATTCCCACTCAACCTACTAAATTTACTAAATTGTATCTTATTTTCCTTTAAAAGTTTGTTTTTATTTTTCTGATTACAAAAGTATTCCATGTTCACCCTGTGAAAGATAGCCAAATGTAAAGAAGGCAATGGTCTTTTTTCCTTGAGGTGGGGGGGGCATTTTATTGTGGTTCGGGTGAAAGCCTACAGAGCAAATTCGTTTTCCACTCAACAATTTATACACATTTGTTTTATGACGTTGGCTGCGATCCCCTCAATGTAACAACACTCTTCCCACTTCCTCCCTGGGTTCGCCATTTCTGCCTGTTCTTGCCTGCTCCTTCCTGCCTGCTAAACTTTGTCTTTGGGCAAATACTGCCCTTTTGGTCTCATATAGTTCTGAGGAGTAAGTTCCTCATGAGGCTTATTGCTCACCATATAGGCCTGTCTTTTGTTTGGCTGATAAGTGATCCCCAAGAGTGGGTTCAGTTCCAGGTTTGAAGAGTATTTAAGGGCCATAGTCTCAGGGGTTCCACTGTTAGACCAGTAAGTTTTCTCTTTTTCATTATTTTGAGTTTTGTTCCACTTTTTGTCCTACTTTGTCCAGGGCCATCTATTGTGATCCCAATCAGAGTGGTCGGTTGTGGTAGCTGGGCACCTTCTGTTGTTGCTGTTGTTGCTATGTGCCCTCAAGTCGGACCGAACTCATAGTGACTCCTCCTTGGGTTTCCAAGGCAGTATCAGTATGGAAGTGGATTGCTCAACCTTCCTTCCGAGGAGTGGCTGGTGGGTTGGTTTGAACTGCCAGCCTTCTGGTTAGCAGTCAAGTGCCTTAGGCACTATGCTACCAGAGCTCCTTCTAGTTCTGATTTCAGGAGTGGAGGCTGTGGTTTGTGTGGTCCATTAGTCCTTTGGACTAATTGTTTCCTTGAGTCTTTGATTTTTTTCACTCTTCTTCACTCCAGACAGGGAGAGACAAATAGTTGCATCTTAGATTCTCACAAGCTTTTAAGACCCCAGTGTCTACCCACCAAAGTAGCACATAGAACATTGCCTTTATGGATTGTTATGCCAATTAACCTAGATGTCTTCCAAGACTATAGTGCTAAGCCACCAAGCCCAGTGACTCATTCCCTCAAGGTATTTGTTTATAGCTAAGAAGTTTTCATACCTTTGCCCCCTGTATGCTCCACTATGTACCTAGATATATTTGCAGCACTTACAGATACATATGTAGAAATATCCTGTGCCAAACCTGTATATACTCATGAGTATAGTCCCATTTGCCTTTCCACACCTGTTCAACTTGCATGTGCACTTGTGTATCCACTTGTAGATTACTGTTTCATATTAATGTTGTTGCAGAACTGTGTGTGTAATAGTATTACATTTGTTGCCTTTTACTCTTGTGCACTCCAGTGTCTTCCTTTGCCTGGTCATGTTGTGCTGCCCTCTCCCTTATTGTATATTGCTTTTCCCTTCATAGAAGTTAATGCATATCTATTCTTTACTTAGTGATTTTCTCTCCCTTCTTCTCCTATCTCTGATAGCCATCAAAGAATGTTCTTTCTCTCTGTAAACCTTTTCTCGGCTTTGTATAATAGTGCTCTCATACAGTATCTGTCCTTTTCTGAATGACTTAATTTCAATCAGCATAATGTCCTCCAGGTTCATCCATTTTTGGAAGTGTTTCATGGATTCATCATTATTCTTTAACCTTGCGTAGTAGTCAGCTGTGTTTATGTACCATAGTTTGTTCATCCACTCATCCATCACTGGCCACTTAGGTTGTTTCCATCTTTTTGCTGTTATGAATAATGCTGTGATGAAAATGGTTGTATATTTGTGTCACTGTTCTTACTTCTCTAGGATATATACCTAGTATTGGGATTGCTGGATCATATGGTATCTCTATCTCCAACTTTTTAAGGAAGTTGCATATTGTTTTCCACAGTAATTATACCATTTACAGTTCCACCAGCAGTGTATGAGAGTTCCAATCTCTCCACATCCTCACCAGCATTTGTTTTCTCTCTTTTTTTTTTTTTTTTTTTTGACTTTGCTATTATTGCTGGGGTGAGCTGATATCTCATTGTTGTTTTGATTAGCATCTCTCTAATGACAAATGATTGTGAGCATTTCTTCATGTTTTTGTTGGTTGTTTGAATGTGTAAAGAAGGCAATGAATTCACATTATTCCTGATTGTACCATTCCAAGATAATCACTGTTAACATTTTGGCAGATTCCTCTCCAGTCTCTTTTCTGTGCATATTCTTAGCTGATATCATACTGAACATATGCTCATGTTCTGTGTTATACATTTAATATTATATCAGAATCACTCTTTGTGAATATCATTTTTAATGGGTGTATAAACTATATCTTGAATGAACGTCCTGTGGTCTACCTAACAACTTTCTGTTTTATACGTAAGTTGTTCACTATATATCATGACATTATCTACTCTACTTGTAGAGAGGTGGGTAATTTGTGTGTCTAATAATACAGATAGTCCCTGACTTACGAATTACAACAAACCACACCTTCGGCCTTTCTCTTTTTTTTTTTTTTCATTTTTATTTATTTGCAGTGTTCCCTCTCCTGCCTCCCATCCCTGGTAACCAACAAAGAAAATTTCCTTCCACAGATAAATCTTCCCTTGACTTTTTACAGTAGTGAACTAATACAATATTTGTCCTTCTGTGATTGACTTATTTCACTCAGCACAGTGTCCTCCAAGTTCATTCACATTATGTGGTATTTTGCAGATTCTACATTATTCTTTAGTGTTACATAATATTCTGTTGTGTTTATGTACCATAGTTTGGTTATCCATTCTTCTGTTGATGGACACTTAAGGTGTGCATATATCTGTTCTTGTCCTGGCTGTCACTCCTTTAGGATATAGACCTAGTATTGGGATTGCTAGATCAAATGGTATTTCTAATTCCAATTTTTTAAGGAATCGCCATGCTGCTTTCCACAGTGATTGCATCATTTTACAGTCCCACCAGCAGCGTAGAGTCCCAATCTCTCCACATCCTCTCCGGCACTTCTTATCTTCTGTCTTGTTGAACTTTGCTGTTAATGCTGGGGCAAGATAGTATCTCGATGTTTTGATTTGCATCTCTCTAATAGCTAATAATCGTAAACATTTCTTCATGTGTTTGTTGGCTGCCTGAATATCCTCTTTGGTGAAGTGTCTATTCATATATTCTGCCCATTTTTCAGTTAACAAACCACACTTTCAACTATCTGTTTGGTTTGGGGACTTTTTTGTAGATCTTACTGTTAGTAATATGTACTACATACAGTGCTGTAGTGCGTAACTTGCTGATGTTCTCATTCTCAGATGTTCACTCACAGATGTACAATGTTATGATTTACTGTTCAGAACACTGTCATCTAGCAGGCTGTATCCTAGTCTACAGTGAAGTTGGTGTTGGTGTCAGGAGTTGTAATGGAAGGAAAATTGGGCAATATTCAACTCTAATGGTATATGACAAATGAACTGTAAGTTTATATATAATGTTTCCAAACTCCAAAGATAAATGGAGATCATTTATAAAAATATTGATAATAAAAGGCAATAATGATGAAAGCTAAAAAAAGATGATGTATTAGACCTGACATGAATCTGATGGAGAAAGTGATAACTGGTCATGTCAGGATTAAAAAAAAAAAAAAAAAACAGATCAACTGGGTGGATTGAGCATTAGGTAATATGAAGAGGAAGAGACAGAGACCCTATGGTCTTGCCAGATGGGGAAGAAGTAGATGCATTGGGGCTTGGAGATAATTGTGAAGAAAGAGGTGAGCTCACTATTGGGAAGAAATTAGAAAAGTGAAAAAAGCCAGACCTTCTGTTTCAACACCTTGCCTCCAAGAAGACCTGAATATGAAACTCAAACTCGGCATCCGCTTCTGATTCAGGGGAAGGTCAGAGAAGTCAATTTAGCCCCTGGGCAATTGCTGAATTGCAGCAATCTATGAGAAGAAAGAAAATTATAAAAATAATGATGAAAAGTGGAAAAGAAGTAAGAAATTGATAGAAATTATAATTATTGTAAAACACTGAGAACTACACCTTATGAAATTGTTGTTTCTAAGCCTATATATTGATAATTACTGGTGATTAGTATGTGAAAGTTGGAAACAAAGCAAATGCATAGTATTTAGAAAATATGGCCTTGGTGATAGAAAGGACACCGGAGATCACATGATAGAATTTTGCACAACCAACAAATTATTTGTTGCAAATATCTTTTTTAAACAACATAAACGGTGACTATACATGTGAACTGTGCCAGATGGAATACACAGGAATCAAATCAACTACATCTGTGGAAAGAAAGGATGTAGAAGTTCAGTATCATCAGTCAGAACAAGGCCATGGGCTGAATGTGGAACAGACCATCAATTCCCCACATACAAGTTCAAGTTGAAGCTGAAGAAACTTAAAACAAGTCCAAAACTTAAAACAACAGCCAAAATACGACCTTGAGTATATCCCATCTGATTGGTGCATTGACCACCAGTGACCGAAGACCAGACAAGTTGTGGGATGACATCAAGGACATCGTACATGAAGAAAGCAAAAACTCATTAAGAAGACAAAAAGGAAGAGGAGAACAAAATGGATGTCAAAAGAGACTCTGAAACTCACTCCTGAATGGAGAGTAGCTAAAGCAAATGGAAGAAATTATGTAGTAAAAGAGCTAAATAGAAGATTTCAAAGGACAGCTTCAGAGGACAGAGTGAAGTATTATAATGAAATGTGCAAAGACATAGAGTTGGAACATCAAAGGGGAACAACACTGTCAGCATTTCTCAAGCTGAAAGAACAGAAGAAAAATTTCAAGCCTCAAGTTGCAATATTAAAGAATTCTATGGGCAAAATATTAAGCAGTGCAGGAGGCATCAAAAGAACATGGAAGGAATACACAGAGTCACTGTACCAAAAAGAATTGGTCAATGTTCAGTCATTTCAGGAGGTAACATATGATCCAGAACCAATGGTATCAAAGGAAGAAGTCCAAGCTGCACTGAAGGAATGATGAAAGACAAGCCTCCAGGAACTGGTGGAATACCCATTGAGATGTATCAACAAATGAATGTAGTAGCACTTGCGGCACTCAGTGCATTTATGCCAGGATATTTGGAAGACAGTTACTTGGCCAACCAACTGGAAGAGATCCATATTTTTGCCTATTCCAAAGAAAGATGATCTAACAGATTGCAAAAATTATCAAACCATATCATTAATATCACACGCAAATAAAATTTTGCTGAAGATGATTCAAAAACAGTTGCAGCAGTACATCAACAGGGAGTTCCAGAAATTCAAGCCAGATTCAGAAGAAGACATGGAACAGGGAATATTATCACTGATGTCAGATAGATCTTGGCTGAAAGCAACCAGAAAGATGTTGACCTATGCTTTATTGACTATGCAAAGGCATTCAACTGTCTGGATGGTAACAAATTATGAATAACATGGTGAAGAATGGGAATTCCAGACCAAGAAGCACTCGTTGAAACAAAACAAGGGGATACTGCATGGTTTAAAATCAGGAACGGTGTATGTCAGGGTTATATCCTTTCACCATACTTGTTCAATCTGTATGCTAAGCAAATAATCCAAGAAGCTGGAGTATATGAAGAAAAACATGGCATCTGAATTAGAGGACAACTCATTAACACCTTGCAATATGCAGATGACACAACCTTGCTTGCTGAAAGTGAAGAAGACTTGAATCACTTCTAATGAAGATCAAAGACTACGGCCTTCAGTATGGATTATACCTCAACATAAAGAAAACAAAAATCTTCACAACTGGACCAATAACCAACATCATGATGAATGGAGAAAAGATTGAAGTTGTCAATGATTTAATTTTACTTGAATCCACAAGCAATGCCCATGGAAGCAGAATTCAAGAAATCAAACAACATATTGCATTGGGCAAATCTGCTGCAAAAGACCTTTTTTTAAAAATGTTTAAGATCAAAGATATACATGTGAAAGCACTTCACTGAGCCTCTAAGTACTGGAATTATTCTTACCTCACAGACAAGTGAAGTTTTTGTTTCAGAGAGATGAAGTAAGCCCCCTGAAATAACAGAGAATTGCTAGAAGACCAGAAGAATCGAGCCCAACTCAGTGTACTTTTTTCACTTCACCTCACATTTCTTAAGAAAATTAAGTGTATCACAGGCCCCATCCACCAGTGATCGCTGAATACATAGGACAGGAGTTGGGAACAGAAAAGATGATGCCCCTTTGACAAGACCATACATTAAGACTCTGCCATCCTACCCCTCTAAGTGCTGATTTATAAACTTCTGGGCATATCTGTACCTTATTCAGGGATACTCTTGAAGATCTGGGAAGGTGTAAATGAGGGGGTTTTATGAACACAAATAGACCAGAATCTAGCAGTAAGAAGTCCTGAGATCTAACCCCAGCTCTGCTCCTAGCTGTGTCACCTTAGGTAAATCCTTTTCCTTTGTGAGGCTTGATCATCTTTGACTATACAAAGAAGTGGATCATACTAGACGATCTCCCCTGTGAGCTCTGTGAGTCTGTGATGTTTCAAGGGCTGGTATTAGAACCACAGACAGAGCAATTGTTTAATCTTATGGAAACTCCAAGCCATTTTGTAATTTTTCCTATCCTTCTTGCCCTACTCCAGCTTCTGTCAGCCCCCAAGGGCTTAATGAGCTCTCTCATTAAGAGCCAACTACATGGCAGCTCATCATTAAAAGAGAAATATCCTTTGGCTCCCCCAGTATTAATAGAAGAGATCCACTGATAGACACTCATAAGCAAGCTTCTTCAAGATGACTTGTCAAGAACTTTGCTCTGTGATGCCATTTCCAGCCAGTTGTTTTATACCTGCACCAGCTGTGGGTGGGCTCCATACCAGTCCGGCTACACAAGGAGGGCTGTTGTTATTGTTCTGTGCCACCAATTCAATCCTGACTCAATACAATCCCATATAACAGAACAGAATTGCCCCATAGGGTTTCCTAGGCTGTAATCTTTATGGAAGCAGATCACCAGGTCTTTTCTCCTGCAGAGTAGCTGGGTGGGTTCACACCGGCAACCTATCAGTTAGTAGCCAAGCCCGTCAGACTCCTTACAAAGAAGGCAGGATATGGGAAACAGTCACAGGATTGCTGAGGTGATAACTGCTTGTGTTCCAATAGAGTTGGGAAGTTTCTGTAACTGAAAGATTATTTGTTTGTTTCCATTTTTAAAAATAAGCGTTATGAAATTCCCTTTATGCTCCCCTGAAAACCCAGTAATTGGCTAAGTAAGCATTTGCTAAACCGATGTGGCAAGTGCGATTTTGTGCTACAATCACAGATTCATGGAACATTCCTGCTGGAAAAACTCTGACGTATCTAATCTAGCTGCCTTGTATTATAGGTGGAGAAACTAAGGCTCAGAGAAGGAAAAGGAATTGCTAGGCAAGAGCCCAGGCTTATGATTGGCAGTCTAGTTAGTGCCCTTTCCACCTTACTTCTTGTTATGGATTGAATTGTGTCCCAAAAAAATAAGTGTTGTAAATTCTAACCCCTATGCCTGTGGTTATAATCCCATTTGAAAATGGGTTGTCTTTGCTATAATAATGAGACAGGATTAGCAACAGGTATGTCTTAAGTCACCCACCAGTTACTCCTCAGAAGGAAGGTTGGGCAATATACTTCTGTAGTGATACTGCCTCAGAAACCCAAGGAGGGGTCACTATGAGTTGGGTCCGACAATGGCAAATAACAACAAACAACAACAACGTCTTAAGTCAATCTCTGTTGAGACATAAAAGACAGAAAAAGCAAGGGGGAAGACACATGCCAAGCAACATGGAGATCTCCAAGGAAGCAGAATCTGAAAAAACCAGGACCTTCCTCCAAAGCTGAAACCCTTCCCTTACAGCCAGCACTCTAAATTTGGGCTTCCAGCCTTTTAAACTATGAGAAAGTAAACTTCTGTTTGTTAAAGCCATCCACTTGTATTTCTGTTATAGCAGCACTAGATAACTAAGCGGGAGCTCTGGTAGCATAGTGCCTAAGGCACTTGACTGCTAACCAGGAGGCTGGCAGTTCAAACCCACCAGCCACTCCTTGGAAGGAAGGTTAGGCAATCTACATCCGTAGTGATACTGCCTCAGAAATCCAAGGAGGGGTCGTTATGAGTTGGGTCCGACTCGACAGCACATAACAACAACAAGAAGATAACTAAGATACTTACGTTCTTCCAAAAAGTGAATTTATTTAACCTGATGACACTTTATCAGAGAGATTTCAGAGGAGAAATTATGGTACTCAATTCCTTTAATGCTTCTGTATCATTAGTCAGAAGTCATGTTAATTTGTGAGGTGGTTTGTCCATAGGGGATCTTTTATTTCCTACTGGAGAAACAGCTTCTGTCTTTGTAAGACAAGGAATGCTGAAATCCTTCTGCAGACTCAGGCTATTTTATTAGGCAGCCGCTTTGCATAAAGGATTGGCACTTTTTATTTGCCACCATTTCGTCTATTAACTGAAAGGACTGAGTCCCATGATACCAAGAATGGCTTGAAAAGAGAAACCTGGATAATAAAAGTAATGCTCCATCCTTGATGGAACTAATCATCTGTTTCCTATAGGGTTACAGTTTCTAATTAAAATGTTTTTGTTTTAATCAAAAGCTTCCCTGTATTTTATGGCACTTTCATGACTCCTCCTAAATTCCTTCCCATTTAATTATTATAATGAACATAATTAGTATGTGCTGTCAGCCCTTCACTTTATTTACATTTTATATTAGATAATTAAATGTGGTCTGATAATTAAATTAACTCCAGTGACAGATGATTTGACTGCCTGTATATTACTGTATTGGGAGTAAGCACCTTTGCATATTCATTTTACTTAGTGACTGACTCTTTCATTTGGAAAGGCCCCACAGATTCCAGCTATCAAAGCAGAATCTCATGTGATAGTGGAAAGGAAGGATTCCTTTGGCTCACCCTCCCTCCAAGCAGGTTTTCTTATAGAGAAGTCCATGCAGGTCATCTAATTATCTGCCCTGCACTAAACGAAGACTACTGAGTGATTCTGCGGAGATCAGACAGGTGAGTAAACTAGGCAGGGGACTCATGATACTAAACTGCCTGACCTGTGTGACATGCATTTTCCAGTTCTTTTGTAACTTGATAACTTAGTAAGAAAACCCAAAGCCTAATTTCACCAAAACTTCCTAAAATGAATCTGCACTGAACTCACCAGAGATGGTTCCCTAAAACCAGGAGCAGTTTCCTAGTTGGATATCATCTACAGGTGAAGGGAGCAGAAGATTGTTGTGTTCTAAGAGTGGTGGGTTTTCCAGAACCCTGTTCCAGTTTTTAAAATTTCCAGGGATGGCCTAATTCCTGCTCAAACATTTTTACTTTACTCTTCATTTCTTGAAGGCAAATCATCCTGGGTCACACCTATTTGGTAAATTCCCCTACCCCATTGAAATCCATAAATGGAATCTGCTGTGGTGGGCTCAAAATGGGGGCAGCAGCATTCAAGGCCATTCTGTTTTCCCACTGTTGGTGGCTCATTCTTTAGCTGTCACACAAGCATTCTGTTTTCTTCTTTTTCTTTCTTTGTGTGACAGATGCAATTTATATCATAAAATAGAAATGTATTGTGTCAGGAGATAGCCCAAGATGGTGGCTTAGACACACTACATCATTCCCCTATAGCAAAGACCTGAGAAACAAAGTGAAACAGGTACAGATGATGATCCTGGAACCCTAAACATCAAACAGAAGGATAAAGAATTAGATCAAACACTGATTGGAAGGAGAAGTTTAACAAAAGCAGTGAATCTGGGTGACTAGCACAAGAAGGCAGATTCACAGAATTCCCAACAGGAGACAGAAACTGTGTAGACGTACTTGGAGTGAAGCAAGGTGAGCAGGACAGAAACTGGTTCTAAGGAGGGAAAGTTACAAGAAGGAGGGTGAGAGTTCCAGGGATCCTGGAGTCCACATAGCAGAGAAGGAGCCAGGATCCAGACACAGGACTATTCCCCAGCAGTGCTTCCTGACTATTAGGGTGGGTAGCATACAAAGAGTAATAGATCCATAATTTCAGCAGAAGGTCCCCCACTGACCAGACTCTGGGCAGTGTACCCCCTTCCTCACATTTAATTGGAAAAGGTCCCAATTGCTGGCTACAGCCAACAGAGAGCACCCAAGCACCCATTCCCAGTGACCAAAAGAACATGCCCCCCCTCCTCCTACCCTCCTGGTGATTAGAAGCTCAGCAAACCCCATACAGGATAGACACAGACAAAACCCCCTACTCCTGCTGCCCTGCTTGCCTGGGGACTGTAATACAAGCTCCCTTCCCCTGCCTACCACCCACCCCCACTCACCTAAGAAGTGGAAATGAGCACTCCCATGGCACCAGTCACCTACTACATCCCCCTACTCATCATACCTCCCCACCTACCATGCCTCCTGCCCAGCCAGCCACAGAAAGCACCCTATGAGTGGCAGCACTCCCATGCCCCCTATTGCCCACCCAAGGAGCAACAGAGAGCACTCCCACACCATTTGCCCACCACATCCCCTGCCTTTCCACCCAGCAAGCAGCAGAAAGTGTTCCCATGCCCCTGGTCACCTGCCACACACCCCTGTTTGCTGCCCACACCACCATGTGGCCAATACATCCCCCTGCCCACCACTTTACCCACCCAGCAAGCAGCAGTGAGTGTGCCAATGCAGCTGGTCACTACCGAACACCTGCCCACGACCCTACCTACCTAGTAAACACCATCATTGCTCCTGCACCACTAAACCAATGACAATGTGGCGGCCTGTGCACCCAGCTCTCCTCAACCACCTCACATGCTCAATGAACAGCAATGTGTGATCATCCTACCTACTGCTGCCCTGCCCACCGGGTGACAGGTGGTGAGCTTTTGTGCCAGCAGACCAGCAATAAATGAACCACACCTGCCCCACCCTGATATATCAAAACAAAACAAACAAGTATACAATCAATAAACACATAAATAAACTAATACCTTAATACCTCATAGACAATAGACAATAACAAATCACATGAAAAAAGAGGATAAGATGGCTCAAACAAGTGAGCAAAATAAAGGGAAAGAAAACATTCTTAAGGGAAAAATGATAGTAGAACTACCTGATAAGGAATTCAAAAGATATATTAGGATTCTCAAAGATATCAAGTAAAACACCACACCAAAAAAATAAAAAAAAATAAAAAATCCTATAAGAATTCAGGAAAACAATATAATAGCAAAACAACAATTCAAAATCATACAAAAAGAATAACTCGAAATCCAGAAGATTAATAATAATATGTCAGAAATAGATAGAAGGAATCAGAAAAATAGAGGACCAGTCTATTGATATTAATTTGTTTGAGGAACAAACAGAAAAAAAGAATGAAGAAAAATAAAGCCTAAGAGTTATGTGGGACACTGTCAAGAGGAATAACTTACGTATAATATGATTTCAAAAATGGATGGGGAAGTACAGAGAGAATTCTTGAAGATATATTGGCTGAAAACTTAACCAAATATCATGAAAGACAAGAAGTTTACAATCCAAGAAGCTCAGCAAACCCCATACAGGATAGACACAGACAAAAATTTCACCATGACATAATCAAATTTTCCAAACCAAAGACAAAGAAAGAATTCTGAAAGTAACTTGTGAAACGTGAAATCACTTACAAAACTAAGCACTAATTTCTCATCAGAAGCTATGCAGCCAAGAAGATGACATATAAAAAATCTTGATGACATATATAAAATCCTGAAAGAAAAGAATTGTCAACCAACAATCATATGTTTAGCAAAATTGTCAAAATGATGTCAAACTAAGATACCAGATAAGCAGATGCTAAGAGAATTTGTAAAACCAGACCAGCCTTATAAGAAATTTAAAAAGGAGTCCTTTGGATACAGAACCAACATCAGATAACAACCTGAGATAAAGACACATGACAATAGCACCCAGATACCACCCCAGATAAAATCTTCACAAAAGCAAAATAAAGCTTAAAAACTGTCTACAGGGAGCCAGAGGAGTTAAGCTGTAAATGATGATAAGTTCGAAACAAAACCAAAGCTGAAAACAAGCTCACTGCCTGTTCTGGTTACCTAGTGCTGCTCTGACAAGAATATACCACAAATGGGATGGCTTTAACAAACAGGAGTTTATTCTTATAATTTGGAGGCTTTAAGGCCAAGTTCAAAGTGCCAAGCTCTAGGGGTGAAAGCCCCTCAGCCTTGGGCTTCAGCTCTGCCTCCAGCTCCCAGCCCACTGAAGTTAGAGGCTTTTCTTCACTCAGACAGCTGCTGGCTGCTGAGGCTGCCAAGCCCAAGTTAACAAGTAAAAAGGCACATTCCTGATGTTACCAAACCACACGCAGGTCATTAATTCAGGTCCATGGTAAGTCCCAAAGTCAGCAGAGCATGGCAGGCTGCTGAACAACTACTTGGCTACATGCAGGGTCCAAGCATGCCATAAGCTAGAGACCATTCCCCAAGGCTTCTCCTTATATACAGGAAACAGACCACATCCCAAAGGCAGCTCCTTAGCTGCTCACAGTAGATTCCACCATGGAGTTGATTACCAGTCTCATCATGGGGAATACTATATCCAGATGCCCAGCCACTCAACCAAACCCAGCTAAGATGACACACAAACTGAACTACCACACTGTCATGGAGTCAATTCTGACTCATAGTGACCCCATTGGGTTTCCAAGGTTGTAACTCTTTATGGAAGTAGATTGCCTCCCCTTCCTCCTGCAGAAGAGCTGCTGGGTTTAAACAGCTGGCCTTCTAGTTAGCAACCAACTGTCTTACAAACCACATCAAAACAAAAAGGGAATAATAAATGTAGTTATAGAACCTCCATATGGGGAGGAATTCAAAGCAGTTTCGAGATATAACAGACTGTTTTAAACTTAGGAAAATAAGGTAAGTTTTAGAGTAATCACAAAGAAAATTAATAAATCTACTCACAAATTTGATAATTCAAAAACAGTCACAGCAGTATATTGACAGAGAACTTCCAGAAATGCAAGCTGGATTCAGAAGAGGACATGGAACAAGGAATATCATAGCTGATGTCAGATGGATCTTGGCTGAAAGCAAAGAATACCAGAAAGATGTGTACTTGTGTTTTATTGACTATGCAAAAGTATTTGATTGTGTGGATCTTGATAAATTATGGATAACATTGAGAAGAATGGGAATTCCAGAACATTTAATTATACTCATGAGGAGCCTGTACATAGATCAGGAGGCCGTTGTTCGAACAGAACAAGGGGACATTGCTTGGTTTAAAATCAGAAAGAGAGTGTATCAGGGTTGTATCCTTTCACCATACTTATTCAGTCTGTATGCTGAGCAGATAATCCAAGAAGCTGGACTGTATGAAGAAGAACATGGCATCAGGATGGAGGAAGACTCATTAACAACCTGTGATACACTGACAACACAACTTTGCTTGCTGAAAGTGAGGATGACTTGAAGCACTTACTCATGAAGATTGAAGACTACAGTCTGCAGTATGGATTATACCTCAATATAAAGAAAACAAAAATTCTTACAACTGGACCTATAAGCAATATCACAATAAATGGAGAAAAGATTGAAGTTGTTAAAAGACTTCACATTACTTGATTCTACAATCAACACCAATGGAAGCATCAGTCAAGGCATCAGCCAACGTATTACATTGGGCAAATCTGCTGCTAAAGTCCTCTTTCAAGTGCTGAAGAGCAAAGATATTTCCTTGAAGACTAAGGTGCACCTAATTCAAGCCATGGTATTTTCAATTGCCTTATATACATGTGAGAGCTGGACAATGAATAAGGAAGACTGAAGAAGAGTTGATGCTTTTGAGTTGTAGTGTTGGCAAAGAATACTGAAAGCACCATGGACTGCTAAATGAACTAACAAATCTGTACTGGAAGAAGTGCAGCTGAATGCTCCTTGGAAGTGAGAATGGCCAGACTTCATCTCACCTACTTTGGTCCTGTCAGAAGGAACCATTTCCTGGAGAAGGATGTCGTGCTTGGTAAGGTGGAAGGGTTGACGAAGGAGGGGAAACCCTCATCAAGATGGACTGACACAGTGGCTGCAGTGGGGGGCTCAGGCATAGCAAGGATCATGGGGCTGGCACAGGACCAGACAGTGTTTTGTTCTGTTGTACATAGGGTCACTATGAGTTGGGAACAACTCAGTGGCACCTAACAACAATAACTCACCAAAAGAAAAAAGACTCAGTAAACATAAAATCAGCAATAATGGAGGATATGAAAAGAAAATCCATAAACAAAAAGTACCCAGCCCAGAAAATTAAGCAGAACAAAGAAACTGTTGATATCACAACAAGGGGGGGGGGG
>NW_006921820.1:133479-136861 GCF_000298275.1 Orycteropus afer afer | reverse complement strand
GTCTTGAAGGAAGTGCACCCAAAATGCTCCTTGGAAGCAAGAATGGCCAGACTTCGTCTCACCTATTTTGGTCATGTTGTCAGAAGGGACCATTCTCTGGAGAAGGATGTCATGCTTGGTAGGGTGAAGGGTCAACGAAAGCGGGGGAGGCCTTCAATGAGATGGATTGACACAGTGGCTGCGATGATGGGCTCAAGTATAGCAGGGATCATGGAGCTGGGGTGGGATCAGGCGGTGTTTCATTCTGTGCATGGGGTCGCTATGAGTCAGAAATGACTTGACAATACCTAACAACAACACATTGAAACTCTCAGAAAAATAGGAATAGAAGGGAATTTCTTTAACATAATTAAGGCCATATATACAAAAATCCATCATCAATATTATTCCAAATGAAGAGAGCTTGAAAGCATTCCCCCTGAGAACGGGATCAATACAGGGAGACCATTATCCTCATTCTTATTCAGTATTGTACTGGAAGTCCTAGCCAGAACAATAGGCAAGAAATAAGAAAGGAAAATAAAAGACATCCAAATTGGTAAGAAAGAAGTAAAACTATCCCTATTTGCAAATTGCCTAATACCATACACAGAGAATCTCCAAGATTTCACAAGTTTTTGGAACTAATAGAGGGGGTTAGCAAAGTGGCAGGGTACAGTATCAACAACATCAAAAAATTCCTCTACACTAACAAGAAGAACCCCCAAAAGGAAATCAAGAAAACAATACCATTTACAATAGCCCCCAAAAGGATAAAATAAACTGAACCAAACCCACTGCAGTTGAGTCAAGTCTGACACATAGCAACCCCTCCTTGGGTTTCTGAGGTGATATCACTACGGAAGTAGGTTGCCCAACCTTCCTTCCAGGGAATGGCTGCTGGGATTGAACTGCCAGCCTTCTGGTTAGCAGTCAGATGCCTTAGGCACTACCTAGGAATAAATCTAAGCAGCACATAAAGGACTAAACAAGAAAAACTATATTCCTCATTCAATGTGGAAGAGATAGTCTCTTTAACAAATGTTGCTGGCAAAATTGGATATCCATTTGCAAAAAAAAGAAACAGAATCCAAACTTTACACCCTATACACACACACGCACAAAAAAAAAAAAAAAATGTAGAGACCTAAACGTTAAATCTAAAATAGTAAAGTTCCTAAAATATAGAGATAAAGTGAGGGGTCCTAATTAATGGCATAAAAATACTATCAAACATAACTAAAAATGCACAAACAACAGAAGATAAAGTAGATAACTGGGATCTCCTAAAAATCAATTACTTAAGCTCATCAAAAGACTTTACCAAAAGAGTAAAAAGAGAATCTATAAACTGGGATGAATACTAGTAGATCAGTTAATACTACTGTTACTCAAATTAACACACCAACCACTAAAACCAAAGATGAAGAAAATGAAGATGTTTACCAGCTTCTGGAATCTGAAGTTGACCAAACACGCAATCAAGATGTATTGATAATTATAGGTGATTGGAATGTGAAAGTTGGAAACAAACAAGCAACACCGGTAGCTAGAAAATATGGCCTTGATGATAGAAATGACGCTGGAGATCACATGATAGAATTTTGCAAGAACAATGACTTATTTATTGCAAATACATTTTTTCAACAACATTAATGTTTGCTATACACGTGTATCTCTCCAGGTGGAATTCACAGGAATTTAATCAACTACATCTATGGAAAGAGATAAAGAAGAAGCTCAATATCATCAGTCAAAACTAGGCCAGGAGCTGACTATGGAATAGACCATCAATTGCTTATACACAAGTTCAAGTTGAAGCTGAAGAAAATTAAAACAAATCCATAGAGTCAAAATATGACCTGGATTATATCCCACCTTTATTTAGACACCATATGAGGAATAGATTTGAAGTACTGAATGCCAATGACTGAAGACCAGACAAGGTGTAGGATGATATCAAGAACATCATACATGAAGAAAGCAAAAAGTCATTAAGACAGGAAAGGAAGAAAAGACCACAATGGATGTCAGAATAGACTCTTAAGTTTGCCCATGAATGTAGAGTAGGTAAAGCAAATGGAAGAAATGATGAAATAAGAGAGTTAAACAGATTATTTCAAAAAGAGCACAATAAGACAAAGCAAAGTATAATGAAATGTGCAAAAGGAAAGAATTAGAAAACCAAAAGGGAAGAACACACTCAGCATTTCTCAAGCTAAAAGAACTGAAGAAAAAACTCAAGCCTCAGATTGCAATATTGAAAGATTCTATGGGCAAAAATTGAATGATGTAGGAAGCATCAAAAGAAGATGAAAGGAATATGGAGTCACTGTACTCCATATTGATGTACTCCAATTGATCTTACTATTTATTGTAAGATTTGCTTGATGTTCAGCCATTTCAGGAGGTAGCATATGATCAAGAACCAATGGTATCGAAGAAAGAAGTTCAAGCTGCACTGAAGTAATTGGTGAAAAACAAAGCTCCCAGAATTGGCAGAATACCCATTGAGGTATTTCAACAAACATGCAGCACTGGAGGTGCTTCTGTGTTTATGTAACGTAAATTTGGAAGACAGCTACCTGGCCAACCAACTGGAAGAGATCCATATTTGTGCCCATTCCAAAGAACAGTAATGCAGCAGAATGTGGAAATTATCAAACAATATCATACACAAGTAAAATTTTGCCAAAGATAATTTTGAAATGATTGCAGCAGTATATCAACAGGGAAATTCTAGAAATTCAAGCTGGATTCAGAAGAGGATATGGAGTGAAGGATATCATTGCTGGTGTCAGATAAATCTTGGCTGAAAGCAAAGAAAACCAGAAAGATGTATACCTGTGTTTTATTGATGATGCAGAGGCATTCAATTGTGTGGATCATAATAAATTATGGATAATATTGCAAAGAATAGGAATTCCAGAACACTTAATTGTACTCATTAGGAACATGTACCTAGACCAAGAGGCTGTTGTTTGAATAGAACAAGGGAAAATTGCATGGCTTGAAATCAGGAAGGGTGTGTGTCAGGGTTGAATCCTTTCACCATACTTACTCAATTTGTATGCTGAGCAAATATTCCAAGAAGTTGGACTACATGAAGAAGAATATAGCATCACAATTACAGAAAGGCACATTAACCTGCAGTATGCAGATGACACTGATACCCTGCTTGCTAAAAATGAAGATTACTTAAAGTACTTACTAATTAAGATCAAGGGAGCTCTGGTGGCATAGTGCCTAAGGCATTTGACTGCTAACCAGAAGGCTGGCAGTTCAAACCCACCAACCACTCCTCAGAAGGAAGATTGGGCAGTCTACTTCCGTAGTGATAATGCCTCAGAAACCCAAGAAGGGGTCACTGTGGGTCTGATCTGACTCGACAGCAGTGAGTTTA
>NW_006921820.1:72301-132814 GCF_000298275.1 Orycteropus afer afer | reverse complement strand
GAGGTGGTGGGTGCTTTGGGAGGAACGGTTGGAGAAAGGGCTGGAGGGAGGCAGCATGACTGGCCTGGCAGGAATAGGCCTTGGGTTACTGCTGGTAACTACTTTTGAATTACCTTCAGCCAAATTTTACTTGTATGTGGCATTAACGATATCATTCACTAATTTCCACATTATGTTGGATCACCTTTCTTTGGAATGGGTACAACCCTGGATCTCCTCCAGTCAGCTGGCCATACAATCACTATTTATTGAATGCCTTCCACATGTCATAAACAATAGTAGGCACTGAGGAAAATAACAGGTTAAAACAGACATGATCCTTCATGTCATAAAAAATAGTAATCAAACAATCCTGTGAATGAATCAATAAATATTTGGAAACTATTATTAGCCCTTCAAAAGTAAAGAAACCCAGTTCTAAACATAAAATAAAGAGAATCTGACTGTGTCAGTTACCAAGTGCTGATAACAGAAATATCACAAATGGGTAACATTAAAAAAAGGAAATCTATTTTCCCATAGGTCTAGAGTCTCAAAGTCCAAATCAGAGTTTTGGCCATGTCGATTATTTCTGTGGGCCTCTCTCCTAGTTTCTGGTGTGTGCCAACAATCCTTGGCATTCCTTTACTTTTAGACAGGTCCTCACATGGTATGTGTCCTTTCCCTGTGTCTCTATGTCTATTCTGCTCACTTTATAACTAAGAAGTGATTAGATTTAACACTTACTTGTTTCTGTTGGGTGCTATTGAGTCGATTCAATCAGAGCAACCTCATGTGACAGTGCAAAAGTGCCCCATAGGGTTTTGTTGACCATAATATTTGCAGAAGCAGATTACCAGGTCTTCATTCCTCAGAGCTGCTAGATGAATTTGAATAGCCAACGTTTTGGTTAGCAGCAGAGCGTATTAATATAACAAAAAAAAAAAAAAACTTACTTACAAACAGGATTACATTCACAGGTACAAGGATCAGGACTTCAAAACATATTTGGGGAGAACACAGTTCAACCAATAACACTGGTCTAAAGTGGGGTCAAGTGCTATAAGAGATCTTTCCTCAAAAGTGATACTTCAGCTAAGGTATGAGCCTCTGTCAGGGTGGCAGAAAGCAAGGCAGAAGGTACAGCAACACAGAAGCAAAAAGAAGGTAGGAAAGGAGGTTGGAGGTACATCAAGGAGATACTAGACCATAAAGAAGTTTACATGGGAGTATTAAGATTTTCTGTCATTATCCCAGAGTGATGGGCAAGCACTGAAAGGTATTAGTATGAGAATGGCATCTGATTTGCCAAGAGTTTTTGACTCATCCAACTAATTGGATGGTGATGGCAGACACTAAAATAGGAAAGCCAGAAAGACCAGCAGGGCAGATGACATGTTTAATTTAAGATACCTTTGAACATCTAAGTGGAAACTTCACCCTAGACAAAGTCACCATTACTTCTTTCCTAGATATTAGTCTCCTAAGTGGTCTCCTTGCTTTCACTCTTCCACCACAGAGCAGGAAAAGTGATCTTTTATAAACTGTAAGTAAAATCATTTTACTGCTTTGCTCAAAATTCAGACTCTTTCTCATAGTGTATAAGGCCCTGTGGATTTATAGATGGTCACTGAAGAAAAGGACAGGAAGGAAATTCAATAGGAAGAGATTATACAACAATCCTTGAGGAAATCCAATAATTAAGTACACAATACAAGATTAGGAGCTCTGATGGCACAGTGGATAAGGCATTTTGGCTGTTAACCAGAAAGTTGATGGTTCAAGGCCACCAGCTGCTCCGCAGAGGGAAAATGAGGCAATCTACTTCCATAAAGATTTATAGCCTTAAAAACCCAATGAGGTCACTGAGAGTTGGAATCAACTTGATGACAGTGGGTTTGGTGGGTTTTTATTGTTATATATGATAGGAAGAGGAGCTATCATGGTATAGTGGTTAAAGGCAAAAGGCTGGAAGTTCGAACCCACCAGCACTCTGTGCAAGAAACATGAGGCAGTCTGTTTCCATAAAGATTTACAGCCATAGAAACCCATGGGCCAGTTCTACTCTGTCCTAAAGGTTCACACTATGAGTCAAAATGGACAGTGGGTATGATTTTTTTTTCTTTTTATAGAACATAGGAGTCCCTGTTGTTGTTGTTATGTACCGTTGAGTCGGACCCGACTCATAACGACCCCTCCTTGGGCTTCCGAGGCAATATCACTACGGAAGTAGATTGCCCCATCTTCCTTTTGAGGAGTGGCCGGTGGGTTTGAACCACCAGCCTTCTGGTTAGCTAGCAGTCAAGTGCTTCAGGCACTATGCTACCAGAGCTCCTATAGGAGTCCCCAGGTGGTGCAAATGGTTAATATACTCAGTTACTAACCAAGAGGTTATGGTTTACATCCACCCAGAGGGCCTTAAAGATGTGGTGATCTACATCCAAAAAACTTGCAATTAAAAACCCATGAAGCACAGCTCTACTCTGACACATGAGGCCATGAGTCTTAGTTGATGTTAATGTAAAAGTCAAGAAAATCTATAGCAGGAAATTTTCTTTGTTGGTTACCAGAGGCGGGAAGGGAGGGAACACTGTTAGATAGGTAGAGATAAGTATTGATTTGGGTGAAGAGAAGGGCAATGTACCAGATATGAATGAGCAACATGATGGTACTGAGGAAGAGGAAGACAGAGAGAGGTACATGGGAGGTACAGACAACAAAGATGAACCTTTTTGCATATGTTGTCAGTGAAGGCAAACATGGGTATAAAGGTGGATAGATGGGTGGACAGGCTGAATGATTAGGTATGTCTATGAAGTGAGAAGTGTATCCAAGAACATGTATAGGGTTGGCAGACAATGGTCCTATAAGTTTATATGAATGATCTGACAAGGGGTAAAGTTGTGGTCACTGCTTGGTCACAGCCCGCTACCCAGAGGGGCCGAGTAGTTGAACCTGTGGGCTTGGGACCATAGTTGCAGGGGACATCAAGCTCAATTGGCATAACATACTATACAAAACATTGTTCCACCTCCTACTTTGGCAAGTAGCAACTGGGATCTTAAAAGCTTGCAAGCTGCCATCTAGATGCAACGATGGGTCTCTCCTCATCCAGAACAAAGAAGAATGAAGAAAACCAAAAATTCATGGAAACAAATCAGTCCAAGCAACTGGTACCTCATCCAATCTGCAGCCTATACGACTATGAGACCAGAAGAACTAGATGGTGCCCAGCTACCACTGTTAACCACTTGAAAGGGGATCTATGTAGGAGATAGAGAGGGAGGACAATGTGGAACAAAACTCAAAATCATTTGGAAAAAAAAAAGGGGGGGGGGACCATGTTTGCTGGTCCAATAGAGCCTGGTGGAACCGCTGAGACTATGGCCCCTAGCTGCCCTTCAGATCTGGAATTGAACCCACACCTGTGGCTTCCAGCCAAACAAAAGACAGGCATATGAGTTGAATATTTGCCTGGGATAGATACGCTCCTTGGAGAGAACAATCATGGGAGAAAGAAGGGCTGCTTATGCACAGGGAGACAGCTCAGGGGGAAGGAGTGCATGGAGGGATGGACACAGGGAAGAGGCAACTGTCAGGAGGAAGTGGGAGGGGAGCTGTTGCATTGTGTAAATTGTGGTCATTGTCATGAGACAAAGTGTATGTGAACTGCTGTATGGAAAGTTAATTTGCTCTATAAATTTTCACCTAAATTACTATTTTAAAAAAAAAAAAAGTAAAGAAAACAAAATCCTCACAATTGGACCAATAAGCAACATCATGATAAATGGAGAAGAGTTTGAAGTTGTCAAAGATTTCATATTACTGGATCCACAGTCAACTCCCATGGAAGCAGCAGTCAAGAAATCAAAGGTTGTATTGCACTGGGCAAATCTGCTGCCAAAAAAAAAAAAAATCTTTAAAGTATTGAAGAGCAAAGATGTTACTTTGAAAACTAAGGTGTGCCTACCCCAAGCCATGGTATTTTCAGTCACCTCATATGCATGTGAAAACTGGACAGTGAATAAGGACTGAAGAAGAGTTGATGCTTTTGAGTTGTGTGGGCAAAGAAGGCTGAAAGTACCATGGGCTTCCAGAAGAATGAACAAATCTGTCCTGGAAGAAGTGCAGCTAGAATGGCCAGACTTCTTCATCTCACCTACTTTGGTTAAGTTGTCAGAAGGGACCATTCCCTGGACAAGGATGTCATGCTTGGTAAAGTAGAGGGTCAGTGAGAAAGGGGAGGACCCTCAACGAGATGGGTTGACACAGTGGCTGTGACGATGGGTTCAGGCATAGTGGAGATTGTGGGGATGGCGCATGACTGGCCATGTTTTGTTCTGGGTTGCTGTGAGTCAGAGCCAACCCAGTGGCACCGAAGAGCAACAACAGACTGGGAAAAAATTTTTTGGCAAAATTATATTGGATAAGGGCCTAATCTCTAAAATATATAGAAAAAGTCAATACCTCAACAAGAAAAAGAAACAGTCCAATAAAAAATTGGGCAAAGGACACTTCACCAAAGATATTCAGGTGGCTAACAAACACACGAAGAAATGTTTGCAATTGTTAGCCATTAGAAAAATGCAAATAAAAGAAGAAAAAAGATACAAATTTAAACTACAGTGATACCATCTCACCTCTGCAAAAATGGCACTAATAAAGAAAACAGAACAACAAATGCTGAAGAAGTTGTGGGTAGACAGGAATTCTTAGACACTGTTGGGATTGTCAAATGGTAGAACCACTATGGAAAAAGGTATGGCACTTCCCTAAAAAGCTAGAAATAGAAATACCATGTGATCCAGCAATCTGATTCCTAAGTATATATCCTAGAAAAATAATAGCAGTGACACAGATACATGCATATCCATGTTCACTGAACATTATTCACAACAGCTGAAGGATGGAAACAACCTAAGTGTTCATCAGTGGATGAATAGATAAACAAAATGTGGTACATACATACAATGGAATACTATGCAACATTAAAGAATAATGAGAGTTCATGTAACACGGATGAATCTGGAGGATATTATGCTGAATGAAATAAGTCAATCACAAAAGGACAAATGTATGATACACTTTTATAAAAAGTCAAAATAGGATTACACACAGAAAGCAATGTTCTTTGATAGTTACCAAGTATGAGAGGGGGAGGGAGAGTCACTTACTAGATAGAAGACATAATGTTAATTCTGGTGAAGGGAAGGGTAATTACCAGTACAGGGGAAGTCAACACAATATGGCCAAAATAAATGAAGATGCTGAGATGTACGCAAAAATGAAGGGCAACTATGGTATGTGCTGTAACATACAGTTCTATGACAACAGAAATACAACCAAACATTTGTGAGTAGTTATGTAAGTAGGTGTGTATGGTATATAAGTATGGGAGGGTGTGTGAGAATACATGTGTGTATAGATAGGTATAGTTGTGGGTGGGCTTTTGTATATACATATTTGTATGTGCTGCATATATATTCATATATATAATAGAGCACATGTCTAGGAAGTTATGGAAACTTCTAGACATATCCAGACACCTCATGGGACTGAGTTATTGGAATTGAAGCCTCAGGACCATACATAGTCTTGGGAGACATCTAGGTCAATTGACATAACATAGTTCATAAAGATAGTGTTGTACATCCTAGTTTGGTAAGTAGCATCTGGGGTTTTAAAAGCTTGTGAATGGGCACCTAAGATACAACTGTTCGTCTCCTCCCAAAGAGAGTAAAGGAAACCAAAGACTCAGACAATTAGTCTGAAGGACTAACGGCCCACGTGAACCACAGCCTCCTCTAGCTACTACCAACAGCTCTGACCAGGGACATAATAGAAGGTCCCAGTTAGAACTGGATAAAAATGTAGAATAAAATCAAGTTCATTAAAAAAAAAAAAAAAAAAAGACTTGTTGGACTGATAGAGACTAGGAGAACCCCCAAGACTATCAACCTAAGACACACCCTTTCAGTCTATAACTGAAGCTACTCCCAGAGGTATAAGCTTTCATCCAAGTAATAGACTGACCTATAAAAAAAACAGCACCGGTGAGTAATGTACTTCTTAGAACAATCAACTATACCAGACCAAATGGACATTTGCCCAAAAGCAAAGATGAGAAGGCCCGGAGGGGCGGGGAAACTGGAGGGATGGAATGGGAAAGGCACTGTGAAATGGGGAAAGTGATAACATGTTGTAGGGATGGTACCCAATGTCATGCATGAATTGGTGAATGGAAACTAATTTGCTGTGTAAACTTTCACCTGAAACACAATAAAATGTTAAATAAATAAATAAATGCTTTGTGTCAAAGGAGGATCCTAAGAATTTCAACAATATAACAATTTAAAATCTAGTTACTCTCAGTATTACACCAAAGAAAAATTGTTTCTTTCCCCCAATAAAAAAATAACTTCTGCCTAAATGGTTATTTAAGGCTTTCTAGTGAGTGACAGCACCTAAGGAACTCTGGTGGTGTAGTGGTTAAGGCAGTTGGCTGCTAACCAAAAGTTCATTGGTTCAAACCCACCAGCCACTCTGCAGAAGAAATGTGAAGCAGTCTGCTTCTGTAAAGATTTACAGCCTTGGAAACCCAATGAGAGTGGCTATGAGTTGGAATTGACTCAATGGCATTGAGTTTGGTTTTTTGTTTATTTGTTTGAATGAGTAAGTGACCGGGCTGGTATTAAAATGAAGTAATTTGACAGTAAATTTGGTCTGTTGGATTAAGTCACCATCTTGACAGAATCCAAAGAAATTATAGCTTTTATCCCCACCCTCATCTCTCTGGTGAATTTCCCAACACAAAGTTGGTTTGAACATGCTCACACTACATGCCATTTTTACTCCACAAACCCCCTCTCAAATCATAAGGGATCCCTGGCTTTGACCCAGTGCCATTGCCACAGGATCCACTAGAATAGCCAGCAGCCACACCAAGGAACCTGGCCCAAGCCCCCAGACTAACATTAGACTAGTATACTTGTAGTACTTTACTGAGAATGGAATACTCTTCTCGCACTGGGGATTGTGTTCTGATTGGTAACTCGCTGTAATTCCCTTGGATCCTTCTCCTTGTGTCTGATGTCACAGTAGTTAAGAAGGCCCTTGAATGGATTTACACTTTGAATCAGTCTGCAGTCAAGGTTTTGAATTTGAACTCTGATAGAATGGTGCAGTGGTTAAGAACGTAGACTCTGAAGTTCACTCACTGAAATTCCTCTTCTGCTTTTTCCTAGCAGTGTAACCTTAGAGAAGTTACTAAACTCTGAGCCTCAGTTTCCTCATCTGTGAAATGGGGGTCATGATACCACCTGACTTCCCAAGTTGTTGTATGAATTAAATGAGCTAACATAGAGCCTGACTCATAGTAAATGGCTCAAGTAATGCAGCTACATGCATATCTCAGAGATACTGCAGTTCAATTCCAGATCACTGCAATAATGTGAATTTTTGCAATATGACAAGTCACCAAGTTTTTGGTTTCTCAGTACATATGAAAGTTATGTTTATACTACACTGTAGTCTATCAAGTGTGCAATGGCATTATGAAAAAGTTTGAAATATTGTGAGAATTACCAAAACGTGACATAGAGACATGGAGTGAGCACACGCTGTTGGAAAAATGAAGCCAATAGATTTGCTCAACACAGCGTTGCCACAAACCTTCAATTTGTGAAAAAATGCACTATCTGCAAGGTACAGTAAAGCAAAGTGCAAAAAAATGAAGCATGCCTGTATTGCTATCTCTGCTTGCAGTAATTGTCATCATCTTCATGGTACTGGTTAATATGTCTGATTATCTTCATCTCAGTTTTGGATTATAAAAAGTTGGGAATCCACTACACTCCATCATTGGCCATAAGAACAAGAACACAAGTAGCTGCAACAATGGTCTTAAACATACTTCCTACTCTGAGGATGATGAGGACCAGCAATGTTTCATTCTGTTATACATACACTATGACTCAGAGCTGACTCAAAGGCACCTAATGTAACAGGGCCACCAGGTGATGTGAAGTTAATTATTCCCTTCTGAGCTCAATCCCAAAACCAGGCCCGTCTTCAGAGCAGAAGACATGAGCTAAACCAAGCAATAGACCCTCAGCACTCTCTTCCCAGGATACTCAAACCCAGATTCTTGAAACAAAGTTCAGAGATGAATGCTGCTGTCAGATCTGGTGTATGAATAAAACACAGCTATCCTGTGTCACTTGAGAATTCTTCTCTTGATATGTCAAACATACACAAGAAGATAATGCCAGAGGAATCTTTTGTCAAAGTTTAATTCACGACCAATGATAAATCTTTTTTTTTTTTTTTTCTTTCTTCTTTTCTGGGCTTTCCTTGGTCTTCAATCATAGAGGTACCTTTTTAATAAATCATGGAGATAGACTTTAAAAAATTAATCTATAGTCACAGAGAAAGCACCTCTCCTGAGATAGAAAAATTTATATAAGACCCTCATCAATCACAGAAGACCCATCCTCCAGGAACATACACTATTGCAGCCATTGGGATTCTTGGCCTTTTTGCAGTTGTAAAGCTGTGTGACCCTGAGCATGTCACTCACTGCTCTGGGCTTTAATTTCCTGTCTGTAAGAAAGGCTGGATGCTCTAAGGGCCCTTCCAGCTCTGATAGAGGATGAATGTATAATTCTAAGATGAACTGAGAAGTTGTGGTCAGATCACATTAAATTAGATGTATTTAATCATTTTCATTTCTAAGGATAGTGATTGAAATACTTCACTCTAGTCACAATGGTCTCCTTGCTGTTTTTCAAACATGCCTTGCATACCTTCCACCTCAGGCCTTTGTCCTTGCTGCCTTCTACCTAGAGTACTGTCCCCTCAGAAATTAGCAAGGCTTGGAGACTCACTTCCAAAGTTTTCTCTCAGATACTATGTTATCAGTGAGGCCTTCCCTGACCATACTATCTAAAATAGTACATCCACACCATGGTCATTGTTTCCCCTTTACATTGCTTTATTTTTCTTCATACACTTATTATTCCTTGACTGACTTACTTAATACATTGTATATCTCCCCAGCTAGAATGTAAACCTCTTTAGGACAAGGTCTGTTTTGTTCATTGTCCTAATCCATTGCCTACAAAAGTGCTTGGCACATAACGTTACCAAATAAATACTTGTCAGGTGAATGAATGGAAGTTGAGATGATACATGTCTCTCAAAAAAAAAAAAAAAAAAACACTCCCATCTAGTGAATTCTGACTTATAGCTGACCCTCATTGGGTTTCCAAGCCTATAAATCTTTACAAAAGTAGATAGCCTCATCTTCCTCCCACAGAGCAGCTGGTGGATTTGAACCTTCTGTTTAGCAACCTTCTGTTTAGCAGCCAGATGCCTTACTCACTATACCACTAGAGCTCCTTAGGTATACAAAAAGTTACAATGACCCCAGATTTTTCAAGATACTGTACTTTCCTATAACTGACAAATCTCCTGAAATGATTTTTGGAAAATTTTTAGAGCCATTTCTTTGGCACTGCAAGTTATTTGCCTTTGAATCTATCTAAAAGAAACTTCATAGTTTTGCTTTCACCAGAGCCAGTAACTCTGAGATCTGAAGAAACTACTGTGTTTAAAGTTTGGCAAATGCTGTACTTGGGAAGAGAGTGCAAAGTGAGGGTAAGCTTTGGAGGCGGACCTGGGTTCAAATCCAACCTCCTTCTCTCATTTGAATGAGGAGACATACTTGGCTTGGGTAGGTTATACTGAAGGAGCCCCGGTGGCACAATGATTAAGCGCTCAGCTGCTAACCAAAAGTTGGTGGTTTGAACCCATCAGCGGCTCTGTGAGAGAAAAGACTGGTGATCTTTTCAGCTGAAGAAACTCTATGGGGCAGTTCTCCCCTGTCCTATAGGGTCACTAAGAGTGGGAATCAATTTAATGGCAAACAACAACAGATTATGCTAAGCATAAGTTTCCCCAGCTACAAAAGAGAGACAAGAAGTTGTAACCCACAAGATTATTGTGAAGATTAAGTGCAGTCCTTATTAGTCAGGTCTCAAGTTTCTTTGACTCTTGGCTACGAGAGTGAATGCCTTTGTGGTTTCTGCTCACCAAATTGGTGGCATTACCACAGCAAATCTACTCTGACTTATTATCATTCATTTTAATAACAGTTTCCCTGAGGACATTTAAAAATATTTTTCTTAAATCTCTTAACATGTAGTTCCTTTGGGAACTTTAGACCTGTAGACCTTTGTCTAGCATTAGATGCTGCACATCTAGTCAGAAAAAATTACCTGGTGTGTTGGGAGTCATGCTAAGGCAGCAGTCCACAGCTGGTCAACAAGTAAGCCTATGCTTTAAGGATGTTTTCTCAGCTTGGTGAAGAGCATGAGCTCTGGAGGCAGGCAGATCTAAATTCTGGTCCCAGCTGCCACCACTTACTACCTCTGTGATCCTATGCAAACCATTTACCTTTTTGGAGACCATTTCCTCATCTATAAAATAATAATAATATCTCATGGGGTTGTTCTGCAAATTATATTAGATCATCTATGTAGTGACTAGCACTTGTCTGGCCCAGAATAAATGTTAGCTCCTAATGTTGCTGAAATCATCATTATCTGCCTCCAGAGGCCCTGCTCTTAATGGGAAAAGCCCTGGAGAATCCACTCCTGTGAGTTCTGACACTTGATATCACTTTAAATAGGCCCTCTTTGCTGCTGGAGTGTGTTTCCCTTTTTGTTGAGAAACCATGTGTATCCTCTGCCAGTAGGGCTCCTCTGTAGACCCAAAGGATATAGAAGCAGGAGGGGGTCCTCCTATAGGGATCTCTGGGCTGCCACTCAACCCACTGCTCTGATAGCCACCAGGGGGTCTAGGGGAGGGTCAGCCTGACTCTGGCCAGCTTCCAGCTTCCCTTCCCAAGGGCCATACCTGATTCACCTGGACATACCTGATAAGTGATACGCATACATGCTTGTTGGAAAGGAGTGAAGGAGAATCTCCATGCACCACCTTGGGCTGCTTCTGGAGGGAGGGAGACCTCACACCCAAATAATTCTCTTCTACATGGACAACAGTTAAACTGAAAACACACCACAAAGATAACCCAGATGAACACTGAGACTGTGTTAGGAAAAGAAAGTAGAAAATGGCTCACATGAATCAATGTGAACATTTAATGGACCTTAATTGGAACCTTATCCTACTGTACTTAGAGCAGAGAGATGAAAGCAGAAGAAATCTGAGAGACCATTTATTTCCCTTGAGAAAGCAGTAAACTGAAACTACAAAAAGATTTGACTACTATTATATTTTTATGATTAAATAAAATTGTCATAGACTAGTGCTGGCGAGCCTGTAAATGGTCATGGAATACATCCATGCTCTCTGGCTGCTACTAGGTTGTGACCAGAAAATCTATCAGCCTATATTAGGCATTTATTAACCCTGCAGTTCTCATACCACCCAAAGGCTCCATAGTGAGGAAACTTTGTCCCAGTTCTGCTCACAGGGTTTGTCCAAGCCCACTTGGACTATTTGGGTTTTAAGGCCCATTAAATACTATTCATCCACCTACCCACCTTCCCACTCCCCACCACACTCACACACATACATAACCTGTTAGATCTATAATGGACAAAATCTTTTCAGTATCTATTGAGGAAGAGTATTTTTAAGTGATCAGTTTGTTTTCTTAAAGAAGCTGGATTAGAAAATCAAAATTTTCTAATTAATTGAGAATTTTGGGTCACCAAAAAGTCATGTGATGGCTCTTTTTGTTTATTCTTAAGGAAAAAAATATGGTTTTTAAAATTACCATATTTAAATGTGTCTGTGCAGGTATGGGCAGCATAGGGTATGTATGTATGCAAATGCTCCTAACTCAGGATTATATTATGTCTCCAAGTTCACAGGTCTTTGGAGCTCATCTAGTCCAATTCTCCTCACTGCCAAAAAGGAGGACTTGCCTGAGGTTACTGGAACCAGGCCTCCTATCATATTGTTCAGGCTTTATGTGACCATCTACTCTGGTGGTAGATGGGACACAGATAATGCAGAAAAGCAGAAAATCCAAAATAAGCTAGTACCTTAAATTTGTGGTGATATAGTGCTTCTGTATAATTTCCAAGCTCTGTGCTCTTTAGCCAGGGTTCTTTCTCAAAGGTAAATTAAAATGGAAGCAGCATTTTTAGGGATAATCCTTGATGAATTATAGAATCCATGATTTTTAGGTTTGGACAAAGTGTTTGAGATAATCTAGCCCAACCTTCTTGTGCTGTAAGATATGTTTGAAGGGAATTTAGAACATGGCTTCGTTTAAAAGATAGACTCTTCTGCTCATAGAACAGACAACATGAAAAAAGGAAAAAGGACTACAACATGGAACAGAAGGCTGGATGGTGACTTACTCTTGAAGTAACACCAACATCATGACCTTCATGTCCATACAGACATTCATCACTCATCCCTTCTCTCATTTACCAGCTTTTACTGAATGCCCACCCTGTGTCAAACCATGTGCCGGCAAATGCAGGAATGAATACAGCCCAGATTTTGTCCTTATGGCATCCGTAGCCTAGGGGCAGAGCTACTGTGCTGAGTCTCATTACTTCCTTCAACAAACATCTAATGAGGAAGGGCCTGCAGTGTGCCAGGCACTGCCCTAGACCCCTGAGAAGTGGGGGAAACTAAATAACAAAGTCCCTCAAATTGCTTACATTCAGGGGCAGAGAAGTAGGGGACAGACAGTTTTTAAAATCTGCATATGCCATATCATATGAGGTTCTTGAAATATTCACAGTCGAACTGGTGCGTGAGTGGAAAGCTGAGTAACTGCTTACTAAGAAGCAAAGTAGGAAAGACACTCTCAGCATAAGAAAGAATATGAGCAAAGGTGTAAAGTAGCCTGGCTGAAAGAACCAGAGTAAGAGTGAAGAAGCCCAGGTCAGGAAGGGACCTGTGTGCTGGGCCACAAAGTTGGGGACTTTCTCTAGGAGGTGGTTAGGAGACCCTAAAAGTTACTAGCAGGGGGACAGTATACTCAAACAATGTCTCAAAGTCCACTCCAGTGTCTGGAGAATGGGTGGATGACATCAGGACTTCCATACTGGAACCACATGACTGTGAACAGGTGCCCTGGTTCTGAAGCATTATCCCCCCCTGCAGGAGCAGATGATGTTTGAGGAGGGAAGCCCTCTCAGAAGCCTCTTCTACACCCCTCTGCCAGTGGTCCCCAGCACACAACCTGTTTCCCTGGAGGCAGACAGCAGTAGGGCAGTGCTCTTCTCACTGCAATTCTCTGGAGGAAGAACACAGGACAGCCACTCCCCTATCACTGCAGGAGGAAAATCTTTGTTTCCCAGGTGTCACTGGGTTTCCAAAGCCTATGAAAAGCTAAACCCCCAACTACTGGCTCTAGCTAGCTCCCCTGATAAGGCTAGCTGCTTTTCTCCCTTCTTCCCTCTCTCACCCTTCCCACCTTGATGTTCTGCTGCTGCACAACAATGAATCCCAGGGACCACCAGGAAGAAGGCTAGTGCTTAAAGAGCCTACCTCCCACACAGTTTGCCAAGATCTCTGCATTTAACCTCAGCCTAGAAATCATTTTATGGCAGAAGCTTGGGAGGAAAAGAATTTGTTTGCCGTGCTAGCCAAGGGAATCTTTGTGTTTCTCTACTATGAATTTGATTTGATTATGTCTGTAAATGAACTGGGAGCTCTGGTACCATAGTGCCTAAGGCATTTGACAGCTAACCAGAAGGCTGGTGGTGCAAACCCACTAGCCACTCCTCAGAAGAAAGGTTGGGCAATCTACTTTCATAGTGATACTGCCTCAGAAACCCAAGGAGGGGTCGCTATGAGTCGGGTCCAAATTGACAACACATAACAACAACAACAGTAGACAGACTCTTCAGATTCTTCTTCTGAGATAATTAATAAAGCCCCTTTTACGCCCCCTCTACCATACCCCTTCCCCAAGGTGTCATATTAAAGACATAAGGTGTGTGTGTTCGGGGCATGCCATTTTCTTTATGTGGAATTTAAAGGTCACTGGCCTCAAGACCCCTCCCACCACATTGCTCCCTGTGGTCCAGGGCTCCAGATGTGATGAGACCTGACAAAAACAATGTGGGTAGAGAGGCTTGGCCTGTGTGCTGGCCTGGCCCGGCCACAGTGGATGCCCCACCACTGTAACAGGGCAAGTTTTGCAGAGAGGAATGCAACAACTACTTTGTTTCTGCTCTGCTAGAAAAATACCCTTTGTTCCAATGATTTACAGACTCTCCCCACTGTCTCTTTTAATGAATTTAAATGTCTAGACACCTATTTTTGCCCCTCTGTTGAGGACATCTTGTCTCTGACAAGAAAAGGAAAAAAACAAAACAAGAATTCTTAGGCATAAAGAATTTGCCCTGGTGAGATTTAATGATTTGTATACGTTTCTGTCTAACTCAACACCCTGCTCTCCCTACCACACTGACCGACAGAACTGGTTTGGCCTTAGATTTGACAGACTAGCTCACAGGGCTTGCTGAAAGAAGCTCCCCCAACACCCCCCCCCATTCCTACACTCTGTCCTTTGTGCCAAAAGGCTGTTGGACAGACAGAGTGCTGGCTGAAATACCTAATCAGCTGTTTTTACAAATCCAAAGATGAGGACTTTGAGAGAAAGCCCTGGGATGAATTGACCCAGGGCTCTGGTGTGGTAGGTATAGCCTCCTGTGCCTCCCTCTGGAGTCAGGTTTAGGCACCAAAGCTCAATCCTCATTCATTTATTCACCAATAGCTATTGATTGCCCATTATTTGTCATGTACTATGCTGTGCTGTATGCCAGATACTGGGATACAGCAGTAAATAAAAAGGACATAGGCCCTGTCCTCAGAGAACTTATAGCCTTTGAACTGTGGAAAACTGGGGATTCACATTGGTCTGTCTTTGCCTAAGTAACTGCACATGTATCTGGAGCCAGTGCTACCTAATCTTTGACCTGGCAGGGCCAGTGATTCTTTTGGTTGAGGCAGACACGAGGGCTGAGTTCCCAGTAATATGAGTATGTAAACACTTGCCAGAGGGCCTTATGGAGGAAAAAGAAAGAACAAATAAAAATCAGCAGAATTCACTGCAGAGTGCAAGTAGGCAAAATAGAACTTGTTCATTTTCTGTGTTTCCTTGAATACAGGTGAGTTCTAGAGAGCTGCTGGTTTTACTCTAGGACACTATGGCTATGTCCATTTAACAGATATATGGGAAGAAACTGGTACAGAACCTTTCTCTAGCTTATTTTTATCATTCAGTGTCAAGGTTTTTGCATGGTCAGTGTTCTGGTTACCTAGTACTGCTCTGACAAGAATACACCACAATGGGATGGCCTTAACAAAAAGAAGCTTATTCTCTTACAGTTCAGGAGACTAGAAGTCCGAGTTCCCAGTGCCAGGCTCTAGGGGCTGGCTGAAAGCCCCTCAACCTTGGGCTTCAGCTCTGCCTCTTGCTCCAGGCCCACTGAAGCTAGAGGCATCTCTTCACTCAGGCAGCTAGCTACTGGCTGCTGAGGCTGACAAGCCCAAGGTTGACAAGTAAAAAGGCACAGTTCTGATGTTACCAAACCACACAGCAGGCCATTAATTTAAGTCTATTGTAAGTCCAAAGGTCAGCAGAGCATGGCAGGCTGCTGAACAACAACTCAGCTACATGCAGTGTCCAAGCGTGCCATAAGCCAGAGACTATCCCCAAGGCTTCTCCTTATATACAGGAAACAGACCACATCGCAAAGGCAGCTACTCAGCTGCATGTGGTAGAGCCCACTATGGAGATGATTGCCAGTCTCATCATGGGGAATACTGCATCCAGCTGCCCAGCCACTCAACCAGGCTCAGCCAAGTTGACACACAAACTTAACTACCACAGTCAGGGAATTGCTATTCTCGTATAAGTGAATTTTGCAGATGATCAAACTTACCTTTAAAATACATTATTTAAGTATTTCTGATCATTTTTTAAAATATTAGTTTCCTGCCTTCTTAAATTATACCAAATATATTATGATATATATATATATATATATATATATATATATAACAAAACATTTGACATTTTAACAGTCTTCACATGTACAGTTCAGTGACGTTAATTATGTTCATCATGTTGCTCACCATCACCCTTCTTGTCCCCAAATTATACTATCATCCTTAACAGAAACTCGGAGTCCCCTAACCATTGAGTCCTCTTATCCCCCTCCCACCTGCCCCTGGTAACCATTAACAAACTTTGGTCTCTGTATACTTACCTAGTCTAGATAAGCAAAATGTAGTACATATGTACAATAGAGTATTACTCTGCCATAAAGAGAAATGAAGTCTTGATATATGCTACAACATGGATGAACCTTGAAAATATGCTAAGTGAAATAAGTCAGTCACAAAAGGACAGATATTATATGATCCCACTTACATGAAATATCTAGAATATAATTTTTTGATGCCTTAAGAAATGAGTTACTACTATGGGGTTAAGCACATGAGGATTATTACATATGTAAGTAAATTTTAAAAAGTGTAGAGTACTAAGTAGTAAAGATAATAGTATGTTATCTTTACTATAATACAATAATGCTCTCAAGACCAACTGAAAAAAATAGAGGTATTTACTCTTAACACCAAACGGCTCCAGGCAACTTTTTGAATTCTCACTTATCAATTAAATAATTTAATTCCCACTCTTTCACTCATTAGTGTTAGCTGATGCTTCTTCCTGTTGTCAGTTTACCTGTCTCCAGCAATCTCCTTTCTAATTTGCTAGCTCTAAGCACTCCTCGGAAGGAAGGTTGGGCAATCCTACTTCCGTAGTGATGCTGCCTCGGAAACCCAAGGAGGGGTCTCTATGAGTCGGGGCCGACTCGACGGCAAACAACAACAACAACAACAACAACAATCTACTGTAAAGGAGCTCTGCTGGCGCAGTGCCTAAGGCCCTTAACTGCTAACCAGAAGGTTGGTAGTTCAAACCTACCAGCCACTCCACAGAAGAAACACTGGGCAATCTACTTATGTAAAGATTTACTGCCTCAGAAACCCAAAGGGGGTCACTATGAGTCGGAATCAACTTGATGGCACTGAGTTTGGTTTTTTGGTTTTAATCTACTGTAGGCCAGAAAACCGGCTAGTTAGACTTGCTTATGAAATGTAGGACACAAAACCCACTTTTGTTAGACTTGCTTCAGAAATGTGAAATGTCAGCGGTTGACTTGAATTGGAGCTCCCATAAGTGACTGGCGTGGGTTTTGTGGAAAGACTGAGCACTCTGTGAGGGTAGCAGTGTCTCTGACTGGCTCACTGCTCCCTTCCCAGTGCCCAGCCCTGCACTTGGCCAGATAGATGCTCAGTAAATATTAGGTGAATGGACTAATCTGCTCAGAAGCCTGTTTGCTCACTTCCTGGTTCTTGGCTACATTCCAGGTGGTCACAGTTAGAGGAAAGGGGCCCATCAAGTGAGGAGACTCAGGCTGTTTTCCGTTTACATAACATGATAGATCTCCAGGGTCTCCCTAGCCACTCTCCTTGAGATCTATGAAGTGAATGCAGTTGTTCTTTTACAGATGCAAAATCTCCAAACTCTTTTCAGGCCTACTGTGTTTCTAGACCAGCCTTATGACGGTCTGTACCCAACCTCCTCTTTCCTTTTTTCAGTTTCAAATTTAGCTTTTGGACAGAGCTATCCTACCAAGTATTAACATATTGTACATGATAGCATTTGTTTCAAAAATATAAGACCAAATTTACAGTCACTCAAAACCTGTCAGGTTTCTCCAGAAGGCAGCCAGTGCTGCCTGGCCATCACAAGACAGTGCTCATTTCATGGTCACATGTTCCAACAGTTCACTCCTGAGAGTCTGGCCTTGTCACCAACCGTTTCTCTACTTCAAGTTTTTATGTCTGACAATTTGAGACAAACCCTTGGCACAGCCCAACATATAAGCTGAGAACTGGTTATTTGATACCTAGCCAAGAAGAATATAGGTTTTTGAAGAAAAGCCTATTGTGTTGGTTCAATCTGTGTATGTCGGTTGGGTTAGTCTGTTTAGAGTGGCAGTTTGTCATCCTCATCTTCATCTGGGCTGGCAAAGTCATGCAAGAAGCTGGCTGGTAGCCAGCCATGAGAGTGAGCACAGGCCCAGCAACTGAGAGCCCCTCTGCCCAGGAAGGGGGTGGGCTCATGAGCCCCATGGCCCTGCATGAGCATGGGAGGCAGGGAGGTGAGGGAAAAGCCAACACTAAGAGTCAGAGTCTTCCAGGGTCAATTCCACCATTGACTGGCAAAGGGATCTGGGACAAGTCTCAACTTTGAGCATTAGTTTCATTATAAGAGGATAGTCAGCCCTGTGTGTCCACCTCAGTGGGTGTTTAGAGGCTCAGATAATGTAGGTAGAGGGGCTTTGTAAACTATGGGGTACTGTCTCCGCCAGCAATAGGCTGTCCTTTCTGCTGTGTTAGGTAGTACTCAGGTTCTGGCAGTACATTGTCCTGGACCTTGGAATCCTTCACACCAAACGAGATACCAGTGTCACCCACACCTACAAAAGGGGGAGGATCTTTCCCAAAGCTCTCCTTATAACCAATACCTCCTAGGCCAGAGATCCCTGAATTGGTGCCCAGAACTCTGAGGACAGACTCCATCAGAGTCCAACTTTCTTCTAGGGTAACAAGACAGCTTACCAAAAAAAAACATTCTTTAGGAACTAGATATATAGATTCTATGGCAACATAATGTGGACATCACTGAGACCTCAGGGTCAGGAAATGGTGTATCTGTCTGCCTCTTGAGAGAGGAGATGTGGTGTGATTCTCCCCAGGCAAGACACTGAAGAGTTTAATTAGGGGCCCATCATCACTTAAATTCCTTCATTCCAGTAACTTTGAGAACTTGACTAACCCTCCAGCACAGCAGTGGAGAACATAATAGTGAAAAACACAGTTTCTGTCCTTCTGAGACCGGAATTAAGATACACACACTTAGATATGTGATAGCTGCTGCTGTGTCTTTGGGTTGAAAATAAAAGGCTGTCTCTGGCAGTGCTGCCTGAGAAGACTTCCTGGACCTAAGGATTTCCTTAAGGACCTTGACGGAAGCTCATCCTGGATCTGAATCAGGAGCCCACAACACCAGCCTATTAGCTGTGGCCCTTCCTGCTCTGTTTTCAAATTGAGAAGCTTAGCACACAGCCTCAACATATACGGACTCTGCAAGCTAAGCCTTTTCTTCTCTGTACCACTTACCTGTGTTTCTTGGATCATGCTTGTGCTGGGATTTTCTTTTCAGAGCTGTCAGAATGTATTTCCTACCTCTCTACCACAAGATCCTAGCTGGCATCCCCACACTATTTGCATAGCTCCCTCCTGTGTTGGCAGGCCAGGGAGAGGCCACAGCAGTGGTTTCCCAGGTGGTCTGAAGCTTACTCATGAGTCTCAGCCAGAGAGCAGTGCCTGCTGCTGTCAGACCCCCTACTCTAATGAGCAGCCTCAATGGATGGGGATGGGGATGGGGATGGGATGATGCAAAACATTCATTAGGCTTTATACTGGGAGGGTGGTTCTGGTCCTGCATGTGTGCGAAAGCTAGATCCAGCAGGGAAAAATGCAGAACTGAAGAGCCAGGTGTTGGTAGGTGCCATTGAGTTGATTTTCACTCATAGAGACCCCATGTGACAGAGTAGAGCTTCCCCGTAGGGTTTTCTTGGCTATAATCTTTACAAAAGCAGATCACCAGGTCCTTCTCCTGCAGAGCTGCTGAATGGATTTCTTTTAAGAAAAGGCTTAGCTTGCAGAGTCCGTATATGTTGAGGCTGTGTGCTAAGCTTCTCAATTTGAAAACCACCAACCTTCCAGTTACCAACTGAGTGTTTAACCATTTGAACCAGCAGGGAGAGCCAGTTAAACACTCATAACTAACATCATTTTGCATTTTGCTGTCACAGACACTGTCTCATTGGATTCTCATCTAAACTCTAAAGATTGCCATCAACCCCATTTTATAGAAAGGACCCTACAGCTCAAATCAGTTAAATGATCACAGCAGATCAAGGGCAGAGCAGGCCTAGAGCCGAGGGCCACCTAATACCTGCATCCTTGAGCCTCCAGCCTCATAGCTTATGGCTGCTGAGAGATGATTGGCCTAGGAAAAGCCACTTACCTCTGAGAAGGACCTGATTAGCGAGGGTAGCCTTTCTAATTCTTGTTGGGGGTGATGAGGTAGGAGGGAAAGAGTTAGGGCTGGCGTTGAATCTATATGCTGCTACTTCTCTCCATCTGAAATTTTTCCATCTGTAATTTCCAGGTACCTAGATCTGATCTGGTAGCATAGTGCCTAAGGCACTTGACTGCTAACCAGAAGGCTGGCGGTTCAAATCCATCAGCCACTCCTCAGAAGGAAGGTTGGGCAATCTACTTCCGTAGTGATACTGCCCAACCTCGGCAACCCAAGGAGGGGTCGCTATGAGTCGGGCCAACTCGACGGCACATAACAACAACAGATCTGATCCACCCTTCAAGGCCCAACCTGTCTTCTCAGTGCAGCTTTCCACATTGACCTATGAGGAGCAATCGCCTAGGATCTTATCCTTCCTTCTTACATGGCCCAGGCCCCTTGTATCATTGTCATTTGTTGCATACTTCATCTCCCTGGGAGTTAAAAAGTATGGTCTCCACTTCTGAAGGTTATAGGAAGAGACCTTCTTTATTCCTCCTCATGTCCCAATAGCACTTAATATAGCACTTGGCACAGGAGGCAATCAGTAATTGTCTGTGAATTTAGAGCTCTCTTCTGGCTCTGTTTCTCTTAACGCACCTAAGTTATACTTTATTTGGTAGAGAGCACACAGTTGGAACCACAAGGCCTACTAAGTGGCCAGGGATCAGCAGATAAGAAAATAGGTATGTCTACTTATCTACTCCAAATTTCTTTTTTTTTTGCCCCCTTACCAGATTCCTGATTCCTCTTTTTTTTTTTTTTTTCAAACTGTGCTTTGGGTGCAAATTTACAGAGCAAAATTTATTTTATATTCAACAGTTCGTGTACATTTGGTTTCACTCCCCAATTACCATCCCCAACCCTGATCCATTCTCCTCTCCCTTCCCAGTGACCTCCCTGTCACTTTGCCCTTCTTAGTTATGCACTTCTGTCTGTCCAGCTGTTCCTCCGTGTGAATGTTGCCCCTCTGGTGCCCCATGGCCGAGTGCTCCAAGGAATGTATCTCCGTAGAGTAGGTAGGTGCATCGCCCTGGGTTGGGTATTCTGCATGTAGGCCATATTATTGTTGGGCTGAGAGCCAGCCCTTGGGAGTGAGTTTTATCCCAGGCCCAAAGTGTATTCCAGGGCCATAGTCTTAGGCGTCCCACCAGACTCCATTTGACCAGTAATTCTGGTTGTTTTTGTGTTTTTGAATTTTGCTCCATGTTTTTCCTCCCACTTTGTCCAGGATATCCAGTTTTGATCCCTTCCAGAGTAGTTGCCATTGGTAGCCAGGCACCACCTAGTTCTTCTGGTCTCAAGGTCCATCATATCCTAGGACTGATTGTTTCCAAATGCCCTTGGTTTTCTTCACTCCTTAGCTTCTGATGAAAGGAGATCATTAGTTGCATCTTAGATGGTTTTTAAGCTTTTAAGTTCCAGTCACTACTCACCAAAGTAGGTTGTGGAACAAGATTTTTATGTATTATGTTATGCCAATTGAGTCTGGTGTCCTCCAGTACTAGGGTACTGAGTCAGCAGGTCTGGTGATTCTCTCTCCCAAGGTGTCTGGCCATCTCTGAGGGATTGTTCCAAGTCTGTCTTCTGTTGCTTCTATTAATGATTGTGGTTATTTTGTATCACTAGTATCTGTGCAAGATTATCCTCGGCTGAATGTATCATTGGTGTAGAGTATATTCCTGTTTACTGACCCCCATTTGATCTTCTCAGTTGTCTGTCTCACCATTCAGACCCTGCTGGCCTTCTCTTTCCACCAGGCTATAACATACATTGCCAGCATGCAGCTTTCCTTTTTGTAAAGCTACCTCATCCCATAAATGTTGATAATTCCAAAAACAAGAGGGAGTGGCCACAGGGGTCCACTTTACCTGCACAGGTTGCATAATGGACTAGACTTACTTAGTGTGCTCACTTGCTCACTCCCTCCCTCTCTTCTCTATGATACTAAAGAAAAAAGTGACGGGTCACTCGGGCATTCCAGTGAAAAGATGCATCTTCAGGGACTGTGGGATTATATCCATCATCCTCTACTTGGAAGACCAAAGGAGGTATTTGTGCTGCCCACAGTTTTCTTTCCAGATAATGGTCCAAAATGGCTCCAAGAAACCCTGGAAATTCTCTTGTGCTCCCATATAGTTAAACAGTTTCAGTGTGATTTTTCTCAAATTCAAAATGTAAGAATCCAATTTTCAGTGAGAGATATCTAAAAATCTGACACCCTTAGTCATGTTCTGTTTCTTGGTTTAGGTACTAGTGACAGAGGAATATTCACTTTGTAAATATTAATTGAGCTATTCACTTACAGTGTATGTATGTTTTCAATTTAAAAAAAGACTTTTTTTTTTCAATTCACCACTCTGAAAACCAAAGTAATTTAGCAATTTGCTGAAGGTCACAAAGTTCGTTGATGAAGGCAGGAACCAAATCTCGCAGCTCTTTAGTTAGTACCTATTTTAGAATAGCATCTAAGATCACCTGAGAGCAAATGGAATACTCAATTTCAGTCTCTTTTGATCTGAATTTTGCTGAAAATTTCCTTGGCTTCTTTGGAGCCCTGCTCTGCATCTGAAAGTGAACATTGCATTTAGAGGTGTTATTATTATTTGTTTTATTTTTATTATTATTAGCGGGGCCATAGCTGTTTCCCACTTGCTGTCTCTCTAAGTAGGAGCTCTGGTGGTGTTGTACCTAAGGCATTTGACTGCTAACCAGAAGGCTGGCGGTTCAAACCCACCAGCCACTCCTTGGAAGGCAGGTTAGGCAATCTACTTCTGTAGTGATACTGCCTCGGAAACCCAAGGAGGGGATGCTATGAGTTGGGTCTGACTCGACAGTACATAACAACAACATCAACAACAAGGAGCTCTGGTGGTGTAATGCCTAAGGCATTTGACTGCTAACCAAAAGGCTGGCAGTTCAAACCACTCCTCAGAAGAAAGATTGGGCAATCTGTTTTCGTAGAGATACCACCTCAGAAAAACGACTTGACAGCATTAAGTTTGGTTTTTTGGTTTTTAAGGCCTAGAAGTGAATTCTTTGATGAAATAAGATTAAGTCTTCCCTGCCCCCAATCTGTCAAAAGCCTCTCAGATAACTCTCTCCAAGTACCAAGACCCTGACCATCAGTCAGGCTATTTGCATTCCCAGCTTTGCTTCCCTGCCCAAAAAGAAGTGTTTAGCTACCTGTTCAGCTGTGCTTATGACATGGAGCTGCCACCCTTTGTCCCACAAGCCCCCAGGAGTACCCAGAAGTAGTTTCACCCATCAAGTCTCGGTGCTACAGGTTGGCCCCTTCCAAGACCTCTTGATCCTATCTCCCCACAGTGCCTGAAACATGGTTCACAGGACAGTGCCAACTAGCTGTCCCACTCTGGCTCTCACCACCCCTCATAGACCTCTTAACTTATAATGTGGCTGTTAAATCCTATTATAGGTAGTCTAATGGGTAAAACTCCTTGTCCTAGGGTAACCTAAATGCCTACATCCATTTCTGTCATCTGCAGTCCAGGGACGTACAAGTAGTGATCTCTGGCAGGTAATCTCACTACACAAGTGGCGACCTCTGCAAATTGATAATCAGCTCTGTTCCCTGAGGGGACTGACAGGCCCCAAGTGGCTTTGCTTTCAGCCTAGTGAGGTTCAAGAGTCCAGGTGGAGGGAGTTCCTTAAGCTCTCATGTCCTGAGCTAATTCACCAGGAACCAGGAATTGTTGTCTTTGAGTTAACATTGTGTCTGTGCCAGCCAGACTGGCCAGTTTAATATCTTTTCAATTAGTGAATCTTTCAGTAATAGCATTTTAACATTGAAGTTCCAAGGGAAAAAATTTGTTCATAATTTTTGTCCAAAGGGGGGAAAAAAGACTTCTAATAATGGTATCATTATAAATTCTGAAGTGGCGACCATTTGGCTGGGTTACAGAATTTGTAGCTAATAATTAAAATAAAGATTTAAGTAAATGCTTTATCAATAAAGTAGATGATAGGGCATATTTTTCTCAGCCAGTGTCAGAAATGGCAGCACATAGCCATGTGCTGAATTGTCACACGATGTTAGTCTTTAAAATTCCTTCTGGATTTGAAGGTATTAACAAGTCCCTATCAACATTCTCTAAAGGTTTTTGATGTCATTTTAGCTATTGAACTAAAATATGTGAACTATTACTTTGTTGATTTTGTTCTTAAACCAAACTGCATTATCATCTGAGAGTGTGTTCTTAAAGTATTGTTAAAAGTACTTTGAAAACTTGTAAATCCCTGTAATTTATGTTTCTCCTGCCTCTGCTGTTTCATTCTGTCCTTCTGGTTTTAATTTGAATGCAGTTCTGTCTGGATGTGTACCTGTAAAATTGTGTTTTTCCAAGTACAATTTACAGTCCTGACCTTAGGTTTTACAGTGTTGCTAACCTTCTAGGAGCTTCCTCCTATACCAAAAAGTGGGCTTTGGGTCACCCAGCTCTTTCATATTAGAACTGTCTAATCAGGGTTACTTGAAACAGAGCTGATTGTGGCATTTCTTAGTTTATCATGTAGGCCTAGAGAGTAAATTAGGAGGGCTTCGCTGCAAGCCCATTAATTGCATTGCCCCATTTCTTAAAATGTACACAGTTGTAAACCTAGACTGCTTCAAGACAACAGTCTCATTTATCTAAACAATTCTCCTTTTAGACTCAGTGGCACTGATAGAAACACAGATAAGGAGTATGGATCGGAGGAAGGATCTTTTGGAGCCTGTACTTGCTGAAACTGTTTCCATTCCCCTTACAATCCCCTTTTCTTTCCAGGGCTTGCCTCCATATGAAATAGATCTATCTGCGTTCAGTGCATTCAGTGAGCTGAGTTAGAGGAAGACGGCAGTGGGCGGGGCCTTAGAAGAGGGTATTTCTTGTGAGCGAGATTGCAGTTTTTAGGAATATATGGCTACTCTCTTTAAGGTGTGGGGGGAGGGAGTGTGTTGTTAAATCGATGTGTATCCTGAATCCATTTTGCAGTTGCACCTTTCATTGTGAGGGACACTAATTTTTAAATGACTGTAGAACTTTTGGAATCTTTTCTTTACCTCAGGAAATGAGATATCTTTATTTTTTGCTCTTTTCAAATGTCACTTAAATTAAGGAATTAGGACTTTATTTTTCTTTACACTGTTTTGGTGCGTTCTCCTTGATTCTCACCGAAACTGGTCCACCAGGCAAGGACCAGACCAGGCCTTCCGGCAGCTGACTTGGGGCTCCTCCTCTGTTTCAGGTGATCGTGCAGTCTGGCCGCCACCCCACGGTGCTGCAGAAGCTCTGCCAGTTGCCTTTCCAGTATTTCAGTGACCCACGGCTGATCAAAGTGCTGTTCCCTTCGCTTATCGCTGCTTGTTACAACAACCGTCAGAACAAGATCATTCTGGAGCAAGAGATGAGCTGTGTTTTACTGGCCACATTTATTCAGGTACCTTCAACATTGTGCCTAATGTTCTGGCTTTATGTACAAGCTAATGCGATTAAAAAGTAAAAGTAAACCAGCTCTTTATTCTTGCCCTCCACACCACCTTTTTAAAATGTCACATATTTCTGTGCTTGAAAATTCATTTCTAAAATATCAGGGTAATAGAACTGAGACTGGGTGTTATATAATTTCTACCTGGAAGATTTTCTTTTAAAAAAGATATTTTTCCAACCAACAAAATGGTGAACCCGCTCTCAGAAAAGGTTTTTAAGACTGCCAGGCTTCTTTAAGGCTCTATCTGTTGCTTTCACCTTTTCTTTCCCCCAGACTAGCTATAGAGAATAGATAATAATTGCTATAGAGAATAGATAATAATTGCTATAGAGAATAGATAATAATTGCCGAAGAGAGATCAATTGAAACTTCAGTGTATTTTACAAATTTTTAACAAATATGATTTCTAAACGTAAGCTTTAACTGTTACATTCAAAGTAAATATTTTATAAATAATACCAGCCTTATATTTTTCTGATCCAGTTAAACTCTGTAGAATTCAAATCAGCATTAATGCTATAGCAAAATAATATTTCTATATCTAAAATAACTCAGTCAACTGACAGCAGAAAAATGAAATTGGCTATTCTTTAACATTTGCTAACTAATCCTGTGTTGTTGCTGTTTTTCTGTCACTGTATAATTTTTTGCTGAAAATCTTCCATTTTCTTTCAACTGTTCTATCATAAAATCAGTGTGTTTTTTTGCTGCATGACACACATGTGATTAGTAGACATATGGAAATAATATGGAAAGCACAGCTCTCTATTAGCATTGTCCTTTAGGCTGGCTAATATACATATATCACTGGCTTATGAGTGTGATGGCGCCCAGTTGGTTTGGAACAACAGAGAGTTTCCCCCAGGCGTTCTTCATCTTAGACAACAATTAATGCCTTACATGTTTTAAACTATCCCCTATTAGATGATCAGTTCGTAAACACAATTGGATCCATTATGTTTAGAAGTATTCTATGAATTTTCAGCTTAGTCATTCTCTTTGAGTCTGGGTTCAGTTCCATTTTCGGAAAATTCTTTCAAGTCATATATTCAGATCTATGGGTAGATAGGGATTTTCAAAATGTGTCTCATGGTTAAATTTAAATCTTGATAAATTCTTATAGAATAACCATCATACCAGCATTCAGGATTCTTCAGAAATTCTTAGAGCCTTAGAATTAAACTGAGTAGAAGATACTTCATAGAGAATTTTAAGACTGTGACCTTTTAAAATTCAGATTATTCATTCTGCCGTTGAACAGGAAATTGTTTGAGTGCCTGCGGTGTGCTGGGCACTGCTCTCGGCAATGAGGATACTAAAACCAAAAACCAAACCCACTGCGGTCGAGTCAATTTTGATTCATAGCGACCCTATTGGACAGAATAGAACTGCCCCATGCAGTTTCTGAGGAGCTCTGGCAGTATAGTGTCTAAGCACTGCTAACCAGAAGGCTGGCGGTTCAAACCCACCAGCGACTCCTCGGAAGGAAGGTTAGGCAATGTACTTCCGTAGTGATACTGCCTCAGAAACCCAAGGAGGGGTCGCTATGAGTTCTGTCTGACTCGATGGCAGTGAGTTTCGGTTTTTTTAATCTTTACAGAAGCAGACTGCCACATATTTCTCCTGTAAAGCTGCTAGTGGGTACAGAGTGCTGACCTTTTGGTTGGCAGCTGAGCACTCTAACCACTGCAGCACAAGGGCTCTGGGGATACAGCAACATATAAAACAGACAAAAATTCCTACCTTCATGGACCTTTCATTAAAGTTGTGTGCCATGAAGTTGATTTTCAACTCATGGCAAGTGGAGTCAAAAAACAAATAGCACATAAGGTGGTGATCGTGGTGTGGAGAAAAGTAAGGTGGGAAATGGGCTGCGGCCTACCAAGGAGTAGCATGTGCAGTTTTTCTCAGGGTGAGCAGAGAGGCCCCACCCGAGACACTAGTGTTTGCACAAAGACAATTTCGCATCTGTACCAATTTAGTTCCCTTCATTTCAGCTGCCTGGAAAACAGTTTATAAAAATACAGATGATATCAGAATCTAAAGTAAATATCATATATATTATTTATTTTAATCTGATATTGATCACAATACACTTCTAAACCTACCTTTGTCTATTACATGAAAATCCATATTTAACATAAATTCTATCATTACTACAGAGATTTCATATAGTTCTTATTTGGGATAGGATATTAAAGTAGTGAAGTTTGTGGGATTTTTTAAATAAATAATTGTACATAAGGGAATATATCAGGTTTTAGTTTACAAAAAAGTTCCCTTGTATAAGATTATTAATACACACTAGAAAATGATATTGAAATGTGAGGTGATGGTTTGTCACAGGTCTCTGAATATTTACATATCACATACGACATTTTTCATTTTCCAACTAAAAGTCAAATTTCAAGATTTTGAAATTTAGCTCCAAAAGACATAATTGCTTTTATATTTGTAATTTTTAAAAATTTTTTTTAACAATCTGTCAACATTTTAAGAGAGTAAATTTGGGTAAAGCTTTTAGTTTGTTAGATATAACATAAAATTGTCATTTCCACAGTAGGCAGCAAACGGGCCCCTAGCAAGATTAAATACTCATCACTATTTGACTTAAATTTATAAGAATTTATGTAACATCAATTTCTTTAGTATTTATGTTTGTGCTCCAAAGTAGTCATACAAAGGAGGTTGCAAAGGGATTGTCTCAAATGCAGAAGCATTTTCAAAGCCACCCTCAGTGAAATTTTCCATTCATGGCAAAAAAACCCTTTTCTTATCTCACACAGGATTTTGCACAGGCTCCAGGTCAGGCAGATAACCAGTCTTATCAGCCTAAAGGTACGTCTCTATTGAAATTAAATTTCATGTGTTTGTTGACCAAAAGGACATGTTTCTCCCCCTCACTCTGGAACTGTTAGAAAACTCTATTATATCACCTGAAAGATACGAGATTCAGACACCAAGTATATTTCCAGTGAGGAAATAAATCAATTTTATCATCAAGCATGAGTGCATCAGAATATACAGAAAAATCTATGGAAAAGAAGGAAAAGCATAAAACATGCAAAATAAAGGAGCCCTGGTGGTGCAGTGGTTAAGCACTCAACTGCTAACAAAAAGGTCAACGATTCAAACCCGCCAGCCACTCCATGGGAGAAAAGACCTGGCTATCTTGCTCCCATAAAGATTACAGCCTAGAAAACCCTATGGGGCAGTTCTATTCTGCCCTATGGGGTTGCTATGAGTTGGAATCAGCTTGATGGCACACAATAACAATATGCAAAATATAACAAATGATGAATATAAGGAGCCACTTTGTAATACAGGAGACAGATCATTAATACTGACCTAAGTTACTCATATAAATACTGAAATCACATAGATTTGGTACGCTATCCTTGTCCAGAATAAAATCATCAATAATAGTAACCCATTGTTTCCCCTAAATGTAAGTATTTCAACTTTTTTATTGAAAATAATTATTTTATATAGAGAAAAAGATGCCAAATTAGCAAAGTTCAGTGGCCAAAATATTTATAATTTTTTTTCTATAATGTTCCTACTAAGATGTTTCCTGTGACCAGAGTAGGAAATTTAGAATGTTAAAGTGCATTTTTACTTTTTTAAATATTCTGCTACCAAGACTGTAATTGAGAAGTACAATTTCCATCTCTCATTGAATCCCTAATCCAGATTTTCCAAAAGTCTTCCATTAATTTGATAGTCTTTAAAGTGTCCAGTCCAAGGTTCACTCCCAGCAGGAACCCCCTACCCCCTTACTTGGAAGGGGGATCATCTTGTACTTTGTCACAAAAGAAAAAGTTATCCACAGTAGACAGGTGTTGAAAAGTGTATGGAAGAGGATACAAGTAAAGCTGTTAGAGTATCATGAAAAAATACAAGTTTTATTGACCCATGTAGTCAGAGAAGTAAACAAAAAGCTATGGAACTTTTCGGAAATTCACGTCAACATCATAGTCAGTATCATATGTCTAAGCCAGAATTAGTGTGCAAGTTCAGTTCTGCCCTGACTCACTCAGTCACAGCCTGCTTTCTGGTTTTTTTGGTTTTGTTTTGTTTTGTTTTATTAACCTATTGCAGGCTACTTGGGAGAAATCAGTTACTATTTCTTACAAAGCAATTTTTTTTTTGAGTAAGTAAAAATAGAGAAATCGTTCAGTGTGTATATTTTTAATTTGTACCTCAATTATTATTTTTTTTTTGTTGTTGCCAGTAAGAAATACAGACTTTCTTTTTTCTCAACTCTTTCTCATGACTGCAAAGAATGAGTCACCATTTGCTGTCTATCTGGAAGGCAGAGTCCCAGGGGCTGTCTCTGCCTGTTTGGTGGGCTGAGGACTGTGGAAGCTTCACCTTTTCTCTTTTCCAAGGGACCATCTTCTCTGACTTTCATTCCTTCCCCACTTACAGTGGGCTTTAATCCACACAGCAGCAAACTAAGAATTGGTCTTTGCTTTGCTTATAAAGATCATCACTATGTTGGTGACAGCTGATGATGCACTTACTTTATTAAAACATACTTGATACCTAGGTTGCCAGTTTGTACTGTGGACATTTGTCTTCTTTTGGACTTTTAAGTCTCCATAAAAAGTTTCAAGACCATTTCAAGTTCATTGCTCTCGTGAACCCGTACGTGTAAAGCAGCTCCTGGTGGCACTACATTTTTATTTGCTAAGGAAGAATTTTGATTTTCAAATACCTGCTGCTGGCTGACTGCCTAGCTATGAGATTGTTTGCTTTGCCAGTGTCACTAGCCAATAAAGCCCCTAATTGTTTCCTCTGCTTTGTTAGATAAGCAAATGAATGCCAAATCTGAACATCTTTAAGGTCATATTTAAGCTGAAAAATAATGTTTTAAATTAAATAAGCTATATTAGAAAACAAATGTTGCAGCTTACATAATACTGACCTAAGTTACTCATATAAATACTGAAATCACATAGATTTGGTACGCTATCCTTGTCCAGAATAAAATCATCAATAATAGTAACCCATTGTTTCCCCTAAATGTAAGTATTTCAACTTTTTTATTGAAAATAATTCTTTTATATAGAGAAAAAGATGCCAAATTAGCAAAGTTCAGTGGCCAAAGCTAACTTAAGGATAGAATTTATGACCATTTTATTTTGTTCACTATAACTTCTTTAACTCACTGCCATTGAGTCTAATAGGACTCACAGCAACCCCTCCTTGGGTTTCCCAGGCGGTATCACTATGGAAGTAAACTGCCCAACCTTCCTTCCAAGGAGTGGCTGATGAATTTGAACCACCAGCCTTCTGGTTAGCAGTCAGATGCCTTGGGCACTATACTACCAGAGCTCCCATAACTTCTTTACGCTTTCATTATTTTCTTACTCTAAAATCCAAAAACAATTCTTTGGTAACATTTTACTTAGAGGTTAGTCTCTCAATATGTTAGAAACACAAAATGGGTTGTGATTAAAATATGTATGTTTATGCTAGATAGATGAATGGATGGTAGATAGATGGATAGATAAGATAACCTGATTTACAAAATAAATGTATCATGGTTTATTTGCAGTATGTCTCTATTAGTACACAGATATCAAAGTAAGTTTTAATTTCTCAAAGTCCAACGAATTTAACTCTTTTAACTTTCTTATTTTTTTCTCTCTTAGGAAAATGCCTTGGTGCCCAAGACTATCTTGAGCTGGCTAACAGATTTCCGCAGCATGCCTGGGAAGACGCTCGACAGTTTTTCTTGAAAAAGGAGAAAAAATAAATGTTTTGGCTGGGTCTGCATGAGTACCCTTGTTAATATTTTAAATTGTTCAAACATTTTAACTGTTCCTTAAGAAACTCATTTTCACATGTTTATACACCCCCCCCTACACTGTAGATATGGTACATACTTTGCACTATTTATAATGACTGTAGATACTTTAATGTTCTTCTTTCTAATTTTGCAAGTTGAGTCTATTTCATTCATGCACAATATTTTGGATTTTGGTAACTTCCATCCAGTCGTAATATATAATTTGCATTTGTAATATGGGTGAAATGAGACATAAAATTAGGAAATCTGTTTTGTTCTTGTAATAAAATAACTTATTCCATTTGCAGTGTGACTTTATTTCACATTTGGTGTTTTCAAAGTATTGCTGACTTTTCTGAAAGCAATACACATTTGGGGAGGGGAGTAGTTAATTCCCACCACTAAAGTATCTTTAAATAAGGACTTAGTTTACTTACTCTAAATTTCCCTTTTTAAGGTTTTAAGTAAAGATGTTTGTAATGCATTCTAACTATTGAAGGCTGTTTAAAACTAGTTGAGCATTGTAGTCATTGGTCTGCCTGAACCGTTCCTAGCAAGCAAGACTGAGAACCCTCCTTCAATACTGCTGAGCTCAAAGTAGTCTCCAGACCGAAAATAAAATAAAAGTGATCAACCCTAATCATCCTGAAGTATTTTTTCAAATAATTGTGAAATGAAGGAATGCTGAAGTAAAAATAAAGCAGAAGGTCATAGTAAAGTCTCTAAATAAAAATTTCTACCTACTCCTATGGACTGCGCAAAGTTGACATGTGAAGTGTCTGCCTAGGGGATCTTATTCTCGCTGTTTCTCCACCTTAAGCCAATGGTCACTGCTAAGCTGTTAACTGAGTGGCATCAGCAATAATTTCTGTCTGATAAAGATTAAACACTACCAAGAAAAATTATCTGGTCGGGGGAAAAAATTGATCTGAAAATTTATCAAACTCAAGATCATCAGGGTGGGAAACTGGAAACCACTGAAGTTTCATCTGTTTTTAAAAAACAAACTTTTACCTACCTAATGTTCTGGAGACTTCTTTTTGGAGCCTCACAGAGCTGCTGAATTAGGACTATTCTGTTTTCACTTCTTTGCAAATCGAAAGATAATAAAGTCCAATTTTTTAAAAAAAGACAAACTCATCCCTGTGCGCTCCGTGACCCCGCCGCCGCGGGACCCTGGCGTTCTCCCACGGTCCGGGGCTGCAGAAACTGCAGACCGGCGGGACCCTACCTCCCAACACCGTGAGGTGAGACTGCTGCGCACACCTTGGGGGCGGAAGCCTGCAAACTCCAAGGAGCTGGATAGGCTCTGGGGAACCTCCTCCAGCCTTAGCGGTGACCGCACCCAGAGCTCAGGTAGCGACTCGATCGCGAGATGCAGGGAGCGTAGAACCCCGGGTACCCACCCGGCCCGCGGCCGGCCGCGGCGCGCGCCGGTACACGGGCTGCGCTGCCTGCTTGTGCGCCGCGCTCTGGAGGGCGGAGGCCTGGGTTCTGGCGCCCGGGCCCTCCCTCCTAGAAGGCGGCCTGGGTCTCCTCGGAGGCGGGCGGCCTGAGGGGGCGGAGACATGGGTCTGCAGCAGGCTCATTCCGCGACTAGTAGCCGCCCCTGGTGCCCCGACCCGGAGAGGAATTCTCGAATCCCGCTTGCCCCGCGCGTCTTGGGGCGTCGACGCAGAATCTTTGTGGCTGAAAGGAATAATCAAATATTTATAAGACTTCCTGCAAGACGCTTCACAATAAAATATACTTCTTATCTGATCGGAAATTTGCCAAAAAGCCATAAATAATTGAGACAGCTGTGATTAACCTCCCTGAAACCATACGAGGATTCGCAATTAAACATTTAATTGAATGGTTTCGTTGCCTCCCTTGTCCCGGAGAGGAACAGAGTTGATAGAAACTCCGGTCCCCACCCCGCCGAGATGCTCCCACCCCGCCGGGAGCCCCGAGGCGGGGATCGGGCCTGGGATCGCCCGAGCACCCTGGGACACCCGGTGCCTCCCGCCTGGGCAGTTTCTATGCGTCTCAAGTTCCCCTCTTGAATGCGCGCTCAGGCTGGACCACTGGGATTTAAACTCCAACTATCCTGGGTTTTATGACTTCTGCACTCCCCAAGAAATGGGAAGAGCGCGGCGCCCAGATGAGCGCGGGCACGTCTTGTTCCCAAGTACCTGGCCGCAGTGCCACCCACAGGCTTTCAAGTGGGGCGGGGATCTGCATCCCGGGGGTCCGGAGCCTCAGATGGACCACGCAGGGAAGAGGCGAAAGACCCCTTCTGGGTCCAGCCTGTGTTGCTGACGATGCCACTGGGCATAGCCGAGGCAAAAGAAAAAATTCGCCTGGTTTTCAGCACCCAGAGTTTGAGTCAAATAGAAAAACCCGCCTGGAGGCCGCGAGCAACAACATCTGAATGCCCTACCCCATTGCCTGACAGAATTTCCTGCTCTTGGCGGCAGGCAGCTCACCTCCCAAGGAACTTTGCAGGGGCTCCTCACCGCCCCCCCCCCCCACACACACACACGCCCTACAGAATGTCGAAGCCGTAGCTTCCGGCCCAATTCCAGAGCCTCTCCCTCTTTCCTGGTACTGGCATTCCGGGGCGCTGTGACTTACACCCCTGAACCTGCCCCTTGTGAGCCTAGGTCGGGATCTCGCCTCCCACAACACTCGTCTCTTCCTTTTTGCAGCACAGCTAGGGAAACCTCCCGAGTCAGTTCTTCCAGGGCTTCTTGCCAGCTTTCAAAATTTGAGTCTCAGTAATCTGGGAAGCGATTACTCCTGCCTATCCCCATTCTTCCATTTTCTTCTCCTTGTTCCTACCCACTCCCAGGACCCCAACATAGAAGTCTTCTGTACTCAAACCACTCCCTCAAAGATTGCCTAGTGGGGAATCTCTCAGCTTTACTGAGCTCCTACCCTCCTCTCCATTTACTCCTTGAGCCACTCTCCCACCAACTGCTGACCTTGACCACAAGGGTTAGACTGGAGCCTAACACTCACCTAACACTCACCTAACTCACCTAACACTCCTGCCTTTCTGGAAAGTTGCTGCTTGGGCCCCAAAAGTGCTTTATAAATTGAGCCACTCCCCACTCAATTCCACATCTGGATCCCAATTGAGTATTTCCTTGCATCCTTTCTCTGTCCCATTATTTCTTTCAGTCTAGCTCCATTTGTCTGTATCCTCCATGCATAGCCTCCACCAGCAGGGTGCTAGTCTGTAATTGGGCATATAATCCTCATCATTTCACTGAATTCCTCCGTCTTCAAGAATGTTTACCTTTAAATCTATTAGATCCATATTTAAAAGTCTCTACTCTACCCTGGAAAAGGAACCCTTTTCTGCATCCAGATGGCTGAATAAAGGCCAAGGGTTCAAATCCACCAGCCACTTTGTGGGAGAAAGATGTAGTAGTCTCCTCCTGGAAAGACCACAGCCTTGGAAACTATTGTTGTTTTTGTCATGTGCCGTCAAGTCAGACCTGACTCATAGCGACCCCTCCTTGGGTTTCTGAGGCAGATCACTACGGAAGTAGAGTGCCCAACCTTCCTTCCGAGGAGTGGCTGGTAGGTTTGAACCGCCAGCTTTCTGGTTAGCAGTCAAGTGCCTTAGGCACTATGCTATATGGGACAGTTCTACTCTGTCCTACAGGGTCACTAGGAGTCGGAATAGATTGGATGGCAGTGCATCTGATTTTTGGACTCTTGTCTACATCAGCTTAATAAAGTCTTTCTGAATTTCCTGCTTTTATCACAACTCCATTGGGAACTTCTCTGTAAATAATTACTTGTTCATTGTTTCCTCTCTCTCCAGCATGCTATTATTCAGCTAATTCTCTTGATCTCTTTGGTGAACACTCTTATGGGAAACCACAGCTAACTAAAGTATGGCAGTTTATGCCTTCCCTTAGGCAGGTGTGGCAGAATCTCACATTATCTAGAGAACAATTGTCTTAGTTATCTCTTGTTGTTTTTATGTGCCATCAAATCGGACCCAACTCATAGCGACCCCTCCTTGGGTTTCCGAGGTGAGGCGGTATCACCATGGAAGTAGATTGCCCAACCTTCCTTCCAAGGAATGGCTGGTGGGTTTGAACTGCCAGGCTTCTGGTTAGCAGTCAAGTGTCTTAGTTCTCTAGTGTTGCTATAACAGAAATACCACAAGTGGGTGGCCTTAACAGACAGAAATTTATTTTCTCACAGTTTAATAGGCTAGAAGTCCAAATTTGGGGTGTCAGCTCTAGAGGAAATCTGTCAGTCTGGAGGATGGTCCTTGTCTCTTCTGAGCTTCCACTCCTAGGCTGGTCTTCACGTGGCTTGGGTATCTGTCTTTCCCCACCTCTGCTTCCTAGTTCACTTGTTTAATCTTTGATATCTCAAAAGGGATTGACTCGAAATACACCCTACACTAATCCTGCCTCATTAACATAAAAAAAGACAACGCGTTCCAGAATGGGATTATAACCACAGACATAGAGGTTAGGATTTACAACACATATTTTGGGGGAACATAATTCAATCCATAACAACAATCTTAGACAATGATCATTTAACCCAGTATTTGCAGCTCCGACAAAACTGAGCTTTAAACTATGCTATATTCAAACTGAAAGACTGGTCCACAATCCATTAAATATTAAAGTTTGTTGAGGATACAGCACAGGGACTCTGAATTCTGAACTTCCCAGAAGTATACAATCTTTCAATGTGTATTAAATCTTGCGCTATAATAGCTATAAACTTTTCCATCTCTGGGAATCCCTTTCCTGTCTTAATTACATAGAGCTATCCTAAATCTTATGAGAAAATCTTATTCTAAAGTGAATCTAGCTAAATAGCTAACTCACATTTTCCACCTATGGCCTCTTTTTATTGAATTGAGTTTTTACTACACAACTGGGGATCTCACTTTGAAAGTTCAGTAAGCATAAAATACTACACTTGTAATTGTTACAGGTAATTTAATTTACAAGGAAATCCCTACTGTATTAAAGAAGATGTTTAAAGATGACCTGAGAACCAGTAAAACTGATATTTATTAATGTAACTAACCAACCGTGGGTCTGACACTCCACCAGGGACCCTTGTAATAAGAATTCAGGGTCAAACCCTTTCCTGAAAAACTCACATGGAAAACAATGTGCCCCTTTGCGTGGCTAGAGACAAACGACCAACCGGAGAGAGAAATTTGTGATGTTTTAAATGGTAACGCAGATGCAGGCATCCTAATACACAATAACCATCTTAAATCTGGGTAATTTTCCATCATTCAAAACCAGACACACTCACATAAATATCAAAAACAGGAATTTGATTTTTGATCTATGAATGATAGTGAAGACATAAAACTGTATTTAGGTGGGCAGTTGTTTACATTCGTAGTATCAAAACACTGTACTCAACAGAAAAAGAAATTTTAGAACTAATTACCAGCAACCATTAATAAAATTATTTATTCAAGAACTTATTATTTCTCTTAAAAGAAAAACAACAAGACTCAATACTCTGGGTAAATTGAAAGAACTCAAGAGGAAGATTTTTTTGGAAGTTTAGCCTCTTATCCAATGGCCAACCAGAAGGTAAAGGGGGGATGTCTGTATTTCTGTTTGGGAGGGAATGGTCTAAGTTAAGAGAACGAAGCCTCACAGAACCCAGCCCTGCTTATTAAAACCTTTCTGGGCACTTGAGAGGTAAAGCTGGTCCTCATTAACCCTGCATATCTCTTCCCTTATCTCTAAGTTTGCAGCACCATTTCCTAAATCCTGAAGAAGGGGAATGTTCCCTTTAATACATTTGCTAGCATCACCTTGACTTTCAGGAAGTAAAATATTAAACGTGGCTCTACTTTCCCACTCCCTCCCATTTTCTTTCAGTAATTGTCAGCAAGCCTTCCATCTCTCAAGGGGAGAAGGGCACAGAATCCTGCTATTAGCTCTGCTGGGAAACCGGCGGAAAGCCTGTAGCTTTCTAACAGAAGGCACCTATTCCCAGGACTTTCTAGCGATGGCAGCTGACCCTCAGACATATTTTCCTCACCTGCCACTACCTGAGCTAAGCTAGCAACTATCCCTACACAATTAGGGCGTTACCCTCTTTCAAGACAAACCCTGGACAAAGGATGCATTTGTGGATCTTGTAACTCAGGAGACAAGGAAACGGAAACTCAATGTCAGAGATTCTTCAAGAGTAGTGGATAGGCGGGTAGGCTGGCAGCTAGCTTCCGGAGTCCCACCAAGTGAGGGCTGCTTTTGGAAAAGAAATGTCCCAGACTGCCAAAGGGTTAAATATTTGTGAAGAATAAAACCTGAGCCTCCTTTTTTTTTTTTTTTTTTGTGCTTGCCCAGGGGCCTGCTGGACAGATTCAGTATCTCTCGGTTATTTCCTGCGATCACTAAAGCCAGTTTTCAAGAAAACAAGTCGCAGGGGTTTGAAATGTCACACCAAGTGACCTGGGCACGGCATATCCAGGGGCCATTCCCAGCCCCCTCCCACCCAGACCATCCCCCGCCCCCTCCATTTCAGGTCTGGAAAGAAAATAAACCAAGGACACGCCAGACTGGTTCTGGGTGGACTTATTTTCCCCGGCAGCCGCGATCCTAGCGGGGGCTTGTTGTGGCTCCTTCGGCATATCGCTTGCAGGTGATGCCAAATGCAGATAAGGAGCCGCCGCCCGGCCTTCTCCTCTGTCTAGACTGCGGAATTAATAAATGCAGCGAGATTGATCACGTCGTGCATCCATTCTGGGGACAACGCGGAGGACGAGCCGTCACGGCCGCCGGATCTGGCCAGGGCCTGCCCTCGTGCTCGCCCTGGGCCCGCGGGCCAGCCTCACTGCTCGACAGCGAGGTCTGGGGTGGCGGGCTGGCAAGGTACCGGATGAGGATCCAGGCTTCCAGACAGACGGCAAAAAAAAGCGCTTGGAGGGCCCGAGTACTCCGGATCGAAAGTGGGGCGATGAGCCGAGGCCCAGACCTGGAGCCGCGAAGGGGACCAGCAGGCGGAAACTGGCCCCAAGAACCCAGCAAGTAGGGCTAAAGCGAAGCTGGGAAGGAATGAGACTCACCCCTCGCGAGCCCGACCACAGGCAGGAGTCCGCCGTGGGGTTGCCACCAGAGCGCTGTGGATTTCCCGCTCAAACGAGCTTGCCCCACCCTCCCTGCTGGCTGCTACAGCGCTGCGCGAACCCGCGGAGCGCGCCCCGCCTGCCGGAGGGCTCGAGGCTCAAGCGCACGGCCGGGCCGCCTGGGAGCAAAGACCCGGCTCCGCCCCCGCGCAGCGCCCAATCCCCGCCGGGCCCGCCCCCTGCCCGGCGGAAACACGCGGACCTGCGGCGCGCGAAGCGCGGGCTCCAGCAGCAGGGTCCAGCGCGGAGTCCCAGACTTGTACCCGGTGGTGACCTATTTTCGTTCAAATAAGCCCAACTCCCGAATTTAAGTTTGTCAAGCCCTCCTGCTGCACCCATAGTACACAGGAGCAGCATCACATCGGATTATTATTTTTTATTAAGATCAAAATATTCATCCTACTATGAACTGGCTGTTCTCACAATAAATAACAATAACTTACGTTTGTTTGTTCGGCAAAGGCTCACACGCTCTGTCCTCCGTCGAATGATAATTTAAAACATTTTAAAGGCAAGTCTTGATTCTACTTCCCCTCCCCCCACAAGCAATCATGCGCTTAGGGGGTTTGAGTGTCTGTTCTTTGGGGTTTTTTCCCCTTCCTTTTCCCTTCTAAGGCCCTGGCGGAGCCATCTGGGAGTGCGGGACAGGTTTGGGGAAGAAGCCCCAGTGAGCGAGCTCCGAGCTGGCGCGGCTCAGGAAGCGCCCTGAGTGTTCTCCACGCTCAGGATGGGTAGATGGGCGGGAGACGCGCAGAAACAGAGCGGCAGCGGCCACATGGAGCAGGGGAGGCGAGGGCAGAGCTAATAACCCTAGTATATCCCAAAATCTGGTTCTGAAAAAATAAGTCTTCGGAGCTGGGGTCTCCAGTCTGGTGAAAGCAGGTGGCATCCTGGCGCTTAGAGCAGTTCTGGCGGTTTCTTTCGATCCTCTCTTTAAATAACAATAATAAGAATTTAAAAAGCAAGAGAGTTTTCGGAGCTGGAATGGCCTGAGCATGGGTGAGTCTCATGCAGGGAGCATGCGAGGTCCGCCGGCTGGGGAGGGGTCCCCCTCACGTCTCCACAGGACTCGGCACCATGCTGTTGGGGGTGTCGGGGAGCTGCGAGGACAGGGAAGTCACGTCGCTGCCGGAGGAGTTGCCTAGGGAGCCGGACTCGGAGAAGGAGACCTGGGGTGACGGAGGCACCAAGGAGGAGCGAGTGAAGACCTGCCCGAGCTGGTGCTCTGAGGCCTCAAGCTCTGAGGGGGTGGGGTGTCCCTTGGGGACCAGCCACCACTTGAGAACAAGCCCGGCTGGGAAGGCGGCCAGATGCCAGGCGCACATTCGGGGTTCAGGCCTGGGACGAAGGCTGGTTAATCCCTACCACCTCTCCTGCGCACACTTGAATGAGAGGCCCGGTTCAGGTTTAGGGCGAGTTGTGGGCTAGGATGCTTTTGCGCTCACTCTCTTTCCCCACTCGCACCCCGTTGCCAAGGGCTCTCCGCCAGTCTCTGCTCATCTCAGCCCCCTCCTCCCCGCCTCGGCGACATCCCCAATGCGTAGGGTTATCTCACCCCCACCCCTCCCGCTGGGTCTTTGGGAGTCCTGAAGCCGGAGCAAGCAGGGCAGGGCCTCACCAGCTGCTGGAAGGCGGGTTGGTCCAGGTCACTCTGGAGGGCGAACTCGCTGAGCGCTTTCCAAGGGGGCTGGTATGTCTGCACCTCGACTGCGCTGCCCTGCACCGCGCTCTCGTGGTGAATGGGGCTGCCAGCCACCAGGGGCGTCCCAGTCAGTCCCTGGAGGCTCTGCAGAGCAAGGAGGGAGGCGCTGGAGTTAGATCTTGCTTTACCCACCACAATGGAGACTGAGACCCGAGACAAAGTCGCATGATTTAGAGCATGCACTCGGGTGGGATACTCCTGGGTCTCAGCATCAGCCACTGTTGCCAAGCCTTAGTACCAGGAGCCAACCACAAGAGAAGGAAAGGCAAGGCCTGTACCCCCATCCCTCTCCAGGTTGCAGAAGAAAAGGGTTCAAACTGAGCCAGGCCAAGGGAGCTGGCTTCGGTTCTTCTCTGGGCCCCTGACCCCCCTAACTCTGGCTGTCGGGGGTCCAGAGAGAAGACTTGATCTCAGATACAGTAATTCAGGACCTTAAACCCCAAAGCAAGCCTTACTTTTAAGGCACAAACACACAGGATTTGGAGCTCTGGTGGCATAGAGCCTAACGCGTTTGACTGCTAACCAGAAGTCTGGCGGTTCAGACCCACCAGCCACTCCTGGGAAAGAAGATTGGGCAATCTACTTCTGTAGTATATACCGCCTCAGAAACCCAAGGAGGGGTCGCTTTGAGTCGGATCTGACTCGACTGCGACTGCAGTGTTTTGTTTTGTTTTGTTTTAGTTCCCCCTGGATCTCCTGAGCAAGCAGACTCAGCGGGCGAACCCTAGGTCCCACCCGTCCGGCTCTTCGGATGGAGCGGCCCCTCACCGTCTTGTCGTTGTGCTGCTGCTGCTGCAGCTGCTTCATGAGAATGGATTTCTTCTTGTCCTTGCAGCGCTTGTTCTGGAACCAGACGCGAATGACCCGTGGGCTTAGACCGGTCATCTCAACCAGCTGCTCCTTCATGAGCGCGTCCGGCCGCGGGTTGGCCGCGTAGCACGTTCGCAGTGTGTGCAGCTGCTTCTCGTTGAGCACTGTGCGCACGCGGGTCGTCTTCTCCGTCTGCTTGTGCACGTGCGGGCGCAGCGAGGATTGCCGGCCCGCCCCCGGGTCTGCGAGGATCCGGAGGACAAAAGTGAGGTAGGGCCGCCACCTACCAGCCCGGCTTCCCGCCCCGGGGCCACCCGTGCCCTCTGGGAGCCGATTTCGTTTCGTGCATTTTTTGTTTGAAAAAAACTTATTATTCCGTTTATTTCTTTTTATTGTTCGTCTCCCTCTCCATCTGTTCGCCTTACCCCGAGAGAGCTGTGCATTTCGTCCCCTCCCCTTGTTCGCCGGCCGGGCTGCCCCTCAGCTATCTCTCCCAGCGTTAGCCCGGCCCAGGAGCTCCGCGCTAGGCCGCTGCGGGACGGGAGTGGCTGCCCGCGAGTGTGCCTCCTCCACTCACCCTGGGAGAGCCCGCTAATGCCCGGCAGACTAGTGAAGCCCTCCGGAAGAAGTCAGAGTGTGTGAGGAAGGGGAAGGAGGCGGGCATGCGGGCCCGACACGGCGCCGGGGCCGCGGCGCTGCTGGGGGGGGGCGGATTGACCCGCGCATCTCCGGCTCCCGGGGCTTCCCCCTCGTTCGGAGGTCGCTCGCACCCGGCCCGCCAGAGTAACCACCGGGCTTCTAGGACCGGTCGGTTTTTTCCTGCCAGCCCTCGGACCTCGGTCCCGGAGTTCCCTGCCTCAAGGCTCCGGATTCCCCTGCCTCGCAGCCGTCCACCCTCCCGCCGGAGCGCTGCGGCTCGCGGTCTCCTCGCTTGGCCTCTGGGTCTCTCAGGCCCGGGGAGGCAGGGCCTGAGTCTGGCAGCCTGCAACCCACAACAAACAAGCAGCCCCTCAGAGAAGCCCCTCCGAGATCGGAAAAAGGGATGCACTCAATTCTAGCTTCATCCAGCTTCACAAATACATTCCAAGCGGACTGCATCTACACACTCACATATTTATCTGGCACTGTTTCGATTTAGGGACCTTCCAGGCATTTCTAGATCTGGATAAATATTTACAAATAGCCCACCCACCCCAATTTCCTCATTCTATAGAGGAGAAAACGGAGGTCCAGAGAAAGGAGGAGTGCTGCAAAGCCCACAGCATCTGGAGGCTCAGCCTGGTCTAGACATGGCTTAAGGCCTGGAAGCTGCCCCTGCCTGGGCCCAAGGTGTGGCTGTTTCTCACTACCCTGCCTGCTTAACCACACACTGGACCCCATCCCTGAGAGCTCCAGATTAGGACCTTGTGAGTTTTTATCTGATCCCTTTATACTCTTTCTCCACCGAGAAGCACTTGGCTAAATTATCCATCAAAGAGGGCCTTAAAAAACAAACACAGACGGCCCCTCTTTGTCAAGTGGGTGGGCTTCAAAGCCATCTTTGGTGGTGGGGAGGGGAGCTCCTGGCCAGCTGAGCCCAGGCCCAGGTTGGGAGCTGTATGGCTTACACACATCGCCCAGGGCAAGCTTATCTTTCCTCTCTGACAATAACACACATTTCTGGAAGAAATTCCGAAGGCAAGTCCCTCAGACAGGCACTACTTAAGACTGCCTGTTGTCAGACACCCTCCTGCTCCCAGCGCCCTGTTCCATGTATTCCTGTTAATGGAGAACACAATTCCTCATACTTACATATTCATATACAAACAATCCCGGCTTATGGTGACCCACACATAATTTCTCCCGGTACACACGAACACACACACCGGTGTTCCTAGCACCAGTTCTGCGTTTCCACCGGAAAACACAGAATCCCGGCAAACGGAACCACATACAAGTAAGACAAATCAGGAGCATAAGCCACCGTTCAGCATCTATCTATCTGCTTATACACACCCCTCTCACTGTACTCACACCAGCGCAAGCGACCGAGGGTCAGGCGCGCGCGGCTTACCTGGCAAATGCAGGCCTCGGGCGCCGGGGAGCGGGCCGGGGCTGCGCGGGCTGCCCGCCGCGGTGCGCTCAAGCAGGAGGCCGTGATCGGCGCGGCAGAGTAGCTCGTGCTCCCGCAGCGAGAACTCGTCGCCAGGCAGCAGCTGGCGGCTGCACACTGAGCAGCGGAAGCACTCGATGTGGTACACGCTGTCCCGCGCCCGCATCACCAAGTCGCTGCTGCTGAAGCCCACCTGGCACTTAGCGCACTTGATGCCGAACAGCCTGCAGACCCAAGGCAGGGGTGGCGTGAGCTCGGGGAGGCGGCCCAGCCGACGGCCTGCGGACGCCCTGGTCTCCAGGGCTGCTCACTGGCTCGGGGCACGCGTGCTCAGGGCGCTTTGTGGCGCACCGGGAGGCTGCAGGGACCCCTCGCGTGGGGGTTCCTTGGCCCGGAGGCGCAGTGGGGGGTGGGGCGCGCAGGAGGGCCGCCATCCCGGAGCCCCAGCCCCAGCGGACGGTGGCGGAGCAGAGGTTCCCGCGGGCCTCACCTGACGTAGTCCCGCTTGCAGTAGGTCTTCCCGTCTCTCACGAAGCACGTGCACGTCTCGTCCAGGTACTGGCTGCACTCGGCGCACTTGAGGCAGGCGGCGTGCCACTCGAGGTCGGGCGACACCCGCAGGATAAACTGGTCGTGGATCTGACTCCCGCAGCCCACGCACATGGCGGTCCCGGGCTTCTCTGCCGGGGAAGGGCGCGGGGCCCGCGTCAGGCCTGGCTGCCCGGACCCCAGCCGGCCTCGGCCACTCCAGCCCCAACCCAACCCGCTCGTTCTCTCGCTCTCTCTTTCAAAAAAAGCCAGCACAAGGAAAAGTAAGGAGACTGGCTTTCTAGAAGTCCAGACAATTGGAAACAAAAAACTAAAATCTGCTGAATTTGTGAGGGCTTTTTTGCCTCTTCCCCTCCCCAGAAATATATTCGTTAATACGTTCACTGGGACGCATAGTCGTTTTATCGATCTATCTTGTAACTAAATGCTAACATACAGGTGAGAAGAAAGAGTAGATACTGAGGCACTGCGGACGCCTCAGCATCAATACAGAAAGACGACGTCCCGGCATTTCCGCCCTCACACTCCCTCTCTCAGACTCCAGTGTATCTCGGTACACACACATTGGCTTTCAGCGGAGTCTCCCTCGTCCTCTCTGACATTTTTTCAATATCCCAATTCAAACTGGAAAAATCTTCCTTTATTTGAAAGACTTACACACACACACACACACACACACACAACCCACATCCCTAAATGAAACCTAGTTGCCTTAGCGCAAAACAGAAGCAGATTTCACAGCCTGAGGTCAACCTAATCGACTTGAGAAATAATGTTTAATAACGAAATGAAACAACAGAATCCCAAAGAATAAGCAGTCCTGCAGGAGAAATGCACTCGTTTTATTTTTTCTCTCCCAAAGTGTCCTGTTAAATAGAAGCCACTTGTAGAATCCGTTAAGCATCCTTCTACATTAGAAATACTGCACATTAAGCACACGCATACACACCCACACACAGAGAGAAAGACTTACTCTTGGAATGATCCCCCATAGCACCCAGAAAAGGATAATGAAAAATAATATCCACCATGCAGAAAAGAGATGTGCGTAAAGTGTGCGGCCAGGGGCAGAAGGACCAGGGTCGCGCGCCCAGCCTCGGCTCTTTGCTAACTAACTCCTCCTGCCCGGCGGAGTTGAAGGAGCGATTCCGCACCGGCCCGCACGCAACATGACGTCAGCACGCACTCGCCCCGGGCCGGAGCTAGGGGCGGGACCTGTGGCGTCAGAAGCTTCCCCAGAACCGCTGGGGATGCGGGGGAGGTGATAGGGACCTGAGAGCTGATGGGCGGGGTGGATTGGGTAGAAGACGGGGGTGAAGGAGGATTGGCTGGGAGAAAGTGGACAAATCCTGATTGGCCCGGAGTGAACAATGGAGCGCAGCCCCCTCCCCCGAAATCTACAAGATCCTCTCACCCGCCGGGAGTCAGGCAATCCCAGTTGGATCTTGCGTCACAGCCAACTGGCTCCGCGGCAGCCGCAGCTCTGAGCTCCCTCTTGGACTTGCGGGGAGGGCTCCCCAAGCGCTTATGAGCGGGGTGAAGGATACTTGGGGTGGGGTAAGGGAGTCGCCTTTAAAAGCTTTCTCCATTTACGTTTTTTAAAACTTAAAATCTACTCTCTTGGGACGAAGAAGCTAGAGGAGAGGCGTTCGGTTTGGATGTGACCATCACTGTCCAGCTGGTCACCTTTCCTTTCGTGCGCCTTTGTTCTCAGGGTCCAAGCTAGAGGGAAAGACTAGGGAGTGATCACCTGGATTTTGGTCAACTCTTTTTAGACTTTTTAGACTTCACTCTACCGACTCTGGAAAACTTCCTCGAGTGGGAGTATCAGGGGGCTAGCGCCAGAACGCAGAATCTGAAGACACTCTCTGGAATGTATCCTGATCCGGTCCTTGACTTGCTTTAAAAAAAAAAAAAAATTGACACGGACTCCCCCGACTTGAATAACGTAGCTTCTTCTAGGAACACTTTTGGGGTCGAACGTGTATCCCACATCCGGGATAAACGTTTTTTTCTTTTTTCTTTTTTTTTTTTTCCTACAAACTCTTCTGTTTCATTTCACAAACCAACTGTAACGCAAATAATCAGAAACAAATGTGGCGTGCAGGTTAATTTACTATCTTTGCAGCGGCTTGTCAGTCCTTAAAAAACCCGCGACTTCTGATCAGGGTACAGGCAATTCTTTCTATCAAAGAAATCACTGTGGGTTTCGTTTGAAAGGGCTCAAAGATGGGCACATGAATTATAATAACATTTATCCAACCACGGTGGCTGTCATTTTTCCCATTGAAAGGCGTACCAAGAACTGATGCGGCGTGCCTGGGGATAAATGGAACCTCAGACCCGGGGCCTAAGTCTCCGCGGGCAGCCTGAGTGGGTGGCGGCTCTTCTAAAACCCCGTGGTTGGTTGGTCTCTCCGCTGTGGGCTGCCAGCCTGGAAATGGGCTCAGCCAAGAGCGCAGGGAGAGGCTTTGCTGAGAGCCTGGGCGAGGTCCTCAGTGCACACTAAAAAGCTGTATTCAATGATGGCCCACCGCCCAGCATCCAGCCAGTGAGCACTTATCGCCCGCCTGGCGCTTCACACCCGCCTGAGATGTCGACCACTGCTTCCATCTTTGGAACATCTACTTTCCTCACCTCTACAGGTCTTTGTCACAATTTACCAACCGCTCCTGCCAACAGCTCTTTTTTTTTTTTTTTTTTTTTGCATCTTTGATCACTAACTCCCCAAGCAGCGCTCACCCTGAATGTGTGCCCAGCCTGTGGGGGTGGAGAGAATGCTGCGTTGGAATGAATGTTTATGTATATAAATGTGAGAGAGGAGCAAGGGGAAGATATTTGTGCACGTGTGTCTGAGCCAGGCCACTAGTGTGAACTCAAGCATCTTATTTCACTTCTCTGCCCCTCAATTTCTTCCTTTATAAAGCGAATGGATAAAAATAGTAGCTACCTCTACTATTATAAGAAATAAATTATTCTATGTAAAAAGCTCTGGTGATGCAGTGCCTAAGGCATTTGACTGCTAACCAGAAGGTTGGTGGTTCAAACCCACCAGCCACTCCAAGGAAGGAAGACAGGGTAATCTACTTCTGTAAAGATTACTGCCTTGGAAAGGTCACTATGAGTCAGAATCAACTCAATGGCAGTGAGTATTCTATGTAGAAGGCTTACCTGGTACATAGTAAGTGCTCAATGTGTGTTTACTATGATATCTATCATTGTGTATGGATCTTTGTGTGGGGGATCGCATGTATGGACAGTGTGCCTTTCCTGTTTGTAGTACCTGGATGTGTTTGGGTATGCAACAGAAACCTAAGTATCTCCTTGTCTGTGTCATCTGATGATTTCTTTGTGTATTTTGACATGTGCTTGGTGTGTGTGTGTATGCATGCGTGTGTGCTGTGAGGATGAGGTTTGCAAAGAGTGCTATGTGTGATCTGGATGGTTTGTCTAAAGGTGATGTCTGTGTATCTGGGTGTGCAGTCCAGGAAATGAGGGACAGATTCTGCATGGTATATGTTTGGGTGTTGAGGAGTCGCCTTGACCAGGAGCAAGCATAATCAATAATTCAAGGGGGCAGCTGGGCAGGAATCCTAGGCCTGACTTTTAACCCTCTGCTTTGAGGGCAGAAACACCCCTTCTTGCCCAGAAAAACCTGTCTGTTGAGACCATTAAAGGGACAGGGGGCAGGAGATGGTCTTCTGTCCTGAGAAGGGGAAAAGGAGCTGGCAGTTCTTTCTCCTACCACATCAAGAACAGGTGCCCACCATGTGCAAAACCCCTTAGGCATTAGCCTATTTGGCCTTTTACAGCAATGTTGTGAGGTTGTTGTTGTTGTTGTTATGTGCTGTCGAATCGGCCCTGACTCATAGCGACCCCTCCTTGGGTTTCTGAGGCAGTATCACTACGGAAGCAGGATTGCCCAACCTTCCTTCCGAGGAGTGGCTGGTGGATTTGAACCGCCAGCCTTCTGGTTAGCAGTCAAGCGCCTTAGGCACTATGCTACCAGAGCTCCTTTGTTGTGAGGTAGGTAGCATCAAATTCATATAATCCCTGAGGAAACGGAGGCTTAGACAGAGGTAAAGTCATTGCCCAGGTCTGCCTGGCTCCATCTCCCTTGCTTTTGTTCACTGCACCATTGAAATCCCAAATGGGTGTGGACATCACCACTTACGAGCTTCACTTCTCCTGAGCTAACCAGGGACCCATCTTGAGATCCTTCCATGTGGTCTCCTGGGTCATAGCTTCTCCCAAATGAGTGGTGCTGGTGTGGGAGAAGAGAAAACCTCCTATCCTGCTACAGCTACAGGGTGTCATTGATCAGGCCCTGCTGTGATTCTCTGCCTCCTCACTGACTCCAGGGTCTCCTGCTGGGAGAGGTGGAGACCACACTGCTCTCATGTCCCAGGCTAGAGCACACAGGATACTTGGGTGCCTCCTTTCCTTGGCTACAAAGCATATTCTGTTCTCACTGGAAATAGTAACTTGAGATCCATAGATTAATTCTACATCATCCTGTAAAACCAGCTCCAGTGTGGCCCTCTCTCCTGGACAGATTTTAGAGTACAGAGTAGTCTCCGTGGATTCCTTCTGCCCAACCTTTCCTCTTCCTCAGTCACTGAAGCCTGGAACTCGGCTCACAATTTCCCTAAAAGATAGGTTTACTGTGTGCAAAGATCCGTGGAAGAAGGAACAGAATGACAGGTGTTCATTCACATTTAAGTGATGGCAGCTCCTACACTGAGAACAACCCCAAGAAAAAGAACAGTACTAGTCCTAGGGGCCAGGGCCTGAGAGGGGCCTCATTAAATCAGGCCGTGCCACCGAAAACAAACTGGCCTTTATAATTTTACAGTTTTGCTGAGTCAATCCTCCCATCCTTCTTTTTTCCTTCCTTTCTTCTACAACTCTAGGACCAGAAAGCTGGTAAGGTCTTTGCAGATGTTCTATTAAGGCCCTTGTTTGACATATAAGGGGAGCGCTGGTGGCATAGTGCCTAAGGCATTTGACTGCTAACCAGAAGGCTGGTGGTTCACACCCACCAGCTGCTCCTCAGAAGGAAGATTGGGCAATCTACTTCCGTAGTGATACTGCCTCAGAAACCCAAAGAGGGGTCTCTATGAGTCACATCCGACTCAACGGCAGTGAGTTTGAGTTGACAGATAAGAAGCTGCAGCCCAGAGACTGGAAGAGACTTGTTCAGGCTCACATGGCAAGTCTGTGAAAAAGCTAGAACCAGACTAAGGACTCTAGACTTCCAGGTCATGTTCTCTCCACCCACTCCTGCCTGCCTCTGTCACTGAAAGAGAATCCTTTAGCTCGTGGATGTCTCCAAGCCTGAACTCTGTTGTCCGTCCTCCGTCTGGGACCCAGTGCAGCTGAAGAGCTCTATGCATGTGGGAGTCAAGGAAGCAGCCACTCCCCTTGCAGCCCAGAAGGCCAGACTTTGGAGGGGTAGGTGTCACTGGGTGCTCTGACTAAGAGGAAGCAAGAATGGACTGTTTCCAACCTGACAGGCTATAGAGATTGAGAGAAGGGCTTTCCTAAGGGTAGGGCTCTGAGCAGAGTTAGCCGTTATTTCATTATAGAAGTTTTTACTGGGATAATTTTTCATAACTTGGGTATTCCTTTCTCTAAAACAGTTTAAGAGAAGATCACTACAAAGGAGTTCTCATGGTGATCATCTTCTCACTGCCAGAGGTGCAAGAGGAGGCATTAGCAAGCACAGATACCTGCTTGGGGAGTGGGTGGGCAGACAGCTCCAAAGGCTCACATGGGCACAGGCACATGCATGCAGACACATGTTCTACTTCTTTCCCACTTAATTGCTTTTCCATTCTTACCCAGGTGGGTGTCTTCTACAAGGATGAAGTTGCTCTGTCTCTTTTTCTTCTTGGAATTACGGGGGAGGCCGTGGATGCAGGACCTAACCCATCTTCAGTATTGACATAATAACAGCTCACATACTGGACTCTTACTTGGGGCTATAACTTTCACACCCTATTACTTTATCCTCACAATGCTTCTAGGAAAAAGTCACTATTGTTAAAATTTTCCCTATTTTACAGATAAGAAAACAAAAGTCTGGAGAGCTTACCTGATTTGTCCCAGGTTACATAGCTGTGGAGCTGAGAATTGAACCAGGCTCTCTGCCTCCACACCCTATCTATGTAATCGTTGTACCATGTTGCCTCTAGGCAACTCACAGGGTACTCACAGAGATGCAGCCGTAAGCACAATGCTCATCCAACACAGAGGACTGTTTTTAGTGATAGGAATATTAATCCTCACCAGGAATATCAGAAAGGAAGCTGAGGGCCAATGATCTGTTACCAACATACTTCTGACAGAGATGGAACCTAGCTAGGTCTTGTGAGGGACTGGGGCCACAGAAAGAAGCTGTGCCTGGTATCTTTTGGGGAATCTGCACTTCTCTGTGTCTCCAGAAGGGGGATCCCTGGCCAGCTCTGCGTGGCCTGGGAGTGGTCAGAGCCGTTTGGCCAAGTGAGCTGGTATTCCAGCTTGCAGCCCCACCCAGTGTACCTTCTAGTGTCCAGTTTTCTTCTAAAACTACTCCATCCTCTTGCCAAGTTCAGGATACTGGATAACATGAGAAAGAAAGGAGGGAAGGAGGGAGAGACTGAACTCCAAAGGAAATAGATTCACTAAATCAGGGCTGGCTGTTCTGTAGACAGGCTAGCCTCTTGCCAAATAGGCAGGTTTCTTTCTGGGGCCCTGGATGGACAGGGTGTTCACTGAAACAGTACAGAAAGAAGGAAGATGATGGTGGGGACAATTGGAGGATCAGTACGGTGAAGAAGACTACAACAAAGCCATGACCTATCTAGAGCTGTAACAAGATCACACAGGAGGGCTGGCAAAGCTTCGTGAAGCCTGTAACTTCCCATCTGAACCTTGTAGGATGAGTCTGATTCTTCTAGACAGAGAAGAAGCAGGAAGCTCTGCTAGGAGCAGAGACTGGCCTGGGCAGATTGAGGGAGATGTGAGAGTTGTGTGTTTTGGGGAAAATGTGTGCAGTTTGGAGAAGCTGGAGTCAGGGATGAGTGTAGGCAAAAGTCACTGGGCCAGTGAGGACCCTAAAACCACCTACAGCAGGCCCATGGGGCTGAACTGCAGCAACAGCAAAAAAATGGAAAAGGAAGTGTGAGTCAGAGAGTGGGAACCCTCAAATGCCAGGCTGAGGAGTTCCAGGGGGATTCTCTTACAAAGGGAAATCTCCATGATCAGGTGTTAATGCTGGAGAGATTCTGGTGGGAAAATGGTCTGAACATGGCTGTGCTGTGGAAAGATTAACACATGGCTGAGTCAAGCGAGGTAAGAGGTAACAAGGACATGAATCAGAAGAGTAGGAGGAGACAGGGAGAGGGACGACAGTATGGATGTGGAATTTATGATTGGTTCCGACCTCCTCCCTTGAAATGGGCATGGCAGGAGTAGGCTGGTGGGGGTAGGGTGGAGGGGAAAGGATAGTAAATTAATCCCAACCACTTACATGGGGTAAAAGGAAGAATTTCCACCTATAATCCTGAGGAAAGACAAAAAGAATCTTACTTGCTTGTAACTTATTAAATATATTGTAAAATATAAACATCTGGGTTGAGATGAGACACCAGTATTATAGGGAACAATCCTGCTTCATGAATTGTCTCATCTTGGGGTGGGAGTGATTTCAGGTTTGTTCTGTGCAGTAGTGTGGTCCAGTGCCTGCAAGTCAGTGAACATGGGCACAGAATCGGAATTCCCATGACTCAGGTGGTCCTTGCATTTCCCTTTAGCAGTATTTCTAGATTCCTATTAGAGGAACTGTTGCTCTCAAGAGTTTAGTTTGACTTGAGAAAAGGCACCTGACTGCTAACCAGAAGGTTGGCAGTTCAAACCCACAGCCACTCCTCAGAAGGAAGATTGGGCAATATACTTCCGTAGTGATACTGCTTCGGAAACCCAAGGAGGGGTCGCTATGAGTCATATCCTACTCGACAGTTTGGTTTTAGTTTTAGTTTTTGGTTTTCCATTTACTTCCCCATCAGGAAAACTGAATACTGTAATATCCTCCTCCCTCATACACAGATGTGTGTGGGTTTGGGCTTTGCAGAGTCTAAGACTTTCAGGGCCAATCATAGATGCTTGCCTTTATGATACTAAAACACATAGAAAAAGATTTATAGTATATCCTTAAATGCAAGGATGCATCTTCATAAAGTTATTGTCACAATCTTTTAAAGACTTTAAAGTATGTCTTTTATTCTTTCCAACACACACTCATCAGAAGCTAAGTACATGTATATTTCCTCATAACAAAGACCACAGACTCGTGTCGTTTGTTTATTCATCACCTTGAAACAAAACAGGAAATGCAAAACGACACCAAATGTTTGATTCCAGTCAAAGCACATCAACAAAAACTTGTCAAAAGAACCTACAGAGGATACTCTTTCACTGGAAAACATCTCCTGGATGTTAGAGTTACCAGCAAATTCCACAAATAGATAATAATAAATGAGATAATAGAATCTGGGTTGTCACCTCTTGTCCAGTGGGATTATCTGATGCTAATCATGGACAGATTGTGATTAATGTGATTGAGGGTGGCGCATTAATCTGATTCAGAAGGGGGTGGATAGAGTCAGATTTGCATCTGCTCCGAATGTGTAATTGGTTTGAAGGCAGTGGAAAAGCAGCTTGTACCAGATTTTGCCGCATCACTGTGATGAGGTCTATTTTGATCAGTTTGAGTTATGGACAATATAAATTATTTATAGCCGCTTTAGACATGCCTTACACTTGTAAAGACCTTCAGAACAAAATAATAACACTCCTCTTGCTGTTGGAGGAATCTCATTCAGCTAAATGCTGGCACCCACTGCTTGTAAAAAGCAAGGGAGAGGAGAGATTAATGGTTGGTCAGTTCATCACCAAATACCTACCGAACATTACAAGAGGCAAGAGGTTGAGTGAGGCCCGGCAAGGGAAGCTGACTGTGCACAAGGAATGGGCCTGGTCCTCAAGGGGTGCATCTCTAATTCGGAAGATGAGACCAGACTCAGGAAGGCACAGGCAACCACCAAAGGCAGTGTACAGTGAGGTTCAGATGAGCTGAGTGTGGAGAGGTGAAGAGGAAGAGAATTCTCCACGAGCTGGACAAGCGTCATGAAGGAGGTAAGATTGGAGCTGGGTCTGTCAGTGTGAGAAAGGTTTATGTGGGTTATGTGAATGGGGAGGGCAAGCTGGAAGCAAAGGCAGAATGCACACATAGCACTGGACACAAGGAAGGACAGCCTGGTTAGAGTGGAGGAACTGGAAGGTGCTGTCATTTGACGAGCATCTAGTTTGTGTGAGGTACCAGTCAATGCTTCATATTTCTCAACTAGTCCTTGTGTACCAGTAGGGTGTGTACTGGGTTGAACAGATAGAGATAGCTAGCTACTGTTGAGTTGATGCCAACTCATGGTGACCTATTGTACAACACAATGAAATGTTGCCTGGTCATCATTGTGGCTATTGTGCCATATCATTTGACTAAGGGTCTCCTTTGCCCTCGCTGGCACTCTGCTTCACCAAACATGATGTCCTCCTTCAGCAATTGATGTGATGATGTGTCCAAAGGAGGCAAGTCAGACAATGTTCTGTTGAGATCCATAAGGTTTTCATTGGCTAATTTTCAGAAATAGATTGCCAAGTCTTTCTATCTAGACTGTCCTAGTCTGGAAACTCTGCTGAAACCTTTCCATCATGGATGATCCTGCTGGTGTTTGAAATATGGGTGATGTGGTAGTCAAGGTTGTATGTCAACTTGGCTGGGCCTGGTTGAGTGTCTGGGCTGCTGAATGCAGTTATTCCCCATGGTGAGATTGGTAATTAATTCCGTGGTGGAATCTACTGGAGCAGCTGAGCAGTTGCTTTCGGGATGTGAGCTGCTTCCAGTGTATAAGAAGTACCTTTGAGGAAGGTCTCCAGCTTATGGCATGCTTGAACCTGGCATGTAGCCGAGTCGTTGTTCAGCAGCCTGCCAGGTTGACCTGCCGATCTTGGGACTTTTTCAACACTTGAATCAATGGCCTCCTGTGTGGTTTTGTACCTTCAGGACTGTGCCATTTTGCCAACCTTAGGCTTGTCAGCTTCAGCAGCCAGCAGCTGCCTGACTGAGGAAAAGCCTCTAGCTTCAGTGGGCTGTGAACAAGAGGCAGAGCTAAAGCCCAAAGTCGAGGGGCTTTCACCCAGCCCCTAGAGCCTGGCACTTGGAACTCAGACTTCTAGCCTCCCAAACTGTAAGAGCATAAATTCCTATTTGTTCAAGCCATGTCATTTATGGTATTACCGTTGGAGTGGCACTAGGTAACCAAAACAGGTGGCATGCTTCCAGCATCATAGCAACATGTAAGCCACCACAGCACAACAAACTGACAGACAGGTGGTAGTCAGGTTGAATAGTTCCCTCTCCCAAATTCATGTTCACCTGGATCCTGTGAATGTAACCTCATTTGGAAATAGGGTTTTTGCAGATATAATCAAGCTAAGATCAAGACATACTAGAGGAGGGTGGGCCCTAAATCCAGTATGACTGGTGTCCTTATAAGAGGAGAGAAGGTCATGTGAAGATGGAGCCGGAGATCAGAGTTATGCATCTACAAGCCCAAGAATGTTGAAGGCTGCCCTAAACTACCACAAGCTAGGAGAGAGGCATGGAACAGATTCTCCCTCAGAGCCTCCAGAGGGAACCAACCCTGCTGACATCTTGGTTTTGGACTTCTAGTCTCCGGAACTGTGAGAGAATAGATTTATTTCATACTAAGCTACTTTGTTATGGCAGCCCTAAGAAACAAATACAAGGTGCTTTGGGCTGATAGAAAGCCCAGTTAAAGTAGGTATGACTAGGAAGTGATCTGGCTCAAAGAAGAAGTGCAGAAGTAGACGAAATCCTAGACTTAGATGACCCCGTGCTTCAAAGATGTCATCAGTAGGTTCTTTTGTGTCTCTGATCTACTCTCCATAGGCTTGGCTTCATTCTAAAGATGGTTCGTCTATAACCACATAATGGTGCCAACATACTCAGAATCACATGTGCCCTTGTTTGTGACCAGTGAGAGAGGCTGACTTCATGGAGGTCTCACCAAAACCAAGGAAGGCTCTTTTCAGAATCCCCTAGAAAATCTTTTTCCTGTTCTATGGGCCCAAATTGGGTTAGATTTGCTCATTCCCTAATCAATCACTGGCAAAGAATTTGGTGATGTAGAAGATTGGTGGTTCAAATCCACCAGTTGCTCCACAGGACAGCAAATGAGACAATCTACTTCCATAAAGATTTACAGCCTTGGGAACCCAACGGGGGTCACTATGAGTCTGAATCGACTCAATGGTGGTGGGTTTGGTTTTTTTGGGGGGTTATTGGCTTAGGCTAATGAGCACAGAAACATACACCCTACCAGTGACATGCTGATAAAAGTGTAACAACTGGTTCTCTAGGGGGGATGAAAAAGAGACTGTGACTGTGAGTGTGTGTGTATATAGTCCCTGGGTGGCGCAAACAGTTAAACACTCAACTACTAACTGAAAGACTGGTGGTTTGAATCCACTCAGGGGCACTTCAGAGATAGGCCTAGTGATCTGCTTCCAACAGGTCACAGCCTTGAAAACCAGCCAGAGCAGTTCTCTGTACATGTGGGGATCACCAAGGGTTGGAGTTGACTCAGTGGAAACTGATTTGGTTTTGTTATATATATAAACTTTATTATAATTTTTTTTCCCTTTTTTTTATAATGCTGCATCAGGCAGTGTTTTGTTCTGTTGTACACATGGTGGCTCTGAGTTGGAGTGGGCTCCATGGCACCCTAACAACAATATCAGATAACTGAGACACTGTGTATGCTTGGTACTATCATTACCCTATTTCACAGATGAGAAAATGCAGAAGATTTGTGGAACTTGCCCAAGGTCATGCAGGTAAGAAAGGGAGTTGATTCTAACCTGAGTTCTCTTAGGCCAAGGGCTTAGTTCTAACCACTGGACAGTTCTGCCCTTATTATAAATTTTACTGATAAAAGGATGCTTTAAACTCACTGCTGTCAAGTCAATTCAACTCTTAGTAACACCTCCTTGGGTTCCCAAGGCAGTATCTATACGGAAGTAGATTGCCCCATCTTTCTTCCGAGGAGTGGCTGGTGGGTTTGAACCGCCAGTCTTCTGCAGTCAACTTATGGTTGCAGTTAACTAATGAATTTAGTTTGGACATAAACGTTGGTTGACATTTTCCAGTAAGATGAAAGAAGAGTAAAACAAAGCAAACATATGCCAGAACTTCACTCATATCAATGACATGAACAACTTCTTTTGAATAGGATAATAGTTTTTAAATACTGAAAGAATATGTATTATGTAAAGATTACAGCAATATTCTTCCCTCTCTCTCTCTCTCTCTCTCTTTTTTTGCCTGAGTTTCTCTTTATTAGTATAATTTGAAAATAAGACTTTAAGCTGTTTCAACACTTCCATTTTGTCTATAGGTCTTTGGTACCTTCACTAGAACTGGAACTGGAAATCATTCAAAGGTAGATTGGGAAGAACATGCAAGCATCTCTGACACTGGCAAAATGGAAATCCCTGGATTTCTGTTACAGGCTGATGTTGAAGAGTATGTAATTGTAACAGTGCCTTGGCATTCTCTCTGCTAAAGACTTCTCAGGTTATCATTCTTCGTGGTCTCAGTGTTGCTGGTGGATTTTGAGTCCCTCTCTGTTAACCATGGAGCTATTGGCCAAGATATCTTGAAACCTCAGCTGCTGTGTCTTGGCAGGTTTTCGAAGGCTAGGAAGTACATTAGTAGCAATTTTAAAAAACATTTTATTTTGTTGTTGTTGTTGAGAATATACATAACAGAACATACACCTATTATTCAACATTTTCTACATGTACCATTTAGTGACACTGATTACATGCTTTGAGTTGTGCAACCGTTCTCACCCTCCTTTTCTGAATTGTTCCTCCTTCATTAACATAAACTCACTGTCTTAGGATTCCTATCAATCTTTCGGGTTGCTGTTGTCAATAGGATCCCATACAGATAATTCTCAAAAGAGTACAATGCTCTAGGCAGGTATTCTTTACTAGTTAAGCTGAATTACTGTTTGGTTTTAAGAAGACTTTAGGGGATAATTCTGGTTTAAGCTATAAAGATTATCTTAGGGCAATAGTTTTGGGGGCCAGCAATTTTTTTTTTTTTTTGTAAGTTTAATATGTATTATTTACATTTCTTCCCATCAGGTCCTTAAGTTTAGACCAGTGATTGGCAACATTTTTTTTTTTTTTTTGTAAAGAGCCAGACAATAAATATATGGGACTCTATCACAACTACTCAACTCCACCTTTGTGGAAAGCAAGCAACCATAAACAGTGTATGAATGAATGAGTGTGACTATTTCAGTAAAACTTTATTACAAAATCAGACCTTTGGCCAGATATGGCTCACAAGTCTCTGCCAATCTCACCCCTGGTTTAGAAAATCAATAAAGCAATAGATCAAGCCATGATTTGTGGCACTTGCAGATTTCCATGGTATAAATTCTTGCACTATAACCAATGTCTAGTCACAGCAATTTGTTTAATTATATGCTTATCTAATTTAATTGTAAATAATACCTGTGCTTAACAAACTGACCAGAAAAAATTCTTAGAAACTTAATAACTGTCTCTAAGGAGCTGACACTAGCCATGTCTGACACACTACTGCCCCTCGCTGTGGTTATGAATTGAATGGATGTGGGGGAGCTAACCACGTGACTTCCATACTTCACAACAAATCTGTGAGATGGTCATTATATTCTAATTTTAAAGATGAGGTAAGATAAGTGAGCTTCCCCTGATCAAATTATTATCATTTCCAGAAGAAATAATTTTATGCCTGGAAAAGTAAAAGGAAGCAATTTGAAAAATTGTCAGAATTAAGCAAATCAAAACAACAATGAGATACCATCTTGCCCCAGCACTAGTAACAACGTTCAATAAGACAGAAAATAACAAATGCTGGTGAGGATGTGGGGAGATTGGGACTCTCATACACTGCTGGTGGGACTGTAAAATAGTATAACCACCGTAGAAAGCTGTATGGCGATTCCTTAAACAGTTGGAATTAGAAAACCATTTGACCCAGCCATTCCATTACTAAGTATATATCCTAAAGAAGTGAGAGCCAGGACAAGAACAGACATATGCACACCCATGTTCATCACAGCACTATTTACAATACCCAAAAGATGGAAAAACCTAGGTGCCCATCAACAGAAAAATGGATAACCAAAGTACAGTACATACACACAATAGAATACTATGCAACCCTAAAGAATAATGTAGAATTGACAAAACACTGCATAATGTGGATGAACTTGGAGGACATTATGCTGAGTGAAATAAGTCAATCACAGAAGGACAAATATTGTATTAGTCCATTATTATAAAAAGTCAAGGAAAGGTTTATATACGGAAGGAAATTTTCTTTATTGGTTACCAGGGGTGGGAGGTGAGTGAACACTGTTAGGTAGAGACAAGTATTGATTTGGGTGAAGAGAAGGGAAATATACCAAATGTAATGACACTGAGCAAAAGGAAGACATAGAGAGGTGCGTGGGAGGTACAGAGAGTAAAGATGAACCCTTTTGGACATACGGTCCTGTGTTGTCAGTGAAGGCAAACATGGATATATGGGTGGATAGATGGGTGGATAGGCTGAACTATTAGGTATATCCATGCAGGGGGAAGTGTACCAAAGACCACGTATAGGGTTGGCAGACAATGTTTCTACAAGCGTATTTGTATGTTCTGTAAGAATTCCCAGGTATATAGTAGAGCTGACAAGGGACAAGGTTGTAGTCACTTCCTGACCACAGCCAGCTACACAGAGGGAATGAGTAGTTGGACCTGTAGGCTTGGGAGCATAGTCACAAGAGACATCAAGCTCAATTGGCATAACATACTATATAAAAGCATCATTTCACAACCTACTTTGGCAAATAGCAACTGGGATCTTAAAAGCTTGCAAGCAGCCATTTAGATGCAACGATGGGTCTCTCCTCAACCAGAGCAAAGAAGAATGAAGAAAACCAAAGACACATGGAAACAATTAGTCCAAGCGACTGGTATATCATGCAATCCTCAGCCTATACAACTACGAGAACAGAAGAACTAGATGGTGCCCAGCTACCACTCTCAACCACTCGGAAGGGGATCTCTGCTGGAGATCCTGGATAGAGGGGGAGAACAATGTGGAACAAAACTCAAAATCATTAAAAAAAAAAAATAATAATAAGACCAAGTTTGCTGGTCTGATGGAGCCTGATGGAACCACTGAGACTATGGCCCCTAGTTGCTCTTTAGGTCTGGAATTAAATTCACTCCCTGTGGCTTCCAGCTAAAAAAAAGATAGGCATGTCAACTGAACATTTACAATAGGTAGACACGCTCCTTGGAGAGATCAATCATGGGAGAATAGAAGGGTTGTGTATGCACAGGGAGACAGCTCAGGTGGCAGGAGTACGTGGGAGGGAAGGACATAGGGAAGAGGTAACTATGCGGGGGAAGTGGGACGGGAGCTGTTGCATTGTGGGAAATTGTAGTCAATGTCATGAGACAAAGTGTATGTGAGCTGCTGTATGGAAAGTGAATTTGCTCTGTAAACTTTCACCCAAATCACAATAAAAATTAAAACAAGTATTATCAGAATTAATAAGGTTTAATAAAATAAATAAGTAAATACATACAAACATATATAAGTATCTTTGCTGTAATCTAGTAATGAACAATTATAAAATATATTACAGTTGTAGCACAATAGTTAAGCACTTGCCTGCTAACCAACCATTGGGTGGTTTGAACCCACCTAATGTCTGTGTGTGAGAAAGATCTGATGATCTGCTCCCATAAAGATTACAGCCTTGAAACCATATGGACAATTCTAATCTGTCACATGGGGTTGCTATGAGTTGAAGTGGACTTGATGGTACCTAATAATAACAACATATATGAATATACTAAAACCCTGCCATTAACTCAACAAGAAATGTGTAAAGTCTATATGAAAAAAGCTATTTTTACTAGAGCCATGAAATGGAAAACAAGTACATGGAAAGCCAAAACATGTTGTGGGATGGAATTATGGAATGTCAATTCTCCCCTAATTAATCTCTAAATGCATAAATCTATAACTTCCATGCAATTTAACACAAATATAATTAAATTGCCAATGGAACATGACAAAATAATTCTAAAAATAAAATGAAAGAAGAAATGTGTAAGAATAGTGAGGAAAATTTATAAAAGAAGAGAAAGGAAGGGTCATTTTCCCTTCTAGATATTCAAATACATTATAAAGTTCCAACAATGAAAGCATTTTGATACTGAAGCAGAACTTCACAGATTTAATGTAACAGATTGAAAAAGGCCAAAATTAGACATTGATTTGATATTAATTCAATAGAAAAGTAAATAATTATTCAATAGATGTTATTGATCCAACTGAAGACAATTACATTTGGACCTCTCTGCACCACACCGTTTACCAAAATCTTCCTCAGATGGATTAAAAATTTAAATATAATGATAAAATGCAAAAGTGCTAGACAAAATGTAGGTGAACCTTCCTCCAACCTGAAGATGAGATGGACCTTCCAAGTGGTGCAACAAAGGCAGACTCTGGATGGTAAGACTGTGGATTTGACCACATGTATATAGCCACACACACACC
>NW_006921820.1:36748-72020 GCF_000298275.1 Orycteropus afer afer | reverse complement strand
GCTCAAGTATAGCAGGGATCATGGAGCTGGCGCAGGATAGGGCGGTGTTTTGTTCTGCTGTGCATGGGGTCGCTGAGTCGGAAACGACTCGGCGGCACTTAACAACAACAACATGGAAGGAAGTTTGGGCAATCTACTTCCATAGTGATATCGCCTTGGGAACCCAAGGAGGGGTCGCTATGAGTTGGATTCAACTCGACAGCAGTGTGTTGTGTTATTTACACACACACACGCACACACACATATGGAGCTCTGGTGGCATAGTGCCTAAGGCATTTGACTGCTAACCAGAAGGCTGGCAGTTCAAAGCCACCAGCCACTTTTTGGAAGGCAGTTTGGGCAATCTATTTCTGTAGTGACACTGCTTTGGAAACCCAAGGAGGAGAGGTCACTGTGAGTTAGATCTGACTCCACAGCAGTGAGTTTGGTTATTGTATTATATATATATATATGTATATATATATAAAATACAATGTTTATTACTTATTTATGACAGACAAAAGGGTTGATACCCTTTAAAAATAGCCTTAATACATTAAGAGCTCAAATATTAACAAGAAAATGATAAATGCTAACAGAAAGTGGACTAGGAAAAGAAATCAGTATGGTCAATAAACACAAAGAAAAATGTAGGCTTGTTAGTGGATGGTATTAATTATCTATGCTGTGTAACAAGTTACTACAAACTTAGTGGCTTAAAACAACATCCACTTATCTCAGTTTCTACAGGTGGGAAACTAAGGCATTTCTTAGCGTGACTCTCTGCTCCGTGTCTCACAAGGTTGAAATCAAGGTGTCAGCTGCGATGCATTCTCTTATGGAGGTTCTACTTGGGAAAGGATCTGCTTCCAGGATCCCTCAGGCTGGTAGTAGAACTCATTTCCATGTGGCTATGGAGTTGATGGCAGCTTGTTTCTTCAAAGTTAGGAAAACCAGAAAAAAAAAAACCTCACTGCAATCCCTCCTTGGGTTTCTGTGGCAGTACCTTTAAGGAAGTAGATTGCCCAGTCTTCTTCCGAGGAGTGGCTGGTGGGTTTGAACCTTCAGCCTTCTGGTTAGTAGTCAAATGCTTTAGGCACTACACCACCAGAGCTCCCAAAGTTAGGAATAGAGAAAGAAAATCTCTGCTGTTTTGAGTCTCTAAATTCAGGGAAGGCCTGAATTCTATTTTAAAAGGTTCACCTTATCAGGTAAGGCCCACCTAGGATAATCTTCCTTTTGATTAACTCAAAGTCAAGTGATTAGGTATCTAAATTATATCTGAAAAATCCCTTCACCTTTGCTGTATTTTATTAGATAAAAGCAAGCCACAGATTCTACCCACATTCATGTTGTTGTTGCTATGTGCCGTTGAGTCAGACCTGACTCATAGCAACCTCTCCTTGGATTTCTGAGGCAGTATCACTACGGAAGTAGATTGCCCCATCTTCCTTCTGAAGATTCTGAGGAGTAGCTGGTGGGTTTGAACCTTCAGCCTTCTGGTTAGCAGTCAAGTGCCTTAGCCACTGTGCTATCAGAGCTCCTCCCACACATTCATGGAGACTCAATTATACAAGGGGGTTTATTCTTTGGGAGGTTACCTTAGTGTGTTTTCCTTTTTTCAAAAGAAAGCAAATTAATATATCAATGAATTGCCATTTTTTGTCTCTCACATTGACAAAGATTTTTAAAAAACAAAAACTTGAAAATTCTTAGCATTGGCAAAGAATGGGAAAATTGGCCTTCTTTTGACAATGGTACATTATTTTGAAAAGCAGTTTGGCAATATTTATCAAAGCCTTAAAATTCTGTAATCTCTTTGACCAAACAAACATTCTTCTAGAAATTATTCTGTGGAAGGAGTTATGGACAATGTACATAAAAGCTGAACCACAAGGTTGTACTTGGAGGCTGTGTTTATAATACCAAAAAGCAGGAAATAAAAAAGAACAGAAGTAGGAGACTGGTTAGATAAATTATCGTCAATCTATCTAATGGAACTCTACTGGATCACATTAGTTTAGAGTTTGGACCCCAGCGGCAGGCGCCCCTAGTCAGAATCTAGGTTCTTCCAAGTTGTGGCTGTTGTGAAATGAGTGTTTCTTAATCTCTCTGATCCTCATTTAAAAAAAGGGAATAATAACTGTACCTATCTCATACAGTTGCTGTGAGGATTCAATGGCTTATACATGTAAATGCTTAGTGTAGCAGCTGTTGTGATACAGTGCTTAATCATCGTGGATGATGAGGATGATGGTACAATGGGATATCATGAAGTTATAAAACTACCTGTATAAAATAACTCCATTGTTGTTAAAAGTTAAATGGTAAGCTTTAGAAAAATCAAATAGATGACCATTTCCCAGACTGTTAAATTTATTTTCTCTGAGAGGTGGGATTATAGGGGATTTTAATTTTCTGCTTTGTGACTTTTCATATTTACCATAGTGTTACAGTATATAATTATTAATTTTGTGGTGAGGTACTCAAACTGACATTTTTTGGGGGCAACCATCACCCCTATTTCTAAAATGCTTTCATCATCCTAAATAGAAACTCTGTACTCATCAACAATAACTCCCCATTCCTCCCTTCCTTCAGACTCTGATATCCACTAATAAGGTGCTGTCTCTATGCATTTTCCTGTCCCAGGTCACGTATATAGGATCAGATACTATTTGTCCATTTGCGTCTGGTTTATTTTGCTCAGCATGACATTTTCAAGGTTCATCCATATTGTAGCATGTATTAGAACTTTATTTCTCTTTATGACTGTGTACATTGCTTGTATACATTATATATAGCATTTTGTTTATCTTCACATCTGCTGATGGACATTTTGGTTGTTTCCATCTTTTGGCTATTGTGAATAATGCCTCAGTGAAGGCTGGTATACAGTATTTGTTTGCCTTATTTTCAGTTCTACCTTTTTTAAAAAAAAAAAAAAAGAAAGAAAAAGTAAGCCCTGGGGAATAACTGGGGAAGGCCTTGAGAAAGAGGTGGGAATTGAACCAGTCTTGTGTGATAGTGGTTCTCAGATTTTGGAATTCAAGAATCAAGAAAATACATAAGGACATCACATAGGGCTGTCACTATTTTATGAAGCCAAGTAAGAACATTAAAACAATGAAGAACTAACATCTACTATCATCATTATCTCATACAAGAGGAAACACTTTAAAAAAGAAATGTCTTCTCTTGGAATAAGTAGTCCTTTACATTGAATTAATTGAACTTTATGGAAAAACTCATCACATTATCCTTATGTTCTCATTTGGCTGCAAAATGGGAAAAGCTTCATTTTGGACTGAGGCTTGAGTAGGGTTTTGAATGTGGGAAGGGCACACCAAGGAGCAGGCACCCAGAGACCAAAGACAAGGAGGCAGGAGTGAATACGATATGTTGGGAACATGGATAGTCTGGCTACTCTCCTTGGCCCCAAAGATCTCATTACAGTTTCCCAGGAGGTAGGTGTGGAGTCCCTGGGTGGTGCAAATAAGTGCTTAATGCACTTGACAGCTAATAGAAAGGAGATCTGGTAGCACATTGCCTAAGGCATTGAACTGGTAATCAGAAGATGGTTCAAACCTACCAGCCACTCTGTGGAAAGAAGATGGGATGATCTACTTTTGTAAAGATTTACTACCTTGGAAACCCAATGGGAGTCACTATGAGTCAGAATCAACTCCATGGTAGTGGATTATTATTTATTTATTTTTGTTTTGGTTTGCAAATAGAGAGGTTGGAGGCTCAAGTTCACTCAGAAGGAAAGGCCTGGTGACCTACTTCTGAAAAATCAGCCATTAAAAACCCTAAGGAGCATTGTTCTACTCTGACACATATGGGGTCACCATGAGTTAAAGTCAAGTTGATGGTAACTTTTTTTTTAAGTGTGGAGACTCCTAGGGGGCCAAGTGAAGATTGAGTTCTCAGTGATCCCCTAAAGAGGATTCTTTGAAATCTCCTTCTAATCACTGATGGGACAGCCATGAACAAGATAGATATAATTCCTGCCCTTTCTCAGGGAGGAGAAGAATCTGAGCAAATGTTTCTTCTTCAATCTTCTCCTGTGTCCTCCACAAGACTAAAAGAGGAGAGTGAGCTCAGCAAAGAGCTATGGAACCACAAAGTCATCCAGTGCCCTGAAAAGGTTGGTCAGGGGCATTAGAGGACAGGCCTCCAGTATAACTCCAGTTGGTATCTCTTGGGCACCTGTGGGCTCCTCTGCATCTGAGAAAGTTCTGGTGTTCATTCCCATCCATGGGCATATTGGAAACATATGCATGTTTTATTAAGCTCAGAATAAGCCTTCAATATTTATATATAAATTTCAAGCTTTACTTCAGCATTATGAGGACTAGAAAGATGCAAGGCTAATTTGATAATGTAGGCAAATCCTTTTGCTATTAATCCCATGAATCATATATGTCTCCTCTAAGAGCCTGAAATATGAATATTTTAGCACAGGTAAAATATCAGGAAAATAAAATCTCACTAGTTAAGACAAACCAGCAAGAGCTCAGAGTGCATTTTAGAAGATTTCAAACTCAAGGTCACCTTATTACATAATACATGCATGCCTATGTATACATTATATTAAAAGATCAACAACATTGATAGTGGTTGCATCGTCATTGCTAAATAGAAGTCCCACCTTAGTTGCTTTTACAGAGAAATAAGGAGCCCAGGGCTTTAAAACCTTATTTCTTAGTATGCCTTTGGGAGCTCTGGTAGCTTAGTGCCTAAGGCACTTGACTGCTAACCTGGAGGCTGGCGGTTCAAACCTACCAGCCACTTCTCAGAAGGAAGGTTGGGCAATCTACTTACTTAGTGATACAGCCTTGGAAACCCAAGGAGGGGTCGCTATGAGTCGGGTCTGACTGAGGGCACTTAACAACAACAGTATGCCTTCAGATGTAGCCATTGTCTGAAAGAACAGTTTTGGAAAATAAGTAAAACTATGCTTGCTTGACTGTGGATACCCTTTCCTTGCAGACATTTGTAACAGCAGTCTTCACTTCAGCTGGGATCCTTAATGTAAATTTTTGGCCTCTAAACCAAGAATTGCAAAAGGTCTTCCAATTTGTAATTGCCACATTTTGAAGGAAGTTTACCTATTTTCTCAGTGTCTATGACATGAATGGTGGCTGTGCTGCTGGTTAGCAAGGTCTCCTTCATGACTTTTTTTTTCTTTCTTCATAAATCAAAAAACCAAACTCACAGCTATCGAGTTGATTCTTACTCATAGTGACACTGTGACACTCTTTGAGTTTCCAAGGCAGTAAATCTTTATGGAAGGAGCTCTGATAGCATAGTGCCTAAGGCACTTGACTGCTAACCAGAAGGCTGGCGAGGTTGGGCAATCTACTTCCGTAGTGATACTGCCTCAGAAATCCAAGGAGGGTCGCTATGAGTCGGGTCCGACTCGACAGCACTTAACAACAACAACAAATCTTTATGGAAGTAGATTGCTCAGTCTTCCTTCTGCAGAGTGACTGGTAGGTTTGAACCACCAACCTTCTGGTTAGCAGTCAAATGCCTTAGGCACTAAGCCACCAGAACTCCTTTTCCTTCTTCATAGGGAGGAAAAATATTTTTTTGAGGATCCAGTATGGGCTTCTAGAATGTAAGCCTCTGAGGGAAAGAATTGTATCTATCTTATACCTCTTGTGCCTGAACCAAAACCTACATATAATAAGCACTCAAAGAACAGTTATTGAATTGAAGGCTAAAGGCCAGGTGTCCCTGCTAGGTGCTTTATACGTATGTGGTAGCCAGCCTCCAAGATGACCCCAATGATCCCTGTTTCCTGTTATTTCCATCCTTGTATTTCCCTTCAACAATTGCATAAGGATTGGTTAGTATGACCAATAGAATACAGCCATCATGATGCTAAGTCACTTCTGAGTTTAGGTTATAAAAGATCACAACTTCCACCTTAGTTGGTCTTTCTCTCTTATCATTGCTCTGGAGGAAGCCATGTGGAGAGCCAATATGGCAATGAACTGAAGCTTCGTGCCTATAGATACACAAGTGAGCTTGGGAGCGAATCAGTCAATTTAAGTCTCCAGAGACTACAGCCCTAGCCAGCAGTTTAAACACAACTTCATGAGAGACTCTGAGTCAAAACTACCCAATTAAACCATCCTATGATTCTTGACCCTCTATGTGAGATAATAAATGTTTGTTGTTTCAGGTTGCTAACTTTTGGGCTAATGTGTTACACAGTAATATATAACTAATACAACATATAATCTCATACATGTCTCACCAAAATCCTATGAGGAAGGCATTATCATCACTCTTTTACCAATGAAGACAGAAGATCAGAGAGATTAACTAATTTGTCCAAGACATCTCAGCTAAAATTGGAAAAAGCTGGATACAAAATCAAGTCCAATACCTGCTCTCTCTCAGTTTTTCAGTAAGAATAACATCAACAGAAAAACATCACATTTATCTTGCCCAAATAATCTTGCCCTTAAGGTCTGTCATTCTGTTATCATTTGGGATTTCAACATCTGGTAATAATAAGAGCAGTGATTATTAAAAATACACCAAGAAAAGCTGTTTGCATAACCCCAAAATGTTCGAGGTTTCACGGTCGTGATTTTCAAATAGAGTAATGACAACAAATGGGAAGGAATAGATAAATTGAAAAGAGATCTGAAAGTGACACAGTTAAAATAATCTGTAGGTATTTTTAGCAAGAAGAAAGAAGTCCTGTTGTCAGTCATTGCTAAAAAAGGTGGGTGCATTTTCTTGTGCTGTATTTAGGAAGCAGAATGTCACTGCAAAATAATTGCCTTTTTGGGAAATGATGAGCCTTGAAAATAGGTTTTATGTAGAAGTAGGTTTTAAAAACACAAGGCCCATTTCTGTGGTCTATACAGAAGCAGGGAAGAAGGGGACAGTCTAGAAACAGTACCTAAGGACTCAATCTCCACTCGTTCCCAAAGGTAAGTAAAAATAATGGGGCTGCTGTGTAAACACAGCTTCGAGATAAATTCCTAAGCTTCCCCTTCCTGCAAGACTGTTGCCCCAAGAGACCCTCCTACAGAAATTCTGGAGCTGCTAAAAAAAAAGCAGTGAATCTGTACCATGCAGACAGGTGACAGGGGAATTGAGGGTACTAAACAAATTAAATTAGATGTAAAGCAGTAGTTCTTACCATGGAATTCTGAAACACTGGTGGGCCAAGGGTGGTGTATGAGAAGTGCTGTAAGACCTTTGTAATATCCTTATTAATAGTTAAATTACTGGCCTTCTCAAATGATTTACCTTTCTTTTTTGAAAAAAGGAAAATAAATAATAACCTTTATAATAATACCTCTCATCCTCACAGCAGGAGATAGATACACTATATCAATAAAACTGCAATAAAACTGTTTATATATATATTTGTTATATATATATATGCATACATATATAATTGAGATATTCATATATGATACAGTTCAATCATTTAAGGTATATAATTCAATGGTTTTTAATATATTCACAGGTTTGAATCATCAGAATCTATTTTTTTTCTTTTTTCATTTTCTGTTGTGATTTGGGTGAAAGTGTACAGAGCAAAATATTTCCATCACCACAATTTAATTTTAGAACATTTTCGTCACCTCAAAAAGAAACACCACACTCATCGTCAGTCAGTGCCCATTTCTCCCTAATGCCCCCAATCCTAGGCAATTACTAATCTACTTTCTGCTTCTATGGACTTACCTATTCTGGACATTTTATATGAATAGAACCATGCAATATATCTTTTGTGACTGGCTTCTTTTACTTAGCTTAGTGTTTTCAAGGTTCATCGACACTGTAGCATGTATACACACTTCAAACTTTTTAGCTGAATGGTTTTCTATTATATGGATATGCCATATTTTATTCATTAGTTGATAGACATTTAGGTTGTTTCTACTTTTTGGCTATTATGAATATTGCTGATATGAGCATTTGTATACAAGTTTTTGCATGGACATATGTTTTTACTTTTCTTGGGTATATAGCTAGGAGTGGGATTGCTGGGCTATATGAAAACTCCATGTTTAACATTTATAGGACCTGTCAAATTGTTTTCCAAAGCAGCTGCATAATTTTACATTCCCATCAGCAATGTACAATGGTTCCAGTTTTTCCACCTCCTTGCTAACACTTGTTACTACCTTTTTTTAAATTATATCTATCTCAGTGGGTGCCAAATGAAATCTTATTGTGGATTTGATTTTTACTTTCCTAACTGCTAGTGATGTTGAGGTTATGAGTTGGAATCAATTCAATGACAATAGTTTGGTTTTTTGATTTGGTAATGATGTGGAGTATCTTTTCATGTGCTTATTGGTCATCTGTATATCTCCTTTGGAGAAATGTCCATTCAAATCCTTTTCCCATTTTTCATTTAGGTTGTTTGTCTTCTTACTACTGGGTTCTAAGTGTTCTTTATATATTCTGGGAATTAGTCCCTTATCAGATATATTATTTGTTAATATTTTCTCCTATCTGTGGTTGCCCTCTCACTTTTTTTTGATGGTTCTTTGAAACACAAAAGGTTTTAAATTCTAATGGAGTCCAATTTATCTATTTTTCTTTCTTTCTTGTGCTTTTAGTGTCATAGTAAGACTTTCCCTAATTGAAGATCATGAACATTTGCTCTTATATTTTATTCTAAGAGTTTCGTAGTTTTAGTTCTTACATTTATGTCTATGCTCTATGTCTTAATCTGGGTTCTCTGTAGGACCAAAACCAATGATGAACATATAAATACATATAAGGAGAAATTTACTTCAAGGAAATCGTTCACACAATTGTGAGGAAATGGCTTACATAATTTTTGGGGTTGGCAAATGTGGTAGTTATGTTTGTGTGTCAACTTGGTTGGGCCTGGTTGAGTGGCTGTGCTGGTGGTAGTAGTTATTCCCCATGATGAGATTGGCAATCAACTCCATGGTGGGATCTACCACAAGCAACTGAGTAGCTGCCTTTGGGATGTGGCCTGCTTCCTGTATATAAGGAGAAGCCATGGGAATGGCCTCCAGCCTATGGCATGCTTGGACCCTGCATGTAGCCTTGTCGTTGCTCAGCAGTCTGCTATGCTCTGCTGACCTTGGGACATACAATGGACTTAATGGCCTGCCGTGTGGTTTGGTAACATCGGGACTGTGCCTTTTTACTTGTCAACCTTGGGGCTTCTCAGCTTCAGCGGCCAGCAGCTGTCTGAGTGAAGAAAGACCTCCAGTTCCAGTGGGCTAGGAGCAGGAGGCAGAGCTGGACCCCAAGGTTGAGGGGCTTTCACCCAGCCTCTAGCCACCTGGCACTTTGAACTTGGACTAAAAATCTCCAAATTGTAAGAATAAACTCCTGTTTGTTAAGGCCATCCCATTTGTGGTATATTCCGGTCAGAGTGGCACTATGTAACCAGAATAGCAAGTCCCAAATCCATGAGACCTCTTCTGGCTCACATGTTTTCAGGGGCTGACAAATTGAGATACAGACAATAAAGGTAAATACTATTACATACAATACTGCACTATCAGTAATAATAAACACTAAACTACAGGTAGATACAAAGGTAGACAGATGAGAAGGTCAGTTATGGGTAGGTGAATTGGAATATACCTATGACCATACATAGGTTTAGGGAGCTCTGGTGGCATAGTGCCTAAGGCATTTGATACCTAAGTTTGGCAGACGATATTCCCACATACATATGTGGTATGTGCTATAAAAATGTCCATATAGATCTAGGAGAGGACAAAGTTTATGATAACTTCTTAACCACAACCAAGCATCTTAAGGGAGTGAGTTGCTGGGCCTATGGACTAAGGACCATGGTCATGGGGGACATTAAGCTCAATTTTTACAACATAGTACATGAAAACATTGTTCTTCATCATACTTTGGTGAGTCCTAAAAGCTTGTGAGTGGCCATCTGAGGTGCAGCTATTGTTCTCTTCTTGTCTAGAGCAAAAAAGAGTGGAGAAAATAAAAGGCATATGGAAACAATTAGTCCAAGGGACCAACAGACCATGGGAATCTCAGCCTACATGATCCTGAGACCATAAGAACTAAATGGTGCTTGGCTACCAATGCCAACCATTTGGAAAGAGATAAAAATGGGATTTCCTGGAAAGTGGTAGAAAACATGTGGAACAAAATTCAAAAATGTAAAAAAAGACCAATATTACTGGTTGGACAGAGACTGTTGAAATTCTCAAGACTGGCCTGGAATTGGACTTACTCTCGTGGCTCAACTCTCAGCCAAACAATAGAGAGGCCTACAAGTTGAACAATTACCTCAGGGAGAGGCATTCCTTAGAACAGTCAACCATGGGAGATCAGAAGGGCAGCATTTGCACAGGGAGAAAGCTAGGCAGGCAGAAACAGTAGGTAAAAAGGACACAGGGAAGAGGTAACCACAGGGAGGAGTGCTGTTACATTGTAGATATTGTAATCAGTGTCATGAAACATGTATATGAACTGTTGATTGTAAATCTGTTGTAAAACTGCACCCAAATCACAATAAAAAGTTTTAAAAAAAATTAATTGGTCATAGAGGTACTGACTTATTTCTGGACTCTCAATTTTATTCCATTGATCTACTATTTGTCCAGCCTTATGCCAGTACCACATTATTTTGATTATTGTAATTTTGCAATAACTTTTGCAATTGGGAAATATGTGTTCTTCAATTTTTCTTTTTCCAAGATTGTTTTGGCTGTGCTGGGTCCCCTGAATTTACCTGTGAATTTCAGGATTGGCATCTCAGTTTCTGCAGAATGGGTAGCAGTGATTTTGATAGGAATTGTGCTGAAACTATAGACCAGTTTTGTGAGTTTTTCCATCTAAGCAATATCACAGGAGGGATTTTAATGTGGAATTGTATCAACCTGTCTAGGACTGCTGATAACCATGGTCTATGAAGCCATCATAGGTGCTGAGGGGAACAGAAGATGGAGAACTACTGTTATCACAGTATCCTGCTTCACAAACAGGTTTTACCTCCCAACATTCTATTAATACAAAGGTTCTCAAACTCTGATGTATATCAAAATCATCAGTAGGGCTTTTTAAAACACAAATTTCTGGGTCCCACTCTCTGAGTTTCTCATTCAGTAGGTCTGGATGAGGTCTGACAATTTCCATTTTCTCTAAATTCCCAGATTCTGCTGATGCTGCTGGTCTGAGGACCACACCTTAAGGCAGTAGAGTGGCCTGCCTCCTCAATGAGAAAGTTACTTTTTAACCCATCCCAAAGCCAATGTCAACAAGTTGATTCCAACTTGGTGACAAGCAAAAGAATGAAATTTTACATGTCTGACCATTCATTATAACATTTAAAATTGAAAGGATTAAGTGTTGGTTTTAACTTTGCCTGTTTCTCAAAATTCCTCCTTCTTTTTTCCCTTTTCTTTTCATGCTTATGATCAACTTCCACCACTATTAATTTGAACAATCAACAAGTATTTATTTTGTATCCATTACATTCCTGGTACATTGCCATGTGCTGAAGAGGATACAAATATGTACAACACATGGACTCTGTTATAAAGGAGTGTCTAATTCATTTGTTAGGGTGGTAAGTATCACATATATTAAACGTTAACCAGTAACATAAGGTCAATAACAACCTAAAGCTCAAACTGGCCCAAGTGATATGATTAAATGTTTGTATTGTGGTATAAATAGCAAAGACCAGAGGGATGATGAGGAAGTAGAGATCAGTACAGGCCAAGGGGCCTGTGAATGCTTCCATGACAAATATACTAATCTATCTATGCATTCCTTCATTTATTCATTCACAAAGTATGTATTGAGTCCTTACATGGACAAGACACTGTTTTAGATGCCAGGGATATCACAGTGAACAGAACAAAGCCCCTGCTCTGAAAAACAAGACAGGGTATGGGGATGAAAGAAAGGGAGGAGGGGCTAGGTATGGTAGTATGGTGCAATGAATTGCTTGGTATGGCCCTTAAAGCCACAGTCTTCATAACTCTCACCAAATGACTGGGTGGGACTATGCAAATTTGAGGTGCTTGTGGCCCACTGGGGGGAATGGATAGTTTGCTAGGGGTGTAAATGGGTACATGGCGCCTTTGTGGGGGTGGGACCATGGAAATGGAGTGTGTGGAGCCCCGGCATGAGGATTGGTCAGTTTTACCATTTTACTAGGTCTGAGGTGAGCCATCCCTGAGGTATATGTGTGTGGGGGGGGTGAAATCTCACTACCATCAAGAAAGAAGAGCCAGAAGTGGAGCACGTCCTTTGGACCCGAGATCCCTGCCTTGAACCTCCTCGGTCCAGGAGACAGAGAGAAAGAACTATAACCCTTTGATGAGACAGCAAGAGATAGCAAGAAGCAGAGTCAGAAAAACAGCAGCAGCAGAGGCAGCAGAACTAAGTGGCTAGCATGAGACAGTGTGATGAGCTTCCTGGGCCACAGAGTGAGAAAGCTGAGTGTCTTCGGGCAGGAAGCTTGCTGCCAGAGCGGGGTGCCTCTCTGGGCACCTATCTGCAGAGCTAAAAGAGCTTCGTAACACTTGCCTGAGAAGGGCAGAGGCCAGGCCAAGGAACTGAGGGCCAGAGACAGACCTATTTTCAGACAAAGCTGAGAGGAGGCTGTCTTGATTGAAGAACTGTATCCTGAGCATTCCTGTTCTTGAATTGTAACCTACTACTTCCTTAATAAACTCCATAATCATGAGTATTGTCTGTGAGTTCTGTACGGCCATTGCAATGGATTATCAAACTCAGTAGAAAATGCTGTGGGCGGGATGGTTGGTGTCAGAATTGGTAAAAAGGTTGGAGGGTGGTGTGACATATCTGACTTCTGCCTCTTAGGAATGAGCCTTGGGCTACTGATGTTTTTTTCGAGCCTTTTCCCCCATGTGAAGTTAGAGGAGGACAGATGCTGCCTCCACCACACCCTTTTTGCGGGTGGTTAGAGAAAGCTTCTCCAAGATGATAGTATTTCAGCTGAGACCCACATAAAGATTGGGAGCATATCATGTAGAAGATCTCGTGGAAAAGCATTCCAAGTAGAGGGAACAGCAAGTGTAAAAGCCCTGAGGTGAGCACATGATTCTGTATTTGAGGATCAGTAGGAGGACAGGGAAGGTCCCTAGTTGGCATAGTTTGTGCTCAACTTCAGAGCTAAAGATTGGGGGTTCGAACCCACCTGGCAGTACTGCACAAGAAAGGCCGGGAGATCTACTTTCATTAAGATTACAACCAAGGAAACTCTTTGGAGCAGTTCTACTTTGTAACACATGGGGTCGCCATGAGTCAGAATCCACTCAATAGCAACTAACAACAAAAACTGGAAGACAGGGTAGCAGAAGGGAAAGGAAGGAGAGAGGAGATGAGTTGGAGAGATCTAGCAGAAACCAGATTAAAAAAGGCTTTGAAGCCATGCCAACGGCTTTGAATCTTATTTTTTCCCCCTAACATAATGAGAGGGTTTTGAGCAGGGAATGACGTGATATGACTCATGTTTCCAAATATCAATGGTTGCTCTGAGGAGTATAGAGTGTATAGACTAAATATAGGCTGAGAAGGTAAGAGTGGAGACTAAGACACCAGTTAGGAGGCTGTTGCAAATAATCCCAGTGAGAGATGATGGTGGCTTGGACTAGGGTGAAAGCAGCAAAAATTGGCAAGAAAAGGTCAAATTTAAAATATCGTTTGGAGGTAGAGGCAATATGATTTGTTGGTGGATTTACTATAGTGCACAGTGGCACCAGTTTAGGCACTAAGACAAGCAGAGCTGCTGGCTGAAGCTGAAGAGAATTTGGAATAGATAAGGAGGAGTCCCTGGGTGGTACAAACAGTGACTGTGTTCTTGGCAGTTCAAATCCATCCACAGGCACCTCGGAAGAAAAGCCTGGCAATGTACTTCTGAGAAATCAATCGTGGAAAACCCTGTGGAGCACAGTTCTACTTCAACACACATGAGGTTGCTGTCAGAATCCACTCAATGGCAACTGGTAAGGAGCAAGCAGTCAATGAGTATCAGCAACTGCAACAGCTTAGGGGTTATAGTGCATTCCCCTGTTTCCACCAGGAGGAGAGGCCTGCTCCTGAAACTTGTCTGTAGAGAGGAAAGAGGACAATGAGCTGTTGTTCCAAATAGGTTGGAGCCAGTCTTCAAAAGTTGACTCCCTGGCTCCTTCCCTTTCCAATTTGGTCAAAGTTTTACAAACATTTTATGAAGTATTTCAAATGCTCACTGAACATCCACAAACATAAGCCAGATATTTAACAGCAGGGCTTGTGCCACCAAGTAGCTCATACTTAATAGCAGAGACAGACTCCTAAATACTTACAGGGAAAAACATAGCAATACTTCTCTGGCACTTTTCCCACTTATAAATGTAGGGGCCTCCTCCCCCAAGGACCCCAAGGGGCATCTTCCGTGTGCTTAAGAACAAGTCTGGCCAGTTGTTATAGACTTTGTCTTTTTTTGGCTCTTTCTCTGCCCTGGCCCTGTTCTGCCACATACTATGTCCATGGGCAATGGGCCTCTACTGGCCACAGCTGCTGCTGATGCACTGGAACCTGTGAGGTGCCAAAGCTGCCCAGTGTGGGTGGGGGAGTTTCTTTCCCCTTCTGTGTTTTGCTTTGTCATGGGTATAGAGGTAGGCAAAGAGGTTAGCTTGTATCCCAATCTTTAACATTGATTTTAGTAAAATATCCCTTTCAGTGTTTACATCAACTACCTTTCTTTCTTCCTTTCATTTCCATAGGACTCAGATTTAGTGGGAAGCTGGGTTATGACACAAATACAGTAATAAACAGGATACTAAGTTGCCTCCTCCACATACAGATTTACTGCTGGGTCCACAGCCCTCCACCGCTGCATGAAGGCAGACAGGTCTGAAGTGGATGCAACTTATGTTGAAGTCTGGACCCCAGTTCTTTGGTCCTGTCATGTTCCTCCTCTCTTTTTGACCACTGGTTCCTTCTTCTGGAATCCGGGTCAAATATCAACTCCTTTCTCTTCCTCCTCCAATAATAGAAATGGTATGTTTGTGTTTCTTTGTTTCCTCCAGAATCTGTTGAAATCCCAACGGGTAGGACAACATCTTATGCCATACTTTAATTATATTCCAAACAAACAAACAAACAAACAAACAAAAAAACAAACAAAACCTCACTGCTGTGTAGTCCATTCAACTCACAGCAACCCCTTTTTGGATTTCCGAGGTAGTACCTCTATGGAAATAGATTGCCCAATCTTCCTTCCGAGGAGTGGCTCGTGGGTTTGAACCGCCAGCCTTCAGGTTAGCAGCCAAATGTCTTAGAGACTACAGCACCAGAGCTCTTTCCTTAAAAAATACTTAGCACACTACACCTGCAGAGTGCATTATCTGTGAATAGATGAATGAATGGAGTGAGCGGGGGTGGACTTCATCCTGAGGCATGGGAAGCCAGGACAGTTTCGTCATCAGTTCATTTGTTAAGCCCAGTTGGGAAGCACCAGGGGCCAAGTTCACACTAGTAGTTCACCGGCCCCCCTCCGCAGTACAACTGCTTTACAGAGTTGTCTAAATAACAGCTTCACCTTTGCCCCACTCCGGAGCCCAGGCTTAATTTACTGCCGTCTCTATTGGCTGCGAGACTGTCCAATGGGCGTCCGCTCTCGTTCGCGCGTGTCGCGAGCTTTAGAGGGACTGGCAGAGTCTGTGCGGCTTGGCCTGGGCTCCCGGCTGCTGTGAGGTTGAGGTTGAGGCTGGGCGGACGGGAGCAGAGACCATGTTCCGAGCTGCAGCTCCTAGGCAGCTCCGGCGGGCGGTGAGTCCAGACGGGGAGGGTCAAGCCCCGTGACGATCCCACCAAAACTTGTCAACCCAGTGAGAGTCTTGGCGAAGGTCACTGGCTCTGACAGGCCTGACTGCTCCTTAAGCAGGCAGGCACCGCCTGGCCTGGGGCTCGGGGCAGGGGTTCAAGGTTGTGGGATCGAGAAAGGCCTCTGACTCCTTCACGACCGCTAGCTTGGGCACATTTCGGAGGTCGGAAGTCAGGGTGACCCGGAGTAATAATGAACTTAGGCTGCTGCTGCTCCTTCTCCATCCGGTCCCATCTTCTTCTCTGACCCTCTTCCCACCCTCCAGGTTCTCTCTGGCTCTGCTTGCGCCCCAGTTGCTGCACGCCTGGCTGGCTTTACCCTAGGGAACAAAATGTCGCCGCGGGGAAGCCCTCCTGGAAGTGTTTAAAATGTGGCCTGGAAACTTGACAGTTCTGGAAGAATTAAACATCTCCAGTGGGGCACACTGTGGCTGCTCCGAGCCACTCACTGTCAAGTGTGTGGGGAAAGAGGGTATGGAAACCTCTGGCTAGTGAGCAGTGTGGGTTTTAGGTGATTGTATGTGCAAAGCCTGTGATCCAATTTCACGGCTTTAGCCAGTTTTGACGGGGGCAATCCTTTTATATTGCAGGCTGACTTGCCTTTCAACTAGTAGATTGTTGGTTAAATAGCTAGGGAACATGGTAGTGGTGGGTTTTTGGTGCTTTGAATAGTGACGAATCATGAATTTACCACATTTCTTACTCCATTCTGTGAGAGGGGCTGATAGAAAATATATTTTTGTTCGTAGGCTATGAGAGAACAATATTTGGAGATTGACCAATGACACGTAACACTAATTTATATTGTGGATTCTGTAAATTTTCTCATGTACGTTTAGATTAAATGAGAAACAAGATGGCTAAACTTGGGTCAGACACTTTCCTGAGGTTACCTACTTTTTTTTCTTTGGCATATTTTCTCCATTCACCGCTGGGATTTTCTCTTTGGGACGTAGTTGATGATCTTTCTAGATGTTTGTAGATCCTTTTCTTGTGCTTATTCCTTGTTCCCATAAAAAGATTTCAACTCCCCTTTCTCTAAAAACTTCAAACTAATATCCTTCAGGTCATTGTTTCTCTCTTTTCCTAAGGAGAGTTTTTTCCTCAGAGGACCTAGACATAAAGAAAGTCATGGATTTGGGAAAATCCTGGGAATCAGAGCCAGACTCATGGAAGTATATTTATCTGATCAGTAATTGGAAGGTGGTTTTGTGGATTGGTTAGAAGTCTGGCATATGTGAAGTGATAATTTTCGTGGTGGTGGTGGTGGTGGAGGGGGGTTTAGGACTCAGTAATCTTGTAGTAGAGCTAACAATAAATAGAATATTTAGTTTTTGTAATTCTTATTATCTACACAGTTTGCCAATATATACAGATAGTAGTCCAAATTTTTATTATAGTTTTCTGAAGACTTTGACCTTGACTTATTTTTAAAATTTGAAGTTAGGCTAAGGAGAGTAGCTGTTCTAAAGTCTTTGAGAACTAACGAGAGATTTGAATAACAATCGCATAGAAAATGGCTAGAACCTTTCTGAAATAGGACACACAAATACACATACACATATTTAGCTTTTTATTTTGAAATAATTTCAAACTCATAGAAAAGTTGCAAGAATAGTACAAAGAACTCTCAAAACTCTTAATAGGTTTCACACATTTTCTTTATGTCTATACATATACACATATTTTTGTTTCTGAACCATTTGAGAGTATATTGCAGACATGCCCTTTTACCCTTAAATATTTTTAGTATGTATTTTCTAAGAACCGGGGGGTTCATTTTCCACAATTTAATTATCAAAAGAAATTTAACAATGATGCAATATTATTATCTAATATATAGTCATTTAAAAGTTTTATCTATTGTCATCAGCTGATTTGTCCTTATGATTAGATTCAGGTTATGTGTTTTTGGCAGGAATATCACAGGAGTGATGTTATACTCTTTATCAGTGCATCACATTAGGAAGCACAAGATGTTCATTTATCCCTTCTTTGGTGATGTTAATCACTTGTCTGACGTGGTGTTCACCAGGTTTCACCATTGTAAAGTTAGTATTCCTCCTTTTTTATTTTTAAGTAAGTTATGGGGAATCTCTGAGTGGTATAGATGGTTAATGTGCTAGACTTTTACCAAAAGGTTGGCCAGTTTGAGTCCACCCAGAGGTACCTTGGAAGAAAGATCTGGCAATCTACTTCTGAAAAATCAGTCATTGTAAATTCTGTGGAACACAGTTCTACTCTGACACATATGGAGTTGCCATAAATTGGAATCAACTAGTCTACTGGATGGAAATTGGTTCATACTAAAACTATGTACTTTTTGGAGCCCTAGTGATGCACTGGTAAAGCACTGAGCTGCTAACTGAAAAGTCCGGGGTTCAAACCTACCAGCAGCTCTGCAGAAGAAAAGACCTGTCACTCAGCTCCTGTAAAGATTTCAGCCCAATATGAGGCAGTTCTACTTTGTCCTACCGGCTCACTATGAGTTGGAATCGACTCAAGGGCACAGCACCACATAATATAAATGCCCTGTTTCTTATCATACTTTCATGTACTAGTCTGAGCATTGATTGATGATTCTTGGCCTGAGAAATGATTACTTTGGTGGTTGTAAAATGGTGTCTTTCGGATTTCCTTTTTCCTTCTACATTTAATTTAGTCGGTTGTACTCTGTTATTACTCCATTTTGGTGCTCAACTTGCCCCATATTTGTAAAGTGGGAGCACTTTCAATCTGGCTCCTGTAAATATATTTATAATGTCATAAAGTTGAAGTAATCAGAATATCAGTTGTCATCAAGTTGATTCCTACTCTGTGTAAGAGTAGAACTCTGCTCCAGAGGGATTTCAGTGGTTAATCCACTTTCAGATGTGGATTGCCAGGCCTTTCTACTAAGGTACCTCTGAGTGAACTTGGACTGCCAATCTTTCAGTTAGCAGCCAAGTGCACTTTTTACAACTTTTTACATCCTCTCAAATCCCCATTCTTAAAAAAAAAAAATGAGTAAATTCAGGAAGAACTATTTCTAGAAGACATGTTTTTAGTAATAAAGTTAGATACTGTTTTTAAAAGATTACTGTAAGCTGTGAGAATGTAAGTTAAATGACTTGCATTTGGTATCCAAGACCCATTTTTGGTTTTGATTGATTGTGCCATTGAGCAAAGTCTTTCATCTTTGGTAGGGAGAGGAGGGTGGTCACTCAGTGTTATTTGTTAGCCAAGTGGTATTTTAAGTCTACAATAAAGAACTGGAGAACCCACTGAGAGGAAAACAGAGAGGCAGGCATCTGCAATTAGTTAGCATTCTTACAGGGATATTAATCTGTATTACTATTTTATTAATTTACATTTGAAATTGCTTGGTTGACTAATAAGCAGATGCCAAATAAGTATTTTATGTGGAGAGTGAAGCAACACTTTCAAGGTCACTTGATAGCTCCTGTTAGTGTAGTCATTGCCAGATGGGAAGGAATATCTATTATGATTCAGAAGCTGTGAAACTGATATGCAGGAACATGGCATTTTCAGAGTCATTGATGAATGAGATTGAACTCTGTAATTCACATGTAAATTTTAATTTCTTTTGAAAGAAGAAAGCCAATTTTGGCGTGGTTCTAAAAAAAATTTATTGTAAAAGCTGAATTTAGTAAAATTATGCTGCCTGTCAATGTGTCTACTAAGGGTCTGGTCTGTTTTTAAAGTGAAATAAATTGACTGTATTTTTAACATTATAATCAATGTCAGATGATATTTCTATTCATGTTTAAAAGCTGCCATATTTTATTACTAAAGAGGTTAAAATAAGTTATTTAGTTTAAGTACAGAAATATAATGTACATTCTATTATTGCAAAATGTATATTAAAACAGGGACATGTGACTTTAATTATATATTATTTGTCTTTTTGAGTAGAACTTCCAAAGCTTTTACAGCTTATTCCTGCTTTTTCTTTTTGTTAAGATTCCAAAAGGCCCCTTTCCTTTCCCCAAACCCTCATTCTGTTTAGTTTCCAAAGATAATTGGGGGAGGGGGAAGTAAATTTAAATTATTCTTACTGCTTTATGTTATGGATGGGTTTGTAAGGGTGAAAAATAAAAACCTGTAACCTGTTGCCATCAAGTCAATTCTAACTCATAGTGACCATGTAGGACAGAGAACTAACTGCCCCATATGGTTTCCAGTGCTGTAATCTACAGGAGTGAACTGCATCTCTCCCCTACCAATAGTGAAATAGGAAGTTAAATTCCACCTTTTTTTCTTTTTCTAATATCTGTGGTAGTTTACTTCATGAAGATAAAGTTAAGTCACAGCAGGAACTCCTGGGTAAGCAGCAGCAAAGTCAGAAATTGTTGAGGTTTCATAGAAGAATGGCCAAAATGTTTATTGGATTTAGCTCTAATGAGGTTACTGGTTACTTTGAAGAGATTGGATTTATTGTGGTGGTGGAAGTGAAAGCCTATCTACTGTGAGTAAAGACGCAAAAAGGAGGTTAAGACAGTAGAGTTGGTGTGTATGGATATTATTTTCAAGAAGTTGGCTTTGAAAGGGTGAAAAGAAGATGACAACCTGTTTAGGCCCCATTCTCAAGAAGTATAAAGACCATAAAATCCAGCCAACTTTTTAAGGGTATGTGGCTGTAAACTTTTCATATTTTACTTTTTGGAACCAAATCTAGTCAACAGTAAATTCTCTAAAAGCATGTTGGAGTATTTGTTTTAATGATTTAACAAGTTTATGTACTGTTTTTGGTAGATAGAAACTACTGCATTTTAGTTTTTGATCAATTTTGGGATACTGTTTATTCAGTTTTTCATTAGGTGCCAGCTATGTGCTGGGCACAAAGGCAGGTAGCATGTTTACAATGAATAAGATCTAGTCCTTGCTCTTGTGTGAATAGATAGATCAAGGAAGACAAACAGAACAACTTATTTTAAGTGTGATAAATGTTAATAGAAAAGGATATAGAGTACTGGGGAACATATACTTACAGGCCTGAGGAAACTCTGAAAGGATATCTGAAATTTGTAAACTAAAGTGCTTTACAATTATTGTTACTGGGTAATGAAGTAGTAATAAGTGTAAAAATTTAATTCAGATAAAAAAGTTACTTCCATTTTGAGTCTGTCTAAAATCAACTAGTTATCATCATTTTAATTCTGTCCATACCATATTTGTTTCTTTTAAATATATTGCAAAAACGGCAAGGAGGCCACATGTTCTGACCTCCTCTAATCTCACAAGAGGAAGACAGCAGTAACCCAAGGCCTATTACTGCAAGGCCAAACATGCTGCCTCCCTCCAGCCCTTTCACCAACCGTTCCTCCCAAAGCACCCACCACCTCTCTCCTGGGTTCGATAATTCACTGCAGTGGCCACACAGAACTCACAGATTACAGGGTTTATTAGAGAAGCACCAGTCTACAACTCAAAAGTTCAGGAAGAACGCTCAGTCTCTCTCCCAGCCCTCCGTCCCTCAGCCAAGAGTCTCTCACAGTCTCTTTCCGGGGTGCGTGTCTCTTGCGTCTCTTTCCCAGCAACTCGTGTCTCAAGAGCCCGTGTCTCTTTTTCAGCAGCAAGTCTTCCTCGACCAGCAGTCTGAGAGAGTTCTGCCTCCAGGAGGTCTCCTTTAGAGCCCGCAGGGTGGTCAAACTAGCCAATTATGGCATCAGAACTCTAAGCACCTGAGAGAAAGTGGGCACCTCCCAGAACATTGTTTTGTGCCACTCCCAGCAGAAATACTCCAGGTGGACACCTTCAGCAATCAGGAGCTCCTCAGTTGCTCATAGCAAATTCCACCTTGGAGTTTACAAAGACTTATGGGTAGAAAAGCCACACAAAGTAATTTACTACACTGCATATATATTTTGTATTTTTAATATGACATTATTTCCAGAATCAAACTAAAGTCAAATGAAGCTTTATTCACAACAATATATTAATTATTCAAAACCAGTAACCTAAAAGTTCATGTGGATTCTGCCTGAAGTGAGGTGGAACAAGCTGAAGAAAACCTGGGAGTAATAAAAAGTGGTCCTAGAGGAAGGAGTTCTGGTGGCACAGTGCCTAAGGCATTTGACTGCTAACCAGAAGGTTGGCAGTTCAAACCTGCCAGCTACTCCATGGAAGGAAGATGGGGCAATTTACTTCCGTAAAGATTTACCACCTTGGAAACCTAATGGGGGTCACTGTGATTCGTAATTCACTTGATGGCAGTGAGTTTGATTTGTTTTTGAGTCCTTGAGTAATCTGACAGAATTAAGCTCTATAGTCCATTTGCTTCATTTCAGGACAAATCTGAGGGGCCATCCCAGCCGTGGGATCAGCAGAGATGTTTGGTGTGACTGTAGTGTATATGCTTTCTTATCTACTTTGCCAGTTTTTAGGAGCTCTGGTGGTGCAGTACCTAAGGCATTTGACTGCTAACCAGAAGGTTGGCAGTTCAAACCTACCAGTCACTCTGTGGAAGGAAGATGGGATAATCTACTTCTGTGAAGATTTAGTGCCTTAGAAACCCAGTGGGAGTTGCTGTGAGCTGGAATCAACTCAAAGGCAGTTGAGTCTTTTTTTTTCCCCTCCAGTCTTTGCCTTGTGGTTGGAGAGTTTAATCCATTTACATTTAATTATTGGTAAGGAAGCACTTCTGCCATTTTGTTATTTGTTTTCTGTATGTCTTTTATCTTCTTTTATCCCTCATTTCCTCCAATACTGCCTACTTTTGTGTTGAGTTAATTTTCTGTAGTGAAACATTTTTATTCCTTTCTCATTTCTTTTTGTAGTGAATCATTTTGATTCCTGTCTTGTTCCCTTTTGTATATATTTTTAGATTTTTTTTTTTTTGTGGTTACCATGAATTCACTGCTGTTGAGTCGATTCCAACTTACAGTGACCCCTCCTTGGGTTTCTGGGGTGATATTTCTATGGAAGTAGATTACTCAATCTTCCTTCTGAGGAATGGTTGGTGGATTTGAACCCCTAGCCTTCTGGTTAGCAGTCAAATGCCGTAGGCACTACGCCACCAGAGCTCCCTGGTAATGAGTATTACATTTAATGCCCTAAATTTACAACTAAGATGGGGCAATCTACTTCTGTAGTGATACTGCCTCGGAAACCCGAGGAGGGGTCGCTATGAGTCGGGGCTGACTCGACAGCACATAACAACAACAACAACAGTTTAAATCGAAAGAAGCTGTGGTGGCACAGTGGTTCAATATTTGGCTGTTCACCAAAAGGTTGGCGGTTTGAACCCACTCAGTGGCTCCACAGAAGAAAGACCTGCTGATCTGTTCTCATAAAAATTACAGCTTGGAAAACTCTATAGGGCAATTCTCTTTTGTCACATGGGATCACTATGAGTTGAAATAGACTCGATGGCACCTAGCAACAATGATAATTTAAATTGATACCAAATTTTTCAATAATGTACAAAAACTTGGTTCCTATACCACTCCTCCTCTGTTTTATGTTGTGTTGTTATTGTCATCACAAATGATATCTTTACACATTGTGTGCCCAGTAACATAAATTTATAATTATTTTCTATGCATTTGAGTTTTAAGTCATGTAGGAAGTAGCAAATAAAGTTATAACACAAAAATATCATAAAATTAGCATTTTTATTTATCTATGAAATCACTTTTACTGGAGATACCCCCAATACAGCTTTGTATGTAGATTAAAGTCCTTTCATTTCAATCCACAGGACCCTCTTTAGCATTTCTTATGGTAATGCCTTATTTGGGAATGTCTTAATTTTGCCCTCATTTTTGAAGGCATTTCTTTAAGCTCTTTAAATATGTTGTCCTATCTTCTCATTTCCATGGTTTCTGAGGAGACATTTGGTGCTTAAGTATAATTGAATTTTTTTTTTTCCTAGTGAGATTAAACACCAATGTCTCTTCAGAAACTGGAGGTGAGAAGGCAGTGGGATAATATATTTAAATTGGGTCCCTGGTTGGCATTTGACTACTAGCCAAAAGATTAGTGGTTTGAATGTACTCAGAGGTACCTCAGAAGTCAAGCCTGATCATCCACTTCCAGAAGGTCACGGGCTTGAAAACCCTAAGGAGCATTTCTGCTCTGTACACATAAGGTTGCTATGAGTTGGAATTGACTCAGTGGTAACTCACAGCAAAAATCTTATTGAGGATCTCTTGTATGTAATGATTTGCTTCTTTGTTGCTGCTTTTTAAGATTCTCTCTTTAGTTTTCTAGTGTTCGATCATAATGTCTCTGTGTGGATCTCTTTGGATTTCTCCTACTTGGAGTTCATTAGGCTTCTTGAATGTGTAGATTCATATCTTCCATCAAGTTTGGGAAATGTTCGGTCATTATTTCTTCAAATAGTCTTTCTGTTCCTTTTAGTCTGCTCCTTCTGGGACTCTTGTACTTGATGGTGCCCCACAAGCCCATTAGGCTGTTTATTTTTATTATTTATTCTTTTTACTGTGTGCTCTTTGAGCTCAATAATTTAAATGATCCTATCTTCAAGTTCACTGATTCTTCTGCCAACTCATATCTGCTATTGAACCCCTTCAGTGATCCCCCCCCATGGAGCTCTGATGGCACAGTGCCTAAGGCATTTGACTGCTGACCAGGTTGGTGGTTGAAACCCATCAGCTGCTCCATGAAAGGAAGATGAAGCAATCTATTTCCATAAAGATTTACTGCCTTGGAAACCCAGTGGGGGTCAGTATGAGTTGGAATCAACTGGATGGCAGTGGGTTTGGTTTTTGGTTTAGTGAATTTTTCATTTCAGTTATTGTACTTTTCAGCTCCAGTATTTCTGTTTGGTTCCTTTTTAAAATTTCTGTCTCTTTTATGCTTTGTTCATGTATTTTTCTGATTTCCTTTGATTATGTCCATGTTTTCCTTCAGTTCTTTCAGTAATTTTAAACTGTTGATTTAAAGTCGTTGTCTAGTAGGTGCCTTATCTGGGCTTCTACAGGAATGGTGTCTATAATTTTACTTTTTCTTTTGAATGGGCTGTCTTTCCTTGTTTCTTTTTATGCTTTGCTAGTTTTTGTTATAAATGGACAATTGCATGTTACAATGTAATAACTCTGGAAGTCAGATTTTTCTTTTCCCCTAGGGTTTGCTATGGTTTGTTTGTTTATTTAAATTGTTTTTGGTATAGTGGGTTTGTTTAGTAATGTAGCTGTGGTGTTTAAGGTTATGTGTCAACTTGACTGGGCCTGGTTTTGAGTGGTGGGGCAGCTGGATGTACTTATTTCCCATGATGAAACTGGTGATCAACTCCATGGTGAATCTACTGTGAACAGCTGAGTAGCTGCCTGAGGGATGCGGTCTGCTTCCAGTATATAAGAAGATGCTTTGAGAAAGGTCTTGATCTTTTGGCACACTTGGATCCTGCATGTAGCCAAGTCGATATTGACCAGCCTGCCGTGTTGCCTGCCTATCTTGGGACTGTTTCTAGACTTGAACTAGTGGCCTGCTTGATAGTCGTGGGACTGTGCCATTTCACTTGTCAACCTTGGGTTTGTCAGCCTTAGCAGCCAGCAGCTGCCTGAGTTAAGAGATGCCTCCAGCTCCAGTGGACCGGGAGCAAGAGGCAGAGCTGAAGCCCAAGGCTGAGGGGCCTTCAGTCAGTGCTGAGAGCTGGCACTTTGAACTTAGACTTATAGCCTCCTAAACTGTAAGAGAATAAATCCCTCTTTGTTAAACCATCCATTTGTGACATTTTCTGTTAGAGCAGCACTAGATAACCAAAACACCAACTGTTTTGCAAAGTTTGCTTTCCTGAACATGTGTGGACACTGAAGTCTCTGTTTCTTAGCTGTTTTCAGCTAGTGTTTTGATGGAGATTTTCTTGAATGTGAAGGGAAGAGGTGAGACAACCTCTTCCAGTCTTTGTTAATTGACTCTCTTGGGTTCTGCCTTCAACACTTAGCCTGGCTGGTACTGAGCCTGGAGATCAGCCTAAGGTGAACATAGAGGGGCTTCTCAGGGTATTTTTGAGCATGTTCTTTGAGCTGGACATGTGTGTGGCTTTCTCATTCCTCTTGTATATATAGTGCTTTTGAAAGCCTTAATTTGCAAAAGAAATTCTCTCCCCATTTTCTCCTTCAAGTTTTAGGCATCTATTGCATGCTTTAATCACACTCTTTAGCCCTAAGTAGCTATGGAAGGATATAGTCTTTGGGCATTGCCCACTAGCTCTCAGCCCTGCATGAGCTCCAAACCAAAAAACAAAACAAAACAAAACAAAAACCCCAAACACACTGCCTTCGAGTTGATTCTGTCTCATAGCAGAAGTAGGTTGCCCCATTGAACCACTAACCTTCTGGTTAGCAGTCAAATGCCTTAGGTACTGTGCCATCAAGACAGGCCAAACCTAGAGGAGTGTCTTGCTTTGGCCCTTCAGATAGCCCCCAGACAAGTTAGAACAGAGACACAATAATTTTGAGCCAGAGGCTAGGTTCTTTCCCTGGGAGTGTGAATGACCACCCCTTTAAGATGGCCACATTTAGACAGAGAGGTGGGAAAGATGCAGGCAAGTAGAAAACCAAAGCTTTCCTACTGTTTAGAAGTTGACTTTTTCTTGATTCAGCATTCTTTCAGTTGCTATAACCCTTTGACTGGTTTCCAGAATTCTGACAAAGTGGGTTCTGCCAGTTTCTGCTTATTTTTTCACATCTGTGGGTAGATGGGAACATGTAACTGTTCATGCCACAATGTTTCTCCAGCCCCATTTTGTTTCTTTTTGACCAGTGCTAATTTTTTAAAATTCTTTCGTGACCAGTGAGACATATATAGTGCACTTACATTTTTTGCCTCTCTTGTGTCTTGAGATGCTAGGATTCTACTTATAGTATAAGCTATATAGTATGTACTTACAGTATGTCTATTGGGGACATGTGTAACTATTTATAATTGAAGAAACATTCAGTGGCACCAGATCATGGTGTTTAGAGGGCATTTAATGACGGGGTGCATTCCAGAGGTGTGAATGTGTAAAAGTTTTATCTTTTTTGGCTTTTGTACAGTGAAGTGATCCTTGTAAGTAAGTATGTGTACGGTTTCTGTGTGTCATTTGGAAGTAGTGGTTTTGGTGATGATATAATTTTCAAGTGAATAACTTATTTTCAGGCACACTATGCAAGTCACTCACAATTTCTATGTTTGCCAGCTGTACTCCCCCCTCCCAGGTGTTTTCATAAGTGTGCTATGCTAATTTTTATTTACAGCACCATGTAACAACAGTGACAGGTGTAACCAGCTTTCCTTAAGGCTCGCTTTCATTAGGCAGCTTAATGTGGGTCCAGAAATCAAAAAGAGTAGGGAGGCTCTTTTCTTATGAAGAGCAAGCCAGGACTAAAACAAACAAACAAAAAAAAAACAAACTCACTGCCATTGAGTTGATTCTGATTCATAGCGACCCCTTTTGGGTTTCTGAGGTGGTAAATCTTTATGGAAGTAGATTGCCCAGTAAGTGCGTGCCAAACGATGTATGGCTCTAAGAGGTTGGAAAACATTTACCTGTCAAGGGATGAAGGAGATGCAGAGAATGCAGCACTGAAGAGACCCAAACAACAATTATGTGCAGCCATTGCAGGGTGCCTTTATGTTACCTCATGTTTCTAAAAGTAACACACAATAAAGTAAATTTGCTGAGAACAAACAATTTTTCTTATGCTTCATCCCATCTATCCTACTTCTGAGAGTCCAGGGGAACATCTATCTCCCGCATACTATTTTTCAAAATCTATCTTACCTAATAGAATTTTAGCATGACTCAATTATTCAGCCTGCATTCCATTACTGAAAAATATTCTATCAACGAAATCTAACGAACATAAAATAATTCAATCATAAATCAAACAAGAGAATCTTTGCTATATGAAATCTTACAGGAATGACCCATATGTAAAACAGCTAAAAATGATGTTGCTTTGAAGTAAGCTGGTAATTAAGAAGTCAGACTTTGGAGTCACACTACTTGGACTCATAATTTGGTGTGCTTCCTAGCTATGATCTTCTTCTGTAAAGACCACTAAGATCTTCTTCTGTAAAGTCAGGATAATAATAGCACCTACATCATAGCATTTTGTGAGTTTTAAATAAGATATTGTATATAAAAGTTCTAGCACAGTGCTGCATATTTTGGTTAAAGCAAAGCTGGGGGCTAATCTGGTAGTCCTATTTGCCTCATCCTCACCTTATTCTATGTGGTGGTTCCTGAGGTATACTGACCTGGGACCCCTAGCTTTCTATCAATGTTGTTTGGAAACATCTAGTCTAGTTCATCTCCCTCAATTTGCATATGAGGAAATTTCTCCAGATTGAGGGACATTTTAAGAGGTCACAGATAAGTTTCTTCTCATCTAGGCTTTATGCAGCCATTACTGCTAAATTAAGCCACACAAGCGTACCTAGATGCTTCAGCTTTTTTTTAGGTGGTAGCTGAAAGTAGAAGGTAGAATGTTGGGTTAGAAGGAAACTTAATATAAAAATAAAAGTTTTAGAATTGATAAGTAATATAAATTACCTTTATGATGTATACACCAAAAACCTGTTGCCATTGAGTCAATTCCAACTCATAGTAGCAACCCTGTAGGACAGAGTAGAACTGCCCCATGGGGTTTCCAAGGCTGCGATCTTTATGGAATTAAGCTACCATATCTTTCTTCTTCAGAGTAGCTGGTGGGTTCGAATGACTGACTTTTCAGTTAGCAGTTGAATGCTTAACTGCTGTGCCTCCAGAGCTCCTTATGATGTATATACAAAAACTCACTTAAGATGTATATACAAAAACTCGATTTGACTCATAGTGACCCCTCCTTGGATTTCCGAGGCAATGTCTCTATTGAAGTAGATTGCCTAATCTTCTGAGGAGTGGCTGGTGGGTTTGAACCGCCAGCCTTCTGGTTAGTAGTCAGATGCCTTACGCACTATGTCACCAGAGCTCCATGTGGACAGTGCTTAGTAAAAACATCAGCTACATGGACTGAAGGGGTCTTAAGTATATGCTTTTGTTGTTTATTCTTATGTACCTCCTATTTTTGAAGAAATCTTTTAAAAAGAATATATACTCTTTGCCTGGGCATTCTAAAAACCTCAACAATTCCTTAGGAGAACTGCTTAATTTATCTTATGATAGAACTACACAGCAAACATGGGCCTTCTGCCACCAAATCTTGGATTTATTCTTCAAGTGGTGATGGAAATCTCGTAATTTTTATGGTAAATGATGTACGAAACATAATAAAAAATATGGTGTCTGATATATATTGGTAATAAATAGTTTGTTACTGGCAATTCTTGTGAAATGTGATTTAAATAATAAAATATGTCAGTAGATGTTAATTACACAGTCCTTTATAAGATACTGTGTTCTTCTGATTAAAAAAGAAAAAGTACCATATAATTAATTCTACAAATGTATATTGAAAAAAGCATTAGACTCTGGGGATACAAAAATGAACAGGCAAGGTATTTGCATTGTAAGAACTTTCATTCCATCCCAGGAATTGTGAACTGTCACATTGCTGGAAAAGTCTGTGGCAGTCAATATCAAAAGCCTTAAAAATGTGCCTACTTCTTGGTCTAGTACTTCTACTTCTAGGAATTTGTCATAAGAAGAGAATCAAAGATGTGCATACTAACTTAATTTTGACCCCCTTCCTTCTTAGTGGAAGTTTTTTAATGTCAAAAAAAAAAAAAAAAGGATTATACAGATACTTGATTTGGCAGCAAGAAAGATCTCATTTCCTCCTCTTTCCTTACTTTCATTGAGTAGACAGTGAAAGAGGGGGAAGACAAGAAATGTTCATCTGCTGATATACAATGCATTGATTCCTTCCTTTGGCATATCTTGCTCATACTGTTCTCTTCTTCCCCATCCTCAGCGTTATGTGGCTTTGGAAGTATTCCTATCCTTGGAAGTCTTGCCTACTGAGAAGTAGAGTCTCTGGCTCCCAGCTCTAGGATTGGGTTCAACAAGGGTAGAGGTGGTTCAGAGAACCAGGAGAAGGTTGGGGATGAAGTGGTAGAGGTAGATAGCTTAGGCCTAAGAAGGGTTCCTTTCCTGTTGAGTGTTGGGCAGAATCTGGCGCAGTATCCTATAGAAGCAGAGCAGGTACAGTAAATCCTGGTCAGCTTCCAATCAGAAGGGTTTTGGAAGGAACTCTCATCTGTTGAGGATGATTGCTACAAGGATGAACTTCTCTGCAGTTTTTATAGACTAGTTAAACTGGTATGCCTATGTACTATGCCAATAAAAAAGTAAAGAAATTAAAATATAGTGATTGACATTTATAATACAGTAAGTGACAAAAGTGTATTTTGTAAAATTTACTTATTTGTTATGTAACCAGCATTATGGTCCCATACCTCTTGTCTTCATTAACACATTCCATATAAATTTCCATCTCTGGATAAATTTCATGCTATGCTTACTTCACTGCAATTCTGGAGCTGAAGAGTATTGCTGATTTAAGCCATACAGCCAAGCTCTTTGATGTTCAGTACCTCTTTTTTTCATTTTTCATTGTTATTTCCAACAAGGATAACCAAAAATCCATCACCAGTGCATTGATTCTGACTCATAGTGACCCCATAAAACAGAGTACAATTGCCCCAGAGGATTTCCAAGGCTGTAAATCTTCACAGAAGCAAGTCTTCTTTACAGAAGCCATTTTCTTCTTTCTTGGAGTAGTTGTTGGGTTCCAGTCACCAACCTTTCAGTTAGCAGCTGAATACTTAAACACTGTACCACCAGGGCTCCTTTGTTGTTATTGTTGTTGTTATGTGTTGTCGAGTCGGACCCGACTCATAGCGACTCCTTCTTGGGTTTCCAAGGCAGTATCACTACGGAAGTAGAGTGCCCCATCTTCCTTCCAAGGAGTGGCTGGTGGGTTTGAACCGCCAGCCTTCTGGTTAACAGTCAAGTGCTTTAGGCACTATGCTACCAGAGCTCCTCAGGGCTCCTTTGGACAAGGATAATTCCAAATTTTTCTTCTTTTCTCATGTGTATGGTGCCATGCTCATCTTTTCACATGAAAGGAACACCTAAATTTCCTTCCTCTCCACTTCCATTTGTCAATGCACTTCATGGATTTGAAGTTTCTAGCATTTTGGAGCTCATCATCATTAGAAACAGTCCTGTCTTTTTAAATGATAGTTTGTAGGTGAACAAGTCTTATTATATCCTGCAAAATATTTGAGCATAGCAAACATTCTTTTTCATGTTTGCATTCCTGGTGTTTGAAATTATTAAATTATTCCAGATGACCATGAATTTGGTGGTTTCTTGATACTCTGCAGTAAATGTTGCTGTTGTTTCTAGGTGCCATTGAGTTGGGTCTGACTCATATTGACCCTGTGTACAACAGAATGACATGCTGCCTAGTCCTGTGCTATTTTTTATAATTGTTGCTATGTTTGAGCTCATTGTTGCAGCCACTGCGCCAGCCCATTTTGTTGAGGGTTTTCCCCTTTTTTGCTGACCTTCCACCCTACCAAGCATGATACCCTTTTCCGGGTACTGGACCCTTCTGACAACATGACCAAAGTATATGAGACAAAGTCTGGCCATTCTTGCTTCTAAGGAGGATTAGGGTGTACTTCTTCCAAGACAGATTTGTTCCTTTTTCTCGCAGTCCGTGGTATTTTTAATGTTCTTCACCAACACCACAATTTACATTGCCCTTCTCTTCACTCAAATCACCAACACCACAATTTAAATGCATCAGTTCTTCTTTGGTCTTCCTTATTCATTGTCCAGCTTTCACATGCTATATATGAAGCTATTGAAAATACCAATGGCTTGGGTCTGGTGCACCTTAGTCTTCAAAGTGACATCTTTACTTCTTAACATTTTAAAGAGGTCTTTTGCAGCAGATTTGCCCAGTGAAAATAAATCATCTGATTTCTTGACTGCTGCTTCCATAGGCATTGATTGTGGGTTCTTGTAAAGCAAGGTCCCTGACAACTTCAATCTTTTCTCTATTTATCGTGATGTTGCTTATTGGTCCAGTTGTGAGGATTTTGGTTTTCTTTATGTTGAGGTGTAATCCATACTGAAGGCTGAATAGTCTTTGATCTTCATTAGTAAGTGCTTCAAGTCATCTTCACTTCACTTCAGCAAGCAAAGGTGTGTTATGTGCATATCTCAGGTTGTTAATGAGTCTTCCTCCAGTCTTCATGCCACGTTCTTCATATAGTCCAGCTTTTTGGATTATTTGCTCAGGGATTGAATATGTATGGTGAAAGGATACAACCATGATGCAAACCTTTCCTCACTTGAAACCACACAATATCCCCTTCTTCTATTCGAATGACTGCTTTTTGGTCTATGTACAGGTTCCTCGTGAGTACAATTAAGTGTCTGGAATTCCCATTCTTCACAATGTTAGCCATAATTTGTTATGATCCACACAGTTGAATGCCTTTGCATAGTCAATAAGGCTCAGGTAAACATCTTTCTGATATTCTTTGTTTTTAGCCAAGAGCCATCTGACATCAGCAATGATACCCCTCATTACATGCCGTCTTCTGAATCCAGCTTGAATTTCCGGCAGTTCCTTGTCAATATACTGCTGCAACCATTTTTGAATTATTTTCAGCAAAATTTTACTTGCATGTGATATTAATTATGTGGTTCAATAATTTTCACAATCTGTTGGATCAGCTTACTTTAGAATGGGCACAAATATAAATCTCCTCCAGTCAGTTGGCCAGGTAGCTGTCTTCCAAATCTCTTGGCATAAATGAGTGAGCACCTTCAGCACTGCATCTGTTTGTTGAAACATCTCAATGGATATTCAGTCAATTCATGGAGCCTAGTTTTTTGTCAGTTCTTTAAGTGCAGCTTGGACTTCTTCCTTCAGTACCATTGATTCTTGATCATATACTACCTCTGGAAATGGTTGAACACTGACCAGTTCTTTTTAGTACAGTGATTCTGTGTATCCTTTCCAGCTTCTTTTGATACTTCCTGCATCATTCAATATATTGCCAATAAACCAAAACTCCAAACTCACTGCTGTGGAGTCAGTCCTGACTTATAGCGACTCCTCCTTGGGTTTCCAAGGCAGTATCACTACGGAAGTAGATTGCCCAAACTTCCTTCTGAGGAGTGGCTGGTGGGTTTGAACTGCCAGCCTTCTGGTTAGCAGTCAAATGCCTCAGGCACTACACCACCAGAGCTCCTTATAGTATCCTTCAATATTGTAACTTGAGACTTGAAGTTTTTTCTTAGGTCTTTCAACTTGAGCAATGCCGAGTGTGCAGTAAATGTGGCCACCGTATATCGGTTGGTTGTAAGATACTGTCTATAAGGTGCTTTTTTTAAAAAAGCCTATTTGAACAGTTGAAAACAAAATAAAACGAAACAAATTCACTGCCAACTCATAGCGACCCCTCCCAGCAAAATTGCTGTTTAATTTTTTTTTTTTAAACAACAGTTTTTTAATCAATCATTTTGGTATTGAATGCAGTTTTCTTGAATTAATGGAAATAAATTTTAGTAATTGATTTCAAGCTCGATGATACTGTACTCTTTAGCCATATTGCTATAATTTAATGTAATTGAAAGTAGAATTCAATCAGTTCTTAGTTTGGTAGTTAATATGTTGTGAATCTTAGATTTAGGTATAGATAGCAGTCTCTCATTGGATATAGATTAGTTAGAAAGTTCTTTTGAAATAATTTTTAAATATTTCTAACAGAAGAAAACTGATTTGCTTTTTCCATTTTCACTAGGTAAGAATATTAGTAGTAGAGTGATAGACAGAAATAGCCAGTTTTTGCTAATGAGCAAGTAATTTTATAAATTAAAAATTTGTAGAACTGTGTATTGTGTCCAGAAGAGTTTTCTTTAAAGTACCTATGCCTAACAAATAGAGTGAAAAAAAATCTACTTATACGACAATATTCCTTTCCTTTTTTCCTCTCTCTTTTTTAGGCCTCATTGCTACGATTTCAGAGTACCTTGGTAATAGCTGAGCATGCAAATGATACCCTAGCACCCATTTCATTAAATACCATCACTGCAGCCAAACGTCTTGGAGGTGAAGTTTCCTGCTTAGTAGCTGGAACCAAATGTGACAAGGTGAGAAATTTTTAAGGTCAGCCATAGCAAATATAATCTCCATCAAGAGACAGGGAAGGATGGCAACAGAGAATTATGCTGGGGACGTAACCCAAACTGGGCTCTAATCCTCATTAAATGGCCAGTGTCACAACTATTACTATGTGTGAAAAAGGAACTAAAAGGTTTGCTCACTTAAGCATTTTATCTTTTGAAATGAAGTAGAGTGCTTGATTTAGTTCCACTGGCACCATCATGTGCCATCAGGTACCAAGTAGAATGATAATATTTGAGTCCCCTTAGAGGTTAATAGCCGATACCTTTTTTGTACTGATGAATATACTTGCTAATTGCATTTAATTCCTGAAAGTGGTAAATCTGGACAAAGTATCACAGGTGTTAATTTTTAACTGGTGTAAGAATTCAAATGTAAGTCTATTCTTTTCAAACTAAGTTGGTGCTAAGAGAGATTGTTGTTTGTGTTTTGTTTTATTTATTTATTTTGGTGATACTGAAATAAGATAATAACAGCTTTGGAAACTGACCCTCTAGAAAGATGCTATAGTACTATTTACAGAGTCTGTGCCACTGTGTTGCAGAAATCATGCTTTAGTTAAGTTTACATGGCTTGAGCCACTAGTTCCTTCTTACTCTGTGTAGAAGCTGCTGAATGTAATTAGGAGCTTGGAACTCTGAAGGAGAGATCTGGAGAGAACATATTTCTTTTTTAGAGCATTTTGTTGACTTAGTTTTTTTTATTAAGTGACATTGATACAGAGAATGTAATAATGCAGGTTCAGAATGCTGGTGTCATTTCTGTTTTTTTTATTTGAAATTAGTATCATAAACAATGGATTCTAGCAGATTTAGGGTTAAGTTATGCAGATTTTTTTTAACCTAAATCATACTAACAACTATTACATCTTATATAGTTGGTATAAATTACAATGCATGATAATAGGGCTAAACTGTCTTTTCGTTGCTCTACTTTCAGATATACAAGTTCTGTTCTTTTTTCTGTGTGTTATTTTAAATAATTATTCTAGTATTACAAAGTATTAAAATATTTTAAATGATATTTTATTTACACTATTTTGAGAAAAAGCAAACCAGAAACCATCTTCTCTACTCAGTTATAATCTTAGATGTAATTTCTAGCTTAAATAGTGATAATCACTACTTGTATTAAGAGACTCTGTTAATAGCCAAGGCAAAGTTCACTATTACCCTATTTTCTGTATTATTTATTATAAGGACTAAGTGATGATTATTCTGTATTGTGCCAAAAGTTTTTTTTTTTTTTTTTTAATTGTGATTTGGGTGAAGATTTACAGAGCAAATTCACTTTCCATACAGCAGTTCACATATACTTTGTCTCATGTCATTGACCAC
>NW_006921820.1:11413-35837 GCF_000298275.1 Orycteropus afer afer | reverse complement strand
TCCCATGTACCTCTCTATGTCTTTCTCATCCTCAATGCTGCCATATTGGTCACTCATATTTGGTACATTGCCCTTCTCTTCACCCAAATCAATATTTATCTCTATCTATCTTAACAGTGTTCCTTCCCCTCCCCTCCCACCCCTGGTAATCAGCAAAGAAAATTCCCTTCAATAGATAAACCTTTCCTTAACTTTTACAATAATGGACTAGTACAATATTTGTCCTTTTGTGATTGACTTATTTCACTCAGAATGTCCTCCAAGTTCATCCATGTTATGCGGTGTTTTGCAGATTCTACATTATTCTTTAGCATTTCATAGTATTCCATTGTGTGTTTGTACCATAGTTTGGTTATCCATTCCTCAGTTGATGGACATCTAGGTTGTTTCCATCTTTTGGCTATTGTAAATAGTGCTGCGATTAATATGGGTGTGCATATATCTGTTCTTGTCATGGCTCTCGCTTCTTTAGAGTATATACCTAGTAATGGGATGTCTGGGTCAAATGGCATTTTTAATTCCAACTTTTGAAGGAATCGCCATACTGCTTTACACAATGGTTGTACCATTTTACAATCCCACCAGCAGTGTATGAGAGTCCCAATCTCTCCACAACCTCGTCAGCATGTTATTTTCTGTCTTGTTGAACTTTGCTACTAGTGCTGGAGCAAGATGGTACCTCATTGTTGTTTTGATTTGCATCTCTCTAATAGCTAATGATCGTGAGCATTTCTTCATATGTTTGTTGGCCATGCCAAAAGTTTTTAACAATAAAAAAAGGTAGTTTTGATGGCAAGATTCTGTTCCGTTTTGTATCATAGCCTCCTGTATAGCTTCTTAGGAGTTAATTGGGATGTCTTAATTAGGCATTCTCTTCAAGTTAGAGAAGCCAAATAGAAATTCTTACATAATAAAGTGGTGATGGTCAGTGAGGGCTTCTGTGGTATGAGTTAGTCTGCCAGTGAAGACTTGTTTTAAATCTTGCACGGTTCAGTAGATGTACTTCTGTACTGCATCTTCTCTTCGTTGAATACTGTTGCAACTTTACAGTCTATGGAGGGGGATAGGAGCCTCAGCCTTTTATGCCAAGTCATCAGTGAATCAACATGGAGGTAGACAAGGAAATAGAAGATGTTGATACAACTGACATGATCCACTAAAGCAGAAACCAAATCCACTGCTGTCAAGTCAGTTCTGACTCTTAGTAACCCTATAGGACAGAGTAGGACTGCTCCATAGGGTTTCGAAGGCTGTAAATATTTACGGAAGCAGATTGCCTCATCTTTCTCCTTCAGAGTGGTTGATGGGTTTGAACTGTTGACCTTTTGGTTAGCAGCCAAATGCTTTAACCACTACATCATCAGAGCTCCAAGCAGAAACCGGTATTCTGTAATTACTTAAACCAAAACCAAACCCATGGCTGTAGAGTTGATTCCAACTCATAGTGACCCATAGGGTTTCCAAAGGTGTAAATCTTTATAGAAGCAGATTGCCTCATCTTCCTCCTACAAGAGTAGCTGGTGGGTAAGGAGACTTCTAATTGCCTTCTGTATACAGAAAATCTTAGTGGTTGGAAAGCTTTTTCAAAATACTATCCTGATTATAAACATGAAAAATGAGGAATTAAAATAGAAATTTTGCTTTTTCATATGTAAATATGTGTACATGTACAAGAAATCAGTGGTGACAATGGGCTATTACATAAAATTTTCTCTATTGCCCAAGTGCACTAATTTGAAGATCAGCAGAATAAAGTATGTTGTTGTTGTTGTCGTTATGTGCCGTCGAGTCGACCCCGACTCATAGTGACCCCTCCTTGGGTTTCCGAGGCAGTATCACTATGGAAGTAGGATTGCCCAACCTTCCTTCCAAGGAGTGGCTGGTGGGTTTGAACCGCCAGCCTTAGAATAAAGTATAGTGGCCTGTAAAGTAGCATGATTAAGCCTGTTCTTCATCTGTAGGAAACCCTAAACCTAAAAGTATTGGCTGTGTTGTTGTGTGAGAGAGAACCAAACCATTGTCTCAGTTTCATCATTTCTAAAATGATAAATTTATAGTTACATTAAGCCAAAAACAAAGGGCACAATTTACAACTAAATTAGAATGGAAAATCATGTTGAGTTTGGCAGGAATTTTTGCTGAAAAACCTGTACTAGGCCTGTGTAAGGTAAATTGGTAGTAAGATCAGTTGGCAAAAGATTTCCTTTGTTAAAGAATTTTTTTTTTTCTTCTTAAGTAGCCTTTTTTCTAGTAAGACTTTTCAAAAGTTGGCCATTATATTTGTCATGGTTGGCTCTATTTGTATCTGTCTATTAGATGGATGATTAAAAACTCTTTTAATCACAGGTGGCACAGGATCTTTGCAAAGTAGCAGGTGTAGCAAAAGTTCTGGTGGCCCAGCATGATGCCTACAAAGGGTTCCTTCCAGGTGAGATTTTCCAATGGAAAAAAATGTGTCTAAATTATTCTTAAACATATGAATATAAGGATATTATGAAATGTATTTATCAAATGTGTTTAATTCTCAGAGGAACTGACACCATTGATTTTGGCAACTCAGAAGCAGTTCAATTACACACACATCTGTGCTGGAGCATCTGCCTTTGGAAAGGTGAGACGATTGAGCATGTGGAATCTGATGTCACTACTCTGAAAGGCTCGATTTCACTGTGCTAAAAATGTACAACACTTTATTTAGATAGCCGGTCCTGAGTATTCTGAATTAATAGTTTTGCTAAAATTTGTTCTTTCAAGATTTTGTCATTATTTGTTAAAGTGCTATTTCCAGGTTTTCATATCTGGTTACAGAGAAAAACTCTGTTTTTTCAAGATTTTGTTTTAATTTGTCAAAATGCCACTTCCAGGTTTTCCAATTTTGTTGTGGAGATAACTCTATTTAACCTATTTTAAAATGATCTTTGCTGAACTCTGTATGTGTTTGCTGTATAAGTAATCCTTCTTAAGAGATGGCTTATTTGTGTAGTTGATGAATATTTAGAAAGGGTAAATCCTTTATACTTGGGGGATTTGGGAAGGGCAAATGGTTGTGGAAGATATCCTCAGGGTAAAGAAAGCTGTAATCTGATCATGTGCATCCTGATATATCTGAAACAGGAATGTGCTAGCAGATGGGTAGTAGTCCACATGATGTTTTAAAAAGGGGGGGATGGGAGGAGCTTAAGACAAGAAATCTTGTCAGTGGGTCTTATTCTTTCTCTAGCCATGAATATTATTCTCACTCTTTTTTCTTTTATTCTGTTTCTAATAAGCTGCAGTCTTTAGTTTTTATTTTTACTTTTTAAAATTATAAAGTAAGGTGTACACAAATACATATTTATTGTAAAGGATGCATACAAAATATAAGTATGCAGAGCTAAGTATCAAAGTCTCCTTTTTTATTCCCAATTCACTCTTCCTCTTCAGAACTACAACTCTTAACAACTGTATGTTCTTTTAGGCTTCTTTCTATGGATTTTAAAATTATAATGCATGTACAAGTATTTTTTTTACTTCTAAGATATGATAGTATAGCATGAATTGTTTTGTGACTTGTGGTTTGACCATGTCTTGACGATAGTAGCTCATAATATGTCTATTTCATTTTTCAAAGCTGTATAATATTCCATATTTAACCAAGGATGGACAATTATGTTGTTTAATTTTTTTTGCACTTATATATAGAAAAAAAGGCACCAGGTTTGCTGGTCTGATAGAGCCTGGTGGAACCCCTGAGACTACTGCCCCTAGCTGCCCTTTAGGTCTAGAATTGAATCTAGAACTGAACTTACTCCTGTTGCCTCCACCCAAACAAAAGATAGGCATATGAGCTGAACATTTACATTAGGTAGATACACTCCTTAGAGCAATCAATCATGGGAGAATAAAAGGGCTGTGTATGCACAGGGAGACAGCTCGGGGAGCAGGAGTGCATGGGAGGGAAGGACACAGGGAAGAGGTAACTATGGGGAAGAATTGGGAGGGGAGTTGTTGCATTGTGGGAAATTGTAGTCAATGTCATAAGACAAAGTATATGTGAGCCACTGTATGAAAAATTAATGTGCTCTGTAAACTTTTACCCAAATCACAATAAAAATTTGAAAAAAAATTTTTTTTTGCACTTATAGACATCTTTGGGCTATACAAGTGCAAGTATTAATTACAGTAGATTTCTAGAAGTAAAATAACTAAGCAAAGACTATGTGCAACACAGAGACTTCCGGTAAGATGGAGGAATAGACAGACAAGTGACACAGACCCTCTTCAACAAGGAAAGAAAAACCAATTGACAGAGGTACAGAAGATAATCCTGGAACCCTGAGCTTTGAAAGGAACTATACAGAAGTGGATTAGGCACCAACTAGGGGAAAAACCTGAATGAAAACAGTGAGTACAGAGACAGTCAGAGCTGCGGACTGTCAGCTATTCTGACAGGACCAACAGCCTAAATATTTCCAAGTGGTGTTGGGACCTGAGAATTGACCTAAAGATCAGCCATGGTCACTAAAGGCTGCAGGGACAACTGCGCTGGTGGCCTATGACTAGGAAGGGAAGCAGCTAGGAGGGAGACAACCTGAGCTGTCGGCTTTCCGCTGTCCAGAGGGCACAGCCATTTTGATTGTTTACACGTGGCAGCCATTTTGGATACTTAAAGTGACCAAGGGCACAGCCATTTTGAATATTTACAAGCAGAGGCCATTTTGGATATTTAAAGTGACTGAGGGTGGAGCCATTTTGAATCTTTACAAGTGGCAGCCATTTTGGATTTTAAAGTGATAGCATTCTCATTTGGATTCCAGGGCACTAAGAACAGGTTCTGTTTGCCGATGTCAGCAGGCACATACGAATGGCTGACAACAGGAAAAGAGACAGGTGGTAAATCTATAAGTGCTGTCAACTAGCGTATAGAGGAGCACAGTACCCTGCTTGCATAGATAACATACAAAAACAAACAAACAAACAAACAAAATGAAAATCGTGGGTAATTCACTCCACCATCCAATCACCAATTCAGTATAAACACAAAAATGTCACAGTGCCTCAGAGAAAACAGAGCATCACAGTCCACACAAAGAAGCAAGATAAAGCAGGAGGAACAAGGGACCAGGATACAGACCCCAAGCACATCCCTGAGGAAGATGCAGCATTGGAACTCCCTGATAAGGAATTCAAAAGAATTATATTTAGGTATCTTCAACGAGTTGAGAGACAGATCAGGGAAAACACAAAGAAAACCCTAGAACAATTTCGAAAGACAGTACAAGAACAAAATGACAAAGTCAATGAAAAATAAGAAATGATACAAAATCTACACATAGAAATCCAGAAGATTAATACCAAATTTTCAGAAATAGATAAGACATTGAATGGGCAAAGGAGCAGAATTGAGTCAATGGAAGACAGAATTAATGAGATTGAAGGCAAATACCTGAACACTTCTTTGGAAAGAGATCAATCAGAAAAAAAGATCAAAACAAAATGAAGAAAGCGTAAGATTCATGTGGGATACAATCAAAAAGAATAACCTAAGTGTAATCGGAATTCCAGAACAGGAAGAGAAAAATAAAACCACAGAGAAAATTGTCGAAGATTTGTTGGAGGAGAATTTTCCTGGTATGTTGAAAGATGAAAATATATCCATTCAGGAAGTCCAACAAACCCCAAACAGGATAGATCCCCCCAAAAAATCACTCACATATGTCATCATCAAACTCACCAAAACCAAAGGCAAAGAAAGAATCATGAGAGCAGCACAGGAAAAATGAAAAGTTACTTACAAAGGACAAGCAGTAATTATAAGCTTTGATTTCTCAGTAGAAACCACGTAAGCGAGAAGGCAATGGGATGGCATACAGAAAACCCTGAAAGAGAAAAATTTCCAACCAAGAATTATGTACCCAGCAAAATTGTCCCTCAAATATGATGGTGAAATTAGGGCATTTCCAGATAAGCAGAAATTAAGGGAATTTGTTAAAACCAGACCAACCTTACATGAGATGCTAAATGGAACCCTTTGGACAGAGAAGCAACAACAGCCAACAACAATTGACCATTACCACACATGATAATATAACCCAGAAACCAACTCAACAAAAGAAAAACCAACAAAGAAAAATGATAAACCTTCACATCTAAAAAGAGGGCCAGCATAAATATTAAGCAAATACTAAAACAATAGTAATGAAGTGATAACACGATTCATAAACAAAAATGAGCTCAGTGTAGAAAATGATACGGAACAAAGAAATTGACACCACGAAAAAGCACATAACAAAAATGACAACAACAATTTCATATTTGCCGATAATTACATATCTGTCAAGGGACTTATCTCCAAGATTTATAGCGGAAGAGTGGATGACCAAACTATGGTACCTACACATAATGGAATCCTGTGCAGCACTAAAGAATAATATAGAGTCTGCAAAACACCACATTATATGGATGAACTTGGAGGACATTATGCTGAGTGAAATAACTCAATCACAAAAAGAAAAATACAGTATTAGCTCATTGTTGTGGAGGGTCAAGGAAAAGTTTATATATGGAGGGAAACTTTCTTTGTTGTTTGCCAGGGGTGAGAGGGGAGAGGGAGGGAACCTGAAAAAAAAAATGCATTGATCCATGTCACTTTAGTTTTGTGTATTTCACTGTACATAAATTATATTTCAATAAAATGCATTTTTAAAAAAAGACTAGGTGCAGTTAACATTTTGATATATACTGCTAAATGGCTCTTAAAAGGATACTTAAATTTGTGCTCCACCAGTTGTATATGAGACAGTCCTGGTAGTAACTGGTATTACACATTTTAACATTTTTTTCCTCTGTCTTATGGGTGGAAAATTACATCTTGCTTATTAAATTTGCATTTCTCTGATTGTTAGTAAGACTGAACATCTTTTCATATACTTACCATTCATTTTTATTTCTTCTATTAATTTTCTTGATTTGATTTTTTCCCTTTTAAATTCATAATTCCATTGCAGTTAATTTTTCAGTATGAATTTGGGAAATAAGATATGCTCTCTTTCATCAGCTGCTACTCCTATTGAGCGGCAGTAATAGGTTACATATATTGGTCTTTTTCCTTGGTAAAGGGTATTTGGTGAATATTTTTCTGGGGTCCAGTATTCCTTCTAGGCATGAGGAATCACTACAAACCTTGTAGGGACTTTGTACAGTTACCTGTGTAAATTGTATGGCGGTTAGACGAGGAAATAGAAGATGGTAATATGACTGACATGGCTATGCTAAAGCAGAAATCAGTTAAAGATATTGGAAAAGTTTGTTTTTAACCTCTAGAATTTTCAGTTTGAACTCATGAAAATTTTTCATTTTAGACTAGTCTAAATGAATGACTTAAGATGACTTTCTAGGCAATAACAGAATTTTCAACCTACAGTGTAAACATACAGGTTTAATGGACAATTATTCTTCTATAAGGTTGTCACATTGCAGGCTACCATAAATTACTCCATTTTTGTATGGGGTTTAGTAACTGATAGGTACTAAAGATGGTTCCATAGATATATATGACATTGGGCTAGTCGTTTACCTTTCTGAAGTTTGTTTTTCTTATATGTAAAATGATGGAGTTTCACCAGGTGATGTCTAACATCTACCAATTGTTGTTGTTGTTATGTGCCGTCGAGTCGGACCAGACTCATAGTGACCCCTCCTTGGGTTTCCAGGCAGTATCACTATGGAAGTAGATTGCCCAGCCTTCCTTCCGAGTTTTAGAGATGTTAAAATCTGGAATCATTTTCTCTGGGATAGATTTCTCTTTCCCTGGAAATGGTTAAGTCAGAGGCTTGACAGCCAACTATTTACTGTACTCTGGGATACTGTAAAAAGGATTACTGCATTAGATGAACATTGAATTAGAAGATCTTTATGGACCATTTCATCTCTGAGAATTTTTATTCTATTTTGAATGATTTAAACAATTTCATGGGTCTGCAGTTTCTGTGGTGACAGTTCACCTGAAAGACTATTAGACAAAAGAAGGGTGTTAGTTGAGTCTCATTTGCCAGATTTTAATAATCTGGTCTTGATTACTTTGTTGTGCTGTATGGATCACATAATAATAAGTGATGCTGCAGCCTCTGAATGGGTTTGGAATGAGAGTCCATTAGATGAAGGTAAACATTTTGCTCTGTGGCAGTCCTTTGTCAGCACTGATTTTGAGATAACACACTTTTATATTGGGATGCAAGGATTTTTAAATCTGCAAAGATGAAAGGAACACAATGACAGTTATCACTTCTCCTCCCATGTGGTTCAGTCTTTTGGATAGTGTAGAGATATATCCATTTATCATCTACCCTTTCAGAGCATTTAGATGGAAGACCAGACTTAGATGGTGTAGTGCCTAAGGCATGTGACTGCTAACTAGAAGGCTGGTGGTTCAAACCCACCAGCCACTCCTCAGAAGGAAGATTGGGCAATCTACTTCCATAGTGATACTGCCTTGGACACCCAAGGAGGGGTCGCTGAGTCAGATCCGACTCCATGGCAGTGGCTTTGGTTTTGGTAAGTACCATGGTAATTTTTTTTTTCAAGATGTGCTAAAACAAAACAAATCAAAAAACCCCCAAACTCATTGCCTTTGAGTCGGATCTGATTCATAGCAACCCCTGTTTGGGTTTCCGAGGTGGTATCACTACGGAAGTAGATTGCCCAAATTTCCTTCCAAAGAGGGGCTGGTGGGTTTGAACCACCAGCCTTCTGGTTAGCAGTCATATGCCTTAGTCACTACACCACCAGAGCTCCCAGAATAAAACAGAGGGTAATGAAATGTCAAAAGGCATTAAATTTCAAGCAGTTTAGAAAATTTTATAACTTTAAAAAGAGGCACATAAACATTTATGAGAGAATCAGCTCAGCTAGATAATAATATCCCAGTAGTATCTCTTGAATAGTTAGAGAAGGTGGCTCAGGAAAAACTTTACTCACTGAAGCAGGTTTTCAACACTGACAAATCTGGTTTGTTGTGGAAGTAGGTATCTTCTAAACCTATGTATTAGGACTGTATTTTAATCCCCCCCCCCTTTTTTTTTCCTATTGAATCTGTGTTAAGTTGGGTTCTCTAGAGAAGCAAAACCAGTAAAGCTTATATATACATATAGAGAAATAGAATTTCATCTTAGGAAAATGGCTCATACACTTATAGAAGCTGGCTAGTCCGAAGTTTTTGAATCAGGCGTCAAGCTGGAGGCTTTTCCTGACTCATGTTCCTGCAGGGACTGATGAGCTCAAGGTTGGCAGGCAGTATACTCGCTGTTGACTCCAATGAATGACGAATCCAAGATCTCCAGGCTGAATGGTGGGTGGATTGCTAGCTCACGGACAGTTGTAGGCAGCACAACAGGATCCCAATCCACAGAAAAGTGTCTCTTTTCCCAGGATGTCCATAAATATATTGGAAGCAGGCCATGCCCCTAGGGAAACTCCCTTCCAATGGATTGGCTGCTCAAAACATATACATCTGATCCCATCATGGGAATAACCCACATCATAATTGCTTAAACCACACAGAGTTGTGGTCCAGCCAAGTTGACACATAACTCTTAATTATCGCAGAATCTTAATTATTTTTATAATTGTGGTTTTACTTTTCATTGGCTTTTCTACCATGGTTGACAAAGGATTGCTACATTATGTAAATATCGATAAACTGGAAATTAGAAATCTTTTTCTATTGGAAAAGGGGCAGGAGAGAAATTGGCTTAGACTTTCCACACTTGTTAGCATTGCTTTATATAGAAGTATTTATCAGATATAGTTTGGAATTGGGGACATAAAAGAAATAGAAGAAACAAAACCTTTGCCCTCAAGATACTTAAAAATCTAATTGAAGTCATATAACGTATATTAAAAATTATTGTAAAATGTTAACATGTTAGTACCAATTCATATAATGTACATATGTGTAGGAGGATGCAGAATAAAGGAGTAATTAGAAGATAATCTGGGATAATTCTTAGAGAGCAGAGGGTTTGGAGTTGTAGGGGAAAGGGAATTTGAGAGTGTACCCACAGAAGGCACTGCCATGTACCAAGTTTAGGAGGTGAGATGGAGTAAGCTTTGTGGACAAAGCAGTATAGAATTCATCTTTTCTATTTGTATGCTAAAAGCAACACTTTACTTTTTGTGATTATATAGTTTAGATTAATGTCATCATCTAAGAGTACCTTTGAATCCAAAAAGTATGTATATGTCAGTCTTCACTAACTGACTATCCTCTGTTTTAGAACACTTGAGTCATAGAATTTTAGACTAGAAGGATAGGGATTCTCTTCCCCTCAATGTGAGGTGAGGTAACTGAGATGTGGGGAAAGAGTGGCTCTCCCTAGGACCCCAGCCACTGAGAGCAAAGTTACCACATGTATCTGTTCCTCAAACAAAAAAACAAACTCACTGCCGTCGAGTCGGATCTGACTCATAGCAACCCCTCCTTGGGTTTCCGAGGTGTTATCACTACGGAAGTAGATTAGCCAACCTTCCTTCTGAGGAGTGGCTGGTGGGTTTGAACTGCCAGCCTTCTGGTTAACAGTGAAATGCCTTAGGCACTATGCCACCAGCACTTAAATGCTTATACAAGGAAAGGCATATAAGTATATTGTTAATCACTTCATACATACTATACAGGCTATTCTTTACCTTACTCATTCTCTCTCTCTCTCTCTCTCTCTCTCTTTTTTTGTGGGGAAAGGGATACATAGTATTCCATTATGTAGATGAACTATAATTTATATCACCTATTTCTAATTGATGGACATTTCAGTTAATTTTGAGTTTTTTACTGTATCAGTTTAAACAAAAGGTGAAAATACCTGCTTCAAAATTGTTTTATTTATATTAAGTAAATATAACCAAAACACAAACCCATTGCTGTTGAGTTGATTTGGACTTATAGTGACCCTATGGGACAGAGGACAACTGCCCCATAGGGTTTCCAAGGCTGTAATCTTTTCGGAAGCAGAGCAGCCAATGGGTTTGAAAATATTCAAAAGGTATTTTCTCTTGAACTCATATAATGGTCAGAATTTGTAAAGCAAGAATTAACTCTGTTGGATTGAGGTTTATAGCCTTTTGGTTAGTAGCCAAGTATCTAACCACTGCACCACCAAGGCTCCTTAAGTAAATATACACAAGTATAATCTTTCAGTATTTGAGAATACTGAACTTGCTACTCTTCTAAATATTTTTTCTATCTTTATTTAAATCAGTTATCCATTACTCTCACACTTTTTAGTGGCATTCATTAAAGCAAACATATCTCATAATTCAACGTACTGAGTTAAGGAGGTTTACTTATTGTTGTCGTTAGATGTCATCAGGTCGTTTTCGACTCATAGTGACTGCATGTGACAGAAATGCCACACAGGGTTTTTGAATGTAATCCTTACATAAAACTCATAAAACTCCTGATGTAGTTAGAATAATAGTAGACTTTCATTTAATCTCAAAGGCTATTAAAAAAGCTGTGCTTGAAGTTGTGGTTTGTCTAAGGATAAGGATGAATATGAAATATAAATTATTTAAATTGACATCTCTATAGAATATGCATTTAGAGAATGACATGGCTGATAGTTTGTAAACATCAGTCAGCATGTATGTGTATGTATATAATTCACTCCTTATTTTGCTTTTAGAATCTTTTGCCCAGAGTAGCAGCCAAACTTGATGTTGCCCCAATTTCTGACATCATTGCAATCAAGTCACCTGACACATTTGTGAGAACAATTTATGCAGGTGAGTACCCAAAGTAGATAATTAATCAATGTGTTAAATCTTAGTAAATTTAAAAAGCAGAATTTAATCTTGGAAATAGGATTTTAAAACAAGCTATGTAGTTACTTTAAGTGGACCATCTTAAAGGTTTCTGGGAAACATCTTAAGTCTTAGAATTGCTTCTGAACCATGACAGCGTTCCTTCTGATAGATCTGGAGCACAGTTCTTTCCTACCTGGTCATTCAGTTTGCAGTGAGATTTTTCCAAAGGTCAATAAAAATTAGATTCACTAGTTTAATATATTTTAGAAGTAGTACCTGGAAAAGCAAAGCTTTTTTAGAATAGTATTCTCAGTCTTTTCTCCTGTTTCCATCTGCATTAAGAATTTCAGTGTCCCTTGAGTTGATTGATCTCTTGCTAAGCATACTGGTCTCCAGTGGGGCTGGAGAAGGCAGTGAACTCTTTGCTCTTTCTGATTAAAGTTGTGTATTTCAGTATAAATGGTCAATTCTCAAATCAAGCCTTTTATCTTCAGTAATGTTTGAGGAGAAATATTTGGTCACTGTTTAGGTCACTCTTAATGTGATTGCTAATCCATAAGAGATGCCTCAAACCCTTTTAAAATCTTGGCACATCCACACTTCCTGCCCTTTATGCCCTATCATGTTATCACATATTTTTCTCCCATAGGATACAAGTAGCTTTATTCTTATTAACTTGTTACAGTTCATATTGTTGAGTTACTGATTGTGGCTTCTTCTTCTTATTATTGATAAGGAAGCTTTGTTTATGTTTCTTTTAAGCAAAGTGTACCTTACTTAGTGTACTTACACTAAGGTATCTGCATTTTCCAGTTTTTTTGCTTCCAGGAAGGTCAACACCTGTTTTATTTTTAACGACTTCCATGGTTAGACAAATATCCACTGTTATGTTTCTTCACTGTTATGGCCCTGGTTGCACAGTGGATAAAGTGCTCTGCTGCTAACCAAAAGGTAGGCAGTTTAAATCACTGGCTGGTCCATGGGAGAAAGATGTTATAGTCTGCTTCTGTAAAGATTACAGCTTTGGAAACCCTATGTGGCAGTTCTGTGCAGTCCTGCAGGGTTGCTATGAATTGGAATCAACTTGAAAGCAGCTGGTTTGTTTGTTTGTTTTTGGTACGTGATTATTGTGTCCCCCTGTTTCAGTTTTTTTATTCCCAGGTCAGCACCTGTCCTATTTTTAAAGACCTCCAGGGTTATACAAATATCCACTGACACACTGTTAATGGTTCTCTTTTTTCTATACTTGGTAAAGTTAGAAAACAACTAGTATACAGTTTTTTCTTACCTTGTCTTAGTGAAGTAAATTTTGAGCCTCAAAGGAATACATGTTTTGTTACTTTTTGAAGAATTCTGTTTTCTTAAAGTAAATTGTGTATTATAGGAAATGCTTTATGTACAGTGAAGTGTGATGAGAAAGTCAAGGTGTTTTCTGTCCGAGGAACATCTTTTGAAGCTGCCGCAATAAGTGGAGGAAGTGCCAGTTCAGAAAAGGGTGAGTGTTAATTTCTTCTTTTTAAATCCAGGTTATATTATATTAGAAATGAGTTCCAGTTAAATTCCTAATGCAAAGTATTTAAAAGCTCAATCTAAATGATATTCCTAAGCTTATATAAATAATAGGAAATATATATAACTTACGTCTTTTTCACATAATTTTTGGTATCATCATAGTTGCTTTGGTGGATCAAGGAGGTAGGGGAAAGTGGACACATTAAGGTTAATCTGTTTTATTGATGTTAGGTTTTTTATTCTCTTCTCATTATTTCCACAATACTTGGGAGATTCAGTTTAATAGAATAATGTAATAATAGTAACTGTATAGAGAGTGTTATATTTTAACATATACAGTATCTTACTTGAAGTTAATAGGGAGGGGATTATCCTAGGTTTACAGCTAGACTCAGAGAATTAAATAACATTTCAAAAGTCGTACAACTAATGAGGTAAATTCTGGAATATAACCTCTTTACAAATCAGAGAAATTGTGATGAAGAACCCAGAAAATTCAAAATAACTAACAAAAATTCATAGAAATATGTATTTCTGTATTTCTCTTAAAAGTAATTGCCATTGTAGAACTTTGAATCACAGACATTGTTTTGTTTTGTATCAATGTGTTCAGCATCAAGTACTTCACCAGTGGGGATATCAGAATGGCTTGAGCAGAAATTAACAAAAAGTGATCGACCTGAACTAACTGGTGCCAAAGTGGTGGTATCTGGTGGTAAGTGGAATACTGTAATTTATGAATTTTAAAAGATAATATAAACTTGTAAACTTTGGTTTTATTAGTATTATTCCAGAGAAGCACAGATTCCCTCCCTCCCAAATATGAGAAGTAGGTACATAAACCAAAAACCAAACTCACTGACTCATAGTGACCTCTCCTTGATTTTCCAAGGTGGTATCTCTATGGAAATAGATTGCCTAATCTTCCTTCTGAGGAGTGGTTCAAACCCACCAGCCACTCCTCAGAAGGATGATTGTGTTGTTGTTGTTATGTGCCATTGAGTCGGACCCGACTCATAGTGACCCCTCCTTGGGTTTCCAAGGTAGTATCCAAGATTGTCCAACCTTCCTTCTGGGGAGTGGCTGGTGGGTTTGAACCACCAGCCTTCTGGTTAGCAGTCAAGTGCCTTAGGCACTATGCTACCAGATGATTAGGCAATCTATTTCTGTAGTGATACAGCCTTGGAAACTCAAGGAGGGGTCGCTATGAGTTGGATTTGATTTGATGGCAGTGAGTTTTTTTTTTTTTTAATGGGAGTTCTAGTTTTAGTTTGTTGAGAAACCACCACACTGTTTTCCATAACAGCTATACCATTTTGTGTTCCCACTGGCAATGGATAAGGATTCTAATTTCCCCACATCCTTGCCAGCATTTGTTATTTTCTGTGTCCCCGTTTCCCTGTCCCATCCCATCCTGTCTCGTCCTGGGTGTCTTTTTCTGATTTTGATTATCAGGCTTATGTCTGCTTCATAGAGTGAATTAGGGAGTATTCCTTCCTTCTGTATCTTTTGGAAGGGTTTAAACAATACTGATGTAAATTCTTCTCTAAGTGTTTGGTAGAATTCCCCAATGAAGCCATCTGGACTAGTTTTTGATCACTGATTTGCTCTCTTCACTTGTTATGGGTCTGTGGAGCCTTTCTATTTCCTCTTGAGTCAGTTTGGGTTGGTTTTGTGCTGCTAAGAATTTGTCCATTTCATGTAGATTGTCCAGTTTGTTGCCATACAGTTGTTCATAATATTCTGTCATAATTCTCTTCATTTCTATTGGATCAGTTGTCATGTCTCCTCTTTCACTTAGGTTGGTTATTTGTATCTTTTTTTTTTTCATTTCTCAGTCTAGTTAAAAGTTCATTAATTTTATAAAAGAACCAGCTTCTGGTTTTATTTATTCCCTATTATTTTTCTGTTTGACTTCTTTTATATCATGCTCTTTATTAAAATAATTAATTAAAAGGACCACTTATTGGGATGATTTTAAAATCTTTCCAAATTAAATATAATCAAATCAAACAAAATAATTAAGTTTCCAAACAGCCTTGTATTGCTAGGGGGATTGAAAAGAAATAATTCAGTAGTCAGATATATCTGACCCATTTATTTATTCATTCATTTGAGAAATGCTTATTGAGTGTCGGTTCTGTCCAGGCCCTATAAAAAGTGCTGGAGAAACAAAGATGAAAAGGCAGAGTATTCTTGCTTTTAAGAAGTTTAAAGTTTGGTAGTGTAACTTACACTGAAATAATAACTTCATTCAGTCATTGAACCAGTATTTATGGAGCAACTGCTATGTGTAAGGAATTTTTTAAGTACTGTGGATATAGCAGTGACCATGATAGATGTGGACTCTGCAGTTAAAGATCTTTGTATGTATTAAAGCCTAATTACAGGAGGAAGTGGGAAGAATACTGTTACATTGAGGGAATCGCATGAAACAAAATATGTATAAATTGTTGAATGGAAAACTAATTTGCTCTGTAAATTTTCACCCAAACTACAATAATAATAATAATTATAAAAAAATAATTGCAAAATTAGTTTATTACACAACTAGTTAATTACAATAATGCTGAGTGTTCTGTAGAAGTACAAGAGAAAGGGCAAGCACAGGAGTAGCATCAGGGAAGACTTTATAGAGGAGATGGTATGCTTGATGTGGCAATTATGTAATAGTAAAATTCACTCAGGTATACAGAGTATCGAAATGGAGTTTATATTTGCCTAATTTGGTTTTTTAATCTTTTTTAATGAGGTCGGGGTTTGAAGAGTGGAGAAAACTTTAAGTTGTTATATGACTTGGCGGATCAACTACATGCTGCAGGTAAAATTATATTCCTTAGTAGAATGTTCCCTTTTTGTTGGAAATATTTTTTATTCATTATTTTATTTATATATAAGTCACTCAAGGTTGCAAATCATTTAATTTTCTGTAGTTTTCTGCTTTTCTCTTTGAAAAGAGGCCTCCAAATAAATGTTACAGAATTCATCTAAGCAAGAAAAAGATGTCTTCATTCTTTTTTCATGTTTGCATGACACTCTTATATTTGCCAAATCCTAGTAATTTTTTTTTCATTTTTTAAAAAAGTAAATGTCAGTTTCAGTGCCTACTTGAGATTCAGGAGTGCCCTGGTTTTTCTCATTATTGGTGGTCTAATATACATGTCTCATATAAGCTGTTGTTGTTCTTGTTGTTGTTAGATGCTGTCAAGTTGGTTCTGACTATTCATAGTGACCTATGTACAAAAGAACAAAACATTGTCTGGTCCCTCATATAAATAGACATTTAAAATTATTTTAAAAATTGTAGTTAACCATTTATAGGAGACCTGTTATTTAAAATATTTTAGATTACTTTTTAACCACATAACTACTAAATATATTCTTCTTTTATAATACTAAAACACTATAGATATAAGGCTGAAGTCCTCTCTGACCATCAGCCCTAATTTTGTCTCTTCTTTCCTTTTTAAGAGTTTTGTGTATAACTTCCTAAGCTTTTCCTCAGCTTTTCTATTATATGTGTACCCATAGAAACAGTAATGGTTTTGTGTGAAGAGAGGATTATACTGACTAATTAGATGGTGATATATGATTTAGGATGCTTATTTCATTCATTCATTCAACAAATATTTACTGAGTATCTACCTTGTGGCAGGCACTGTATTGGTGCTAGGGAAATAGCAGTGAATAAAATAAACAGAAATTTCTGCCTTTGTGGAACTTATATTTCTAGTTGTATGGGACAAACATTAGTTTATTAGTAATAATGTTTACTAATAAACATTATTATTAGTTTATTAGTTTCCTGTGCCTGCTATAACAAATTACCATAAAGTTGGTGGCTTAAAACAAGAGAAATTTATTCTCTTACAGTTTTGAAGGCCTGAAATGAAGGTGTTGGCAGGACCACATTCCATCCAGGAGCCCTGGGGGAGAGTCTGTTCTTTGATTCTTCCAGCTTCTGGTGGCTGCCCTGGCATTCATTCCTTAGTTTGTGCCTGCGTCACTCTAATCTCTGCCTCTGTCTTCACATCACAGTCTCCATGCCAGTAATGAGAATGCATGTGACAGCATTTTAGTGCCTATCAGATAATCCAGGATAAGCTTCCTGTCAAGATCTTTAATGTTACCACATCTTTTGCCATATAATGTGATATTTACTTTTTTTGCCCCGTAAGGTAATGTTCATAGTTTCTAGAGATTAGGAAGTTAATATTTCTTTGGGGTCCCATTTTCTGCTTATAACATACATTAAACATAATAAATTGAATATTATAGTGTCCTCCCCCAAAAATGAAAAACCACAAAAAACCCAAACTCACTGCCATCAAGTCTGTTCTGACTCATACTGACCCTATTGGGTTTTCAAGATTGTAAATCTTTACTGAAGCAGACTGTTTCATCTTTCTAAAGAGTAGTAAATGCTGTGGAGAAAAATAGAGCCAGATAAGGAGGAATGTTGCAGAGGGTACATTGTAATTTTAAATAAAATTACAGTGAGACTTTTGAGCAAAGGTTTGAAGGAGGTAAGGGAACAAGCCACGAGGAGATCTCAAGGAATATTATTTCAGGCAAAGAGAACTGTAGTGCAAAGGGCATGTCTAAGGCAGGTGCATGTCTGGCATGTTTGTTGAATACCAGGGAGACTAGTATTACTGGAATGGGGAGTATGGAGAGTGTTAAAGGGAAAGTAGTAAGGTAAAACTAGGGGTAGAGTCTTGTAGACCATTGTAAGGATATTGCTTTTCTCTGAGTGAAATGGGGAGCCATTGGAAGGTTTGGGCAGAAGAGTGAATGACATGATCTGATATATTTTAAAAGGATCACTAAGTTTCAGTGTTGAGGTTAGAGTGTAGGATATAAGTGCAATAATGGGGAGATCAACTAGACAGCTATTTCAGTCACCCAGGTGAGAAGTGATGCTAGTTTGGGCTAGGGTAGCAGCAGATGTAGAAGAAATGGTTAGTTTCCAGATACATATTTGAAGGTAGAGCCATCAGGATTTGGATATGGATTATGAGAGAAAGTTTTTGTCCTAGCAACTGGTAAGAAGTTTCTGTTAGCTGAAATGAAGATGACCTCAGGTAGATTAGTTTCTAGGGAGAGATCAGGAGTTTATTTTTTGGGGTATGTTAAGTTTTGAGATGTCTAATAGAAACCCAAGTAGAGGTGTTAGTTCTGGCAGGTGGTATAGAATTTGGAGACATTTTGGCTGGAGATTTAACTTTGGGAGTCGTTCTGGTTACCTAGTGCCACTCTGACAAGAATATACCACAAATGGGATGGCTTGAACAAACAGGAGTTTATTCTCTTATAGTTCAGGAGGCTAGAAGTCCAAATTCAAAGTGCCAGGCTCTAGGGGCTGTGTGAAAGCCCCTCAACCTTGGACTTCAGCTCTGCCTCTTGCTCCCACCCCACTGAAGCTAGAGGCATCTCTTTCTCAGGCAGCTACTGGCTGCTGAGGCTAACAAGCCCAAGATCAACAAATAAAATGGCACAGTCCCAATGTTACCAAACCACATGGCAGGCCATTAATTGAAGTGCATTGAAAGTCCTAATGTTGGCAGAGCATGGCAGGCTGCTGAATGACATGGCTAATGCAGGGTTCAAGCGTGCCATAAACTGGAGACCATTCCCAAAGCTGCTGCTTATATAGAGGAAGTAGACCACATACCCAAAGGCAGCTACTCAGTTGCTCACAGTAGATTCCACCATGGAGTTGATTACCAGTCTTATGGGGAATACTACATCCAGCTGCCCAGCCACTCAACCAGGCCCAGCCAAGTTGACACACAAACTTAACCGCCATAGGAGTCAATTGCATTTAGATGATATTTGAAGCCATGAGACGATGAATTACCAAAGGTATGAGGGTAGATAAAAAAAGTAATCTTAGGACTAAACCCTTGACACTAACATTAAGTGGTAGGGGAGAAGAAGAAAATGAAGACCAAAAAGAAGTGGTAAGTAAGCCAGGTGAAGTGTTTTAGTGGGGAAGGAGTGATCATCTTTGTCAAATGCTGCTGATAGGTCAGAGATTAGAGAAAGAGAGTTGTGGAAATGGAGATTATTGAGGAATTGCAGCTCTTGGTAATGGCAGAGTTTGGGATAGGAGCATGGGTGGCTGAAATAGGATAGAGGACAGGATGACTGGAAGAGAGTTGTTCAAGGAACTGAGAAGCCAGGCTCCTGAAATCTCTAAGAGTTAAGATGAGGAGTAGTGTTGGAGAGAGTGACAATGACCCAGAAGCTAAAGATCATTGAGAAATAAAGGGGATTGACCTAGGGATTGGTAGGTGATCATAGCAATGAATGAGTGACATAATCTAATGACATGAGATTAAAATCTGAAGGCTTTTAGAGAAGAAGGAGGAAGAACTTTCTGCACATGGCAATGAGGAGTCCCACCTCTAGGCCCAATGCTATGAGGATGGTGGGGAATAAAGCAGCTGTCGTTGGAGAGGGCTGTGGGGAATAGGTGTCCTCAGAGATAACTAGGTTTTGGGTAGAGCAAGACAATAAAGAGTTGGAAGCTAAAGAGGATTTGGTTTGCTGATACTGGGCTTTGAGTTCCAGAAATCACAGTGTAAGGGTTTAGGGCTTGGGGAGGAGTTGGAGATGGGTACAGAATAGGGAGTATGCAGGACGTGACAGGAGTTAGTATATGAAACATTAAGGGTAAACTCTTAGTCTGGGGCTTCTTGTAGTGACTGACATAAATAAAGGGCAAGTGATGTTAATCTTAGCTGACTCAAAGTCCATAGTAGTGGTTGAGGAATATTTGTTCTTGTTCTTTCTAGATGGAGAAGGGGACTGAGACTCTTTTTTTTTTTTTCTTTAAATTTATTTGTTGTTGAGAATATACACAGCAGAACATAGACCAATTCAACAGTTTCTACATGTACAATTCAGTGACACTGATTACGTTCTTAATGTTATGCACTCATTCTCACCTTTCTCTTCCAAATTGTTCCGTCCTCGTTCACATAAATTCACTGCCCCCCTAAGTTTCCTATCTGACCTTTTGAGTTGCTGTTGTCAATTTGATCCCATATAGTAGTTCTTAAAAGAGCACAATGCTCAAGGCAGACACTCTTTACTAATTAAGCTAAACTATTGTTTAAACACCATTGCCTTCTGGACCCAACATCCTCAGCTACCTACCACCCCTTATCTGTGCCCTCCTTTGCAGCAAGATTCCCTGGAATTCAAGTTGTCTTTTCTGACATTTTCTACTTTGTAAGGCTCACTCTGGATCCCTGCTGGAAGAGGGTAGTTTTATGCTAAGTATGGGCTCCTTGTTGACTCAGTTGAATGAGGCTTGAAGGTCAGTTAGATTTTATTATACTTTTTGACTGGCAAATATCAGTTAAACCTTATCTTGTGTTACATAAAATTGATTTCCTTATCTGGTCACAAGATAATGATAATATAGTATCTTCAAAAGTTGTGAAGTCATTGTATAAAGCAACATTATTTAATGACATCCTAAACTGATTATCTTACATGTTTTATGAATTGAATGTTAATATTTTTTAAGAATGCATTTTATTGAAATATAATTTATGTACAGTGAAATACACAAAACTAAGGTGACATGGGTCAATGCATTTTTTTTTTTTACAGTGTTCCCTCCCTTTCCCTTACCCCTGGCAACCAACAAAGAAAGTTTCCCTCCATATATAATACATAAATCTTTCCTTGACTCTCCACAACAACAAACTGATACTATATTTGTCCTTCTGTGATTGACTTATTTCACTCAGCATAATGTCTTCCAAGTTCATCCATGTTATATGGTGTTTTGCAGACTCTACATTATTCTTTAGTGCTGCATAGCATTCCATTGTATGTATGTACCATAGTTTGGTCATTCACTTCTCTGCTAATGGGCATATAGGTTGTTTTCATCTTTTTGCTATTGTAAATAGTGCTGCATTGAACATGGGTATGTATATTTCTGTTCCTATCCTGGCTTTCACTTCTCTAGTATATATACCTAGTAATGAGATTGCTGGGTCAAATGGTATCTTCAATTCCAGCTTTCTAAGGAATCACCATACTGCTTTCCACAGTGGTTTTATCACTTCATAGTCCCACCAGCAGTGTATGAGAGTCCCAGTCTCTCCACATCCCCACCAGCATTTATTTTCTGTCTCGTTGAATCTTGTCATCAGTACTGAGGTGAGATGGTATCTTGTTGTTGTTTTGATTTGCATCTCTCTAATGGCCAGTGATCATGAGCATCTCTTCGTATATTTGCTGGCCACCTGAATATCCTCCTTGGTGAAGTATCTATTCATGTCTTCTGCCCATTTTTCAATTGGATTGTTAATTCCTTTGCTGTTGAGGTGTTGGAGTTTTCTGTAAATCTTAGAGATAAGTCCCTTGCCAGATAGGTAATTATATGAGTTTGTTGCTGTCATTTTTGTTATGTGCTTTCTCGTGGTGTTGATTTCTTTGTTTCATATAATTTTCTATGCTGAGCTCATCTTGTTTATGAGTCATGTTATCACTTCCTTTGTTGCTATTGTTTTAGTATTTGCTAAATATTTGTGCTGGTTCTCTTTTTTATTGTGATGTGAAGGTTTATCATTTTTCTTTGAGGTTACCCTGTGATTTATACTTTTCTTCCCAAGTTTAGAACAGTCTGTTCTATCTTGTAGTTGTCTTGACTTCCCTACCATCTAATAATTCTGTAATGACACAATTTTTTCCCTCTTTTTGGTTTGTAGTTGTCTTCATTTGTCATTTGATGTCTCTGGTTCCCTGTTTACAATTTTGTAGGCTTATTTACTTTGGATACTTCCATAGCTGGGTTGGTTTCTGGGTTTTGTCATCATGTGTGTTAATGGTCAGTTGTTATTTGCTGTTGTTGCTTCTTTGTCCAAAGGACTCCCGTTAACATCTCTTGTAAGGTTGGTTTTTAACAAATTCCCTTAATTTCTACTTATCTGGAAATGTTCTAATTTCACCATCATATTTGAGGGACAGTTTTGCTGGGTACATAATTCTTGGTTGGAAAATGTTCTCTTTCAGGATTTTATATATATACCATACCACTGTCTTCTCACCTGCATGGTTTCTGCCGAGAAATCTGAGCTTATTATTGGTTGCCTCTTGTAGGTAATTTCTCATTTTCCCTGTGCTGCTTTCAGGATTCTGTCTTTGTCTTTGGTTTTGATGAGTTTGATGATGATATATCTTGGTGATTTTCTTTTGGATTCTATCCTGTTTGTAGTTTGTTGGACTTCTTGAATGGATATATCCTCATCTTTCATTATACTGGGAAAATTTTCTTCCAACAAATCTTTGACAATTTTTTCTGTGGTTTTCTTTTTCTCTTCCTGTTCTGGAATTCCAATGACATGTAGGTTATTCCTTTTGATGGTATCCCATATGAACCTTATGCTTTCTTCATTTTGTTTTCATCTTCTTTCTGATTGCTTTCTAAAGAAGTATTAAGGTATTTGCCTTCAATCTCACTAATTCTGTTTTCCATTGATTCAATTCTATGCCTTTGCCCATTCAATGTCTTATCTATTTCTGAAAGTTTAGTATTCATCTTCTGGATTTCTGTGTGTAGATTTTGTATCATTTCTGATTTTTCATTTTGTTCTTGTATTGTCTTTTGAAATTGTTCTAGGATTTTCTCTGTGTTTTCTTCAATTTTGTCACTGTTTTCCTTGATCTGTCTCTCGATTCATTGAAAATATCTAAATATAATTCTTTTGAATTCCTTATCAGGGAGTTCCAGTGCTGCGTCTTCCTCAGGGATGTGTTTTTTATCTGTATTCTGGTCCATTGTTTCTCCTGCTTTATCCTTCTTCTTTGTGTGCACTGTGATGCTCTGTTGTCTCTGAGGCATTGTGACATTTTTGTGTTTATATTGAGTTGGTGATTGTATGTTGGAGTGACTTACCCACGATTTTTTTTTTCTTTGTTTTGTTTGTATGTTATCTACATAAACAGGGTGCTGTGCTGTGCTCCTCTATTCTAAGTGTTCTATTGACAGCACTTACACACTCACTACCTGTCTCCTTTCCCGTTGTCAGCCTCCCATCTATCCCTGCTATCCTTGGCAAACAGAGCCAATTCTTAGGTCCCTGAAATCCGAATGATAGTGCTGTTACTTTAAAATCCAAAATGGCCACCTCTTGTAAAGATTCAAAATGGCTGTGCCCTTGGTTACTTTAAATATCCAAAATGGCTGCCGCTTGTAAAGAATCAAAATGGGGAGTTCTGGTAAAATGGCGGAATAGGCTGAAAGACTGCACAGACTGTTTTCAACAAAGAAAAGGGAAACCAATTAACACAGATACAGAAGATAATCCTGGACCTGTGAGCTTTGAAGGGAAGGATATAGAAGTGGACTAAACACCAACTAGCAGAAGAATTTGCATGAAAATACCAGAAAAGGAGACATACGGAGCTGTGGTTTGGCAGCGATCCTTACAGCACAGACAGCTTGGATATTGCCAAGTGGTGGTAGGACCTAAGAATTAACCTGAAAATCAGCCCTGTTAGCCAGAGACTGTGTGGAGGAGTGCTCTGGTGGCTGGGGAATAAAAGGGGAAGCAGTGAAGAGGAAGGCGAGCTGAGCTGTGGACTTTTGCCTGTCTGTAGGACACAGCCATTTTGAATGTTTACAAGCAGCTTGACCATTTTGGATATTTAAAGCAACAGTGTTCTCTCAGATTACAAGGACTTAAGAACAGGCTCTGCTTGCTGGGAACCACAAGGACATTCCAGAAGCACGGACTACAGGAAAGGTGCAACATTCCCCTTGTTACTCTTATATCTCACACTCTCTTGGTGAACAGAGGTGCGGCCATCCCTTACTCCTACCCACCTTCTAGCCTGGTAGGAATTCTATCCCAGTCTGTGTGCTCCGAAGGAGCCTGGGTACCCTGCCCCACCCTGTCCAGCTTTTTTTTTTTTTTTTCCTTTTTTTAGTTTGTTTTTGTCTGTTTTAAAACTACTACTATTATTATTACTTTTGTCCTTTTTATTATCATTCTTTATTCTTCCATTCCCAGCTCCCACCTACCTTCTGGGGCTATAAGAACTCCATCCCACTCTGTGTGCTTGGACGGAGCCTGGGTGCCATGCCCTGCCCTCCCCTGATCTTTTT
>NW_006921820.1:9840-11313 GCF_000298275.1 Orycteropus afer afer | reverse complement strand
TGCAGTGTTTTTTGTTTTGTTTTTTTCCCTTTTCTCTTTTTTGGTTACTGTTCCTGTGTGATTATGCAGTATGTATTTTGTCCATTTGCTTTTACTTTTTTGATGGTTATTCAATTGTTATTTTTGTCTAACTGAGTGGGAGACAGCAACAGTCCCCATATGACACAACTACACCCACACCTCCTGCAGCTTCACTTACTGCATGAGAGTCACCACCTCCTTCTCCAGCAAAGGGCTTACGATAAACAACCACCAAGAGGAGCATGACTCACCCTTAGCTGCTCTTCACAAACAGTTAGCAGAGATCTAAATACAACACATCACAATGTCTCAGAGACAGCAGATCATCACAATCCACACAAAGAAGCAAGATAAAGTGGTTGAAACAAGGAAGCAGGATACAGACTGAGAACACATCCCTGAGGATTTCATTGGAATTCCACAACAGGAAGAGAAAAATAAAACCACTGAGAAAATTGTCCAAGATTTATTGGAAGAGAACTTCCCTAATATGATGAAAGATGAGAATATATCCATTCAGGAAGTCCAACAAACCCCAAACAGAATAGATCCTAAAAGAAAATCACCAAGATATATCATCATCATCATACTCATCAAAACCAAAGACAAAGAAAGAATTATGAGAGCAGCACGGGAAAAGCAAAAAGTTACTTACAAAGGACAACCAGTAAGAATAAGCTCTGATTTCTCAGCAGAAACCATGCAAGTGAGAAGGCAATGGGATAGTATATATAAAACTCTGAAAGAGAAAAATTTCCAACCAAGAATTATGTACCCAGCGAAATTGTCCCTCAAATATGATGGTGAAATTAGGAGATTTCCAGATAAGCAGAAACTAACGGAATTTGTTAAAACCAGACCAGCTTTACAAGAGATACTTTACAAGAGTCCTTTGAACAGAGAGCCAAAAACAGCAAACAACTGACTATTAATACACAAAATTACATAACCCAGAAACCACAGCTGTGGACATATCCAAAGTAAAATAAGCTTACAAGATTGTAAACGGGGAACCAGAGACTTCAATTGGCAAATGAAGACAACTACTAACCAAAAAGAGGGAAAATACTGTGTAGTTACAGAACTTCTAAATGGTGAGGAAGTCAAGAGAGTGGCAAGATAGAATGGACTATTCCAAACTCTGGGAAAAAAATATAAATCATAGGATAACCTCAAAGAATAATGATAAACCTTCATATCAAAATAAAAAAGAGGACAAGCACAAATATTCAGCAAATACTAAAACAATAGCAACAAAGGAAATGATAACATGATTCATAAACATATTGAGCTCAGCACAGAAAATAATATTGAACAAAGAAACCAGGGACACCATGAAAAAACACATAACAAAATGACAGCAACCAATTCATACTTGTCAATAATTACATTGAATGTTAATGGATTAAATGCATCACTCCGGAGATGGAGAGTTGCAGATTGGATAAGAAA
>NW_006921820.1:0-9320 GCF_000298275.1 Orycteropus afer afer | reverse complement strand
ATCTTCTCAGATCACAATGCTATCAAATTAGAAATCAACAATAGGAAGATCAATGGAAAAAAGAGTAAACACATGGAAACTGAACAACACCCTCCTTAAGAAAGACAGGGTAAGAAAAGAAATAAAAGTGAAATTGAAAAATTCCTTGAATCAAATGAGAATGAAAACACAACATACCAAAATATTTGGGACACAGCAAAAGCAGTGATTAGAGGCCAATTTATAGCAATAAATGCACACATGCAAAAAGAAGAAAGAGCCAAAATCAACACTTTAAACCAACATCTCCAACTATTAGAAAAAGAACAGAAAGAAAAGCCTACAGTCATCAAAAGAAAGGATTTGAGCAGAAATCAATGAAACAGAAAATAGAAAGACAGTAGAAAAAAATCAACAAGACCAGAAGTTGGTTTTTTGAAAAGATTAATAAAAGTGACAAACTCCTGGCAAATTTAACAAAAGAAAGAGGGAAAGAATACAAATAACAGGAATAACAAATGAAACAGGTGACATCACAACAGAACCAACTGGAATAAAAAGGATAATATCAGGATACCATGAAGTACTTCAACAAATTTGAAAATCTGGAGGAAGTGGACGTATTTCTAGAAACACGCCACTTACCTAAACTAACACAGACTGATGTGGAAAAGTTGAACAGATCCATAACAAAAGAAGAAATCGAACAGGTCATCAAAAAATTACCAACAAGATTCAAAATAGCCACTGCTTCTAAACATTTAAAATGCCTGTGCCCTCAGTCACTTTAAATATCCAAAATAGCTGTCACTTGTAAACAATGAAAACGGCTGCACCCTCCAAACAGCCAAAAGGCCACTGTTCAGGTTGTCTCCTTCCTTGCTGTTTCCCTGCCTAGTCAGGCCTCCAGCACAGTCATCCCTGCAGCTTCTGGCAACCAGGGCTGATCTTTAGGTCAATTCTCAGGTCCCAACACCACTTGGAAATATTCAGGCTGTTGGTCCCATCAGAGTAGCTGATAGTCCACTGCTCCGACTGGCTCTATACTCATTATTTTCATTCAGGTTTTTCCACTAGTTGGTGCCTAATCCACTTCTGAATACTTCCTTTCAAAGCTCAGGTCTCCAGGATTATCTTCTGTATCTCTGTCAATTGGTTTCTTTTTTCTTTGTTGAAGAGGGTCTGTGTAGCTTAGACAAGATGCCTATTCCTCCATCTTACTGGAAGTCCCAAATTGAATATATTTTTGATAAAGAAAGCAAAGGTGTTAAGCCAAATTTAAAATACATCCTTGAGTATAAATAGTAGGAATTTTTTGAAATTCTGTTTATAAAATGTATTGTTGTTGCTGTTAGGTGCTGTTGAGTTGGTTCCAACTCATAGTAACTCTGTGTACATTAGAACAAAACACTGCCTGGTCCTGCACCCTCCTCACGATTGTTGCTATGTTTCAGCCCATTACTGTAGCCACTGTGTCATTCCATGTCATTGAGGGTCTTCTTTTCTGCTGACCTTCTACTTTACAAAGCATAATATCCTTCTCAAGCATAATATCCTTCTCCAGAAAATGCATTAGTACTTAGTATTTAGAATTCTTAATCAGTCATGGGCATTTTTTTTTTTTTTTAAGTAAGACCTTTATAAATGAAATTGCTAACTGGAGTATATCAGAATTTATGATTTTTTTTTTTTTTTTAAACAGTTATCAGTGAACATCCCAACTAACTCATCAGTAGAGCTTGAAAAAATTGATAAATATTTTTTTCCCTTTAGTTGGTGCTTCCCGTGCTGCCGTTGATGCTGGCTTTGTTCCCAATGACATGCAAGTTGGACAGACAGGAAAAATAGTTGCACCGGTAAGTATTACAGTAAAATAAGCTATGTAAAATTCTATGGTGATAAGTACTGTATGTATTTGTTAAACAGTAAGCTAAGTGATTTATGTCCTATTCAGTGCCCTAAGCAATTAGTCATTTCCACAGTGAATGTGTCCTTCTCAAAAGTAGTTCATCCTCTTTTCTTAAAGGTCTGCAGATTTCTTTGTCTGAATAAAATGCTTACCAATTCTTACATCCAGGTTATTTTAATTTTTTTTAAAGCAATAGAACACTTTTGTCAATGAGGTCTTATCACACCAAATATAAAACTGGTAAAAGCAGAATTTTATTATTAAATGAGTTGAATAAGTTTAAATTGATTACATTTATTTCCTCTAAAACCTTGATATTAGGAAATTAATCAGAACAATGAACCTATTTTAATTAACACAGAACTTTGAAATTGGGAGTTATAAATGTTACTTGTCTTACATCTTATATCTTCCTGAACATGTCATTACATCTTCCTGAACATGTAATTTATTTCTGTATTTTGTTTAGTTGCATAATATTCAGAAAATTCTGATCCTTATGGGCAAATATTATCTTCAGTTAAACCTATCTAAAACTTGAAGAGGAATCGTGAGAAATTTTGATTTCGGAATTGAATGACTAACAGTATTTAGTAACTGTTCACATTTCTTAGTTAATAAACATTTTCAATAAATAGAATTCTCAACCATTTTAAACCTTTATAGTATGGTGGAAAATGTGATTTTAGTTGGAAATAGAAATACCATTTGATCCAGCAATCCCATTTCTAGGTATATCCTAAAAGTGAGAGCCAGGACACGAATAGATAGTTGTTGTTGTCGTTGAGTTGGACCTGAGTAGATATATGCACACCCATGTTCATCACAGCACTATTCACAATAGCAAAGAAATGTAAACAACCTAACTGCCATCAGTGGAGGAATGGATAACCAAACAAGGCCGGGAGCTGACTGTGGAACAGACCATCAATTGCTCAGGTTGAAGCTGAAGACAATTAAAACAAGTCCACAAGAGCCTTGATTATATCCCACCTGAATTTAGAGACCATCTGAAGAATAGGTTTGATGTATTGAACACCAGTAACCAAAAACCAGATGAATTATAGGATGACATCAGGAACATCATATATGGAGAAAGCAAAAAGTCATTAAAAAGAAAGGAAGAAAAGACCAAAATGAATGTCAGAAGAGACTCTGAAACTTGCTCTTGAATGGAGAGTAGCTAAAGCAAATGGAAGGAATGACAAGATGAAAGGAGTGACACAGAATTTCAAAGAGCAGCTCGAGAAGACAAAGTCAGTTATTATAATGAAATGTGCAAAGACCTGGAGTTAGGAAACCAAAAGGGAAGAACACACTCAGCATTTCTCAAGCTAAAAGAATTGAAGAAAAAAATTCAAGCCTCAAGATGTAATATTGAAAGATTCTATTGGCAATATATTGAATGATGCAGGAAACATCAAAAGAAGATGGAAGGAATATACAGAGTCACTGTACCAAAAATAATTGGTTGATGTTCATCTATTTCAGGAGGTGGCATATGATCAAGAACCACTTGTATTGAAGGAAGAAGTTGAACCTGCACTGAAGGAATTGGCAAAACACAAGGTGCCAGGAATTGACAGAATACCCATTGAAAGGTGATCCAACAGAATGTGGAAATTATTGAGCAGTATCATTAATATGACACACAAGTAAAATCTTGCTAAAGATAACTCAGAAACAGTTGCAGCAGTATATTGGTAGAGGATGTCCAGAAATGCAAGCTATGTTCAGAAGAGGACGTGGAACAATAGATATGATTACTGATGTCAGATTGATCTTGGCTGAAAGCAACGAAAACTGGAAAGATGTTTACTTGTGTTTTATTGACTACACTGAGGCATTTGACTCTGTGGACAATAAATTATGGACAACATTGAGAAGAATGGGAATTCCACAACACTTAATTGTGCTTTTGAGGAACAGAGACCAGGAGGGTGTTGCTTGAACAGAACAAGGGGATACTGCATGTTTTAAAGTCAGGATGGGTGTGCATCAGAGTTATATCCTCTTGCCATAATTACTCAATCTGTATGCTAAGCAAATAATCCAGGAAGCTGTTTTTCTATGAAGAAAAACACGGCATTAGGATTAGAGGAAGACTCATTAAAACCTACAGTATGCAGGTGACACAATCTTGATTGCAGAAAGTGAAGATGATTTGAAGCACTTACTGATGAAGATTAAAGACTACAGTCTGCAGTATGGATTACACCTCAACATAAAGAAACAAAAATCCTCACAACTGGACCAATAAGCAGCATCATGATAAACGGAGAAAAGATTGATGTTATCAAAGATTTCATATTACTTGGTTCCATAGTCAACACCAATGAAAGCAACAGTCAGGAAATCAGATGACGTGCTGCACTGGGCAAATCTGCTGCAAAAGAACTCTTTAAAGTGCTGAAGAGCAAAGATGTCACCTAACCCAAGCCATGGTATTTTTCAGTTGCCTCATATGCTTGTGAAAGCTGGACAGCGACTGAAGAGTTGATGCTTTTGAGTTGTGGTGTTGGCAAAGAATACTGAGGGTACCATGGACTGCTAGAAGACTTAACAAATCTGTCCTGGAAGAAGTGCTGTCAGAATGCTCCTTGGAAGCGAGAATGACCAGACTTCATCACACCTATTTGGTCATGTTGTCAGAAGGGATCATTCCTTGGAGAAGGATATAATGCTTAGTAAAGTGGAGGGTCAGCGAGAAAGGGGAAGACCCTCAATGAGATGTATTGATACAGTGGGTTCAATGATGGGCTCAGGTATAGCAAGGATTGTGAGGCTGGTGCAGGACTGGGCAGTATTTCATTCTGTTGTACATATAGGGTTGCTGTGAGTTGGAGCCAATTTACACACCTGACAATACAACAACATGTTATGCCAACTGATTGAGTTGCCCTGTGAAACTAAAATCAGTCTTGGAAGGTATTTGGTTATATCTGAGGAGTATCTGTATTTGTTGTTGTTGTTATGTGCTGTCGAGTCGGACCCGACTCATAGCGACCCCTCCTTGGGTTTCCGAGGCAGTATCACTACGGAAGTAGATTGCCCCATATGTCTTCAATAAACATATGTGCCTGTACCCACATATTTGTATTTACATGTAGCTATAGATACTTTAGGGAGCTCTGGTAGTACAATGAGTAAGGCATCTGACTGCTAACCAGAAGGTTGTTGGTTCAAACCCACAAACCACTCTGCAGAAGCAAGACTGGGCAATCTACTTCCATAAAGATTTAGCGCCTCAGAAACCCAATGGGGGTCGCTATGAGTTGGGAGGCATTCTATGGCAGTGGGTTTGGTTTGTTTTTTTTATAGATCATTTTGTCTATTCTCACCTGTGTATACACCTGTACCTACTCGTATATCAATATGCCTATAACCATCTGTGGGAGCTCTGGTAGCATAGTGCCTAAGGCACTTGACTGCTAACCAGAAGGCTGGCGGTTCAAGCCCACCAGCCACTCCTCAGAAGGAAGGTTGGGCAATCCTACTTCCGTAGTGATACTTCCTCGGAAACCCAAGGAGGGGTCGCTATGAGTCGGGCCGACTTGACGGCATATAACAACAACAACAACAACAATACCCGTCTGTATGTACTTAAACACTCCTTTTAACTTTGGTTATACTGTGTTCAGTACATCCACGTTTGGTGCTACTTTTCTCATCAGCAAGCATAATACATCTTTACAATCTAAAGTATACCCCCCCTTCCTGATAAGCACCAATGAATATTGGTCTCTTTTTATATCTGTTTTTGTCTTCTTATTGAAGAGGGATCATACAATATTTGTTTTTACAGGCCTGATTTATTTCACTTAGCATTGTGCTCTCCCCATCCATCTGTGTTTTAATATGTTTTGTGGACTCATTGTTCTTTATAGTTGCCTAGTATTCCATTATATATACCTACCATAATTTGCTTATCCATTCATCCATTGATGGATAGTTCAGTTTTTTACATTTCTTTCCTGTTGTGAATAAAGCAGCAATGAATGTAGGTGTGCATATGTCTCATGTCAGTTTTAGGTACCTAGGCTATCATAGTGCCTAAGCACTTGACTGCTAACCAGAAGGCTGGTGGTTCAAACCCACCAGCCACTCCTCAGAAGGAAGATGGGGCAATCTACTTCCATAGTGATACTGCCTCGGAAACCCAAGGAGGAGGGGTCGCTATGAGTCAGGTCCGACTCGACGTCACATAACAATAACAACAGGCTATATACTAAGAGTGGAACTGCTATATTGTAGCATAGTTCTATTTCTTGTTTTTTGAGAAAGTGCCGTACTGTTTTCCTTAATGGTTGTACCATTTTACGGTCCTACCAGCAGTGGATAAACATTCTGATCATCCCATATCTTCAGCAACATTTCTTTTTACCTCTTTATTTTGTATCAGTGCCATTTTAGCCAGTGTAATTTGGTGTCTCATTGTAGTTTTGATTTGCGTCTCTAATGGTTAATGATTGGGAGCATCTTCATATGTTTGTTGACTGCTTGGATGTCTTCTTTGCTGAAGATTCTGTTCATGTCCTTTGCCTATTCTGTGATTGGGATTTCTGTCTTTTTGTTGTTGCGTTGTTACAGTTTTCTATAGATTTTATAAATTAGACCCTTATCGGATAAGTCATTCCTGAAGATTTTTTTCCCAGTCTGGAGGTTGTCTATTTACTCTTTTAAAAAATCTTTTGATGAGCATAAGTTTTCAATTTTCATGAGGTCCCATTTATCTGTTTTGTCTTCTGTTTGCACATTTGTTATTACGTTTGTTATCCTATGTTTATAAAAAATTAGGTCCCACAGTTTTCTCTCTCTGTTTTCTTCTAGGAAATTCATAGTTTTAAGTTTAACATTTAGGTCTTTGATCTATCTTTAGTTAATTTTTGTATATGTGTAAGGTATGGGTCCTGTTTTTCTGCAGGTAGATAAGCAGTTTTGATAGTGTCAGTTATTAAAGAGACTGTTTCTGCCCCGAGGAGAAGTCAAGGACTTCTGAAAATCAAAATCAAGGACTGAAAATCAAAGTCAAGGACTTTGACCCCTTGTTGAAAATAATTTGTTCATAGATGACTGAGTTTAATTCTGAGTCCTCAATTCTATTCCCCTGATCTATGTGTCTGTCAGGGAGCTCTGGTAGCTTAGTGCCTAAGGCACTTGACTGCTAACCAGAAGGCTGGAGGTTCAAACCCACCAGCCACTCCTCGGTAGGAAGGTTGGGCAATCTACTTCCATAGTGATACTGCCTCAGAAACCCAAGGAGAAGTCGCTATGAGTCGGATCCGACTCGACGGCACATAACAACAACAACATGTGTCTATCACGGAAACAATACCGGGCTGTTTTGATCACAGTGGCTCTATAGTATATTTTGCTATTGGGGAGTGTGAGGCCTCTAGTTTATTCTTCTTCTTTAATATCTCTTTGGCTATTTGGACTTTCTTTTCTTTCCATGTGAAGTTGGCCATTAGCTTTTCAATTTCAGTAAAGAATGTTATTGGGATTTGTATTGGGTTTGCATTGTATCTGTAGATCACTTTAGGTAGAATTGACATTTTTATTATTTTAAATCTTTCAATCCATGAGCACAGGATGTTTTTCCATTTTTGTAGGTTTCTTTCAGTCTCTTGTAGGAACTCTAGTGGCATAGTCGTTAAGGTATTCAACTGCTAATCAGAAGGTCAGCAGTTAAAACCCACCAGCCCCTCTGTGGGAGAAAGATGAGGCAGTGTACTTCCATAAAGATGTATAGCCTTGGAAACCCTATGGGGCCATTCTACCCTGTCCTGAAGGGTTGTTATGAGTTGGCATTGACTCCGTGCCAGTGGGTTTAGTTTTATTTTTTTAGTCTCTGATGGTAGTGTTTTATAATTTTCATTGTATAAGTCTTTCATGTTTCTGGTCAGGTTCATTCGTAGGTATTTTATCAATTTGTGGGCTATTATAAATGGTATTGTTTCCTTGATTTCGTTTTTAGAGTATTCTTTGTTAGTGAAGAGAAACCCAACTAATTTTTGTGTGTTGATGTACCCTATAATGTTGATAAATTCTTCTATTAGTTCCAGCAGTTTTCTTGTTGTTCTGCTTTCCTCTGTGCTGCTCTAACACAAAACATACCACATGCTGTTAACAAGCAGGAGTCTATTCTCTTACTATCTGGAGGCTTTAAGACTGAGTTCAAAGTGCCGGGCTCTAGGGCCTGTGTTAAGGCCCCTTGACCTTGGGCTTCAGCTCTGCCTCTTGTTCCTGGCCCACTGAAGCTAGACGCATCTCTTCACTCAGGCAGCTAATTGGCTGCTGAGGCTAACAAGCCCATGGTCGACAAATAAAATGGCACAGTCCTGATGTTACCAAACCATACGGCAGGCCATTGATTCAAGTCCGTTGAAAGTCCCACAATCGGCAGAGCATGGCAGGCTGCTGAACAACAACAAGGCTATATGCAGGGTTCAAGCGTGTGATCAGCTAAAGAACATTCCCAAAGCTGCTTCTATTATATACGGGAAGCAGACCACATCCCTAAAGCAGCTACTCAGCTCCTTGTGGTAGATCCCACCATGGAGGTGATTGCCAGTCTCATAGTGGGGAATAACTACCACCAGCTACCCAGCCACTCAACCAGGCCCAGCCAAGTTGACACACAACCTTAACTACCACAATTGTGGAATCTTTAAGATCTTTTATCTATGTATGTTGTTGTTAGTTCTGACTCATAGTGACCTTATGTACAACGAAACAAAACATTACCTGGTCCTGCACCATCTTTATAGTCGTCGCTATGCTTGAGCCATTGTGCAGCCCTGTGTCAGTCCATTTCCTTCTCTGTATAAGATTATGTCATTTGCAAACAGAGATAGTTTTACATTTTCCTCTTTAATTTGGATACTTTTTATTTATCTTTCTTGCCTTATTACTCTGGTTAGGACTTCCAGTACAGTGTTAAATAAGTGTGTTATTCAACACTTGCATCCTTGCACTTCAACTACCATCCTTGTCTCATTCCTATTCTCAAAGGGAGAGCTCTCAACTGTCTCCTTTGAGTTGGTTTTGCGTATATGCCTTTAATTATGTTGAGAAATATCCCCTCTGTTCTTGTTTTGCTGAGAGTTTTTATCGGCAAAAGGTGTTGAATTTTACTCAGTGTTTTTTTCTGCACCAATTGATATAATCATATGGTTCTTTTCCTTTGTTTTATTTATGTTGTGGATTACAGATTGATGTTCTAAGATTGAATCTCCCTTATAATCCTGGTGTGAATCCCACTCGATCATGGTGTATGATTTTTTTGATACGTTACAGAAATTTTTTTTTTTTTTTAAATTTATTGTGATTTGGGTGAAGATTTACAGAGCAAATTCACTTTCCATACAGCAGTTTACATATACTTTGTCTCATGTCATTGACCACAGTTTAACACAATGCAACAGCTCCC
>NW_006921819.1:5550796-5551260 GCF_000298275.1 Orycteropus afer afer | reverse complement strand
TGAGCATTTCTTCATATGTTTGTTGGCCGCTTGAATATCGTCCTTGGTGAAGTGCCTATTCATGTCTTCTGCTCATTTTTTAATTGGATTGTTTGTGTTTTTGTTATTGAGGTGTTGGAGTTTTCTATAAATTCTAGAGATAAGTCACTTGTCAGATATGTCATTACCAAATATTTCTTCCAAATTTGTAGGTTCTTTTTTGACTCTTTTGGAGAAGTCTTTGGAAGCACATGAAAATTTAATTTTTAGAAGGTCCCGATCATCTGGTTTCTCTTCTGCTTTTTGTGCATTTTGGGTTATGTTTGAGAGTCTATTTATGCCATATATCAGGGCACCTAAATGTGCCCCTAGTTTTTCCTTGAGGAACTCTATAGTTTTAGGTTTCACATTTAAGTCTTTGATACATCTGGAGTTTGTTTTTGTGTATGGTGTGAGGTACAGATCTTGTTTCATTTTTCTGCAAA
>NW_006921819.1:5546759-5550571 GCF_000298275.1 Orycteropus afer afer | reverse complement strand
ATAGTAGGTTTTGAGATCCGGCAGTGAGAGACCTCCTACTTTGTTCTTCTTCTTAAATAGTGCTTTGCTTAACTGAGGTCTCTTTCCTTTCCACATAAAGTTAGTGATTGGTTTTTCCATATCCCTAAAGAATGTTGATGACATCTGGATTGGGAGTGCATTGACTGTATAGATTGCTTTAGGTACAATTGACATTTTCACAATGTTCAATCTTCCTATCTATGAGCATGGGATGTTCTTCCATTTATGTAGATCTCTTATGGTTTCTTGAAGTAATTTTTTATAGTTTTCTTTGTACAGGTCTTTTGTGTCCCTGGTAATATTTATTCCCAAGTATTTTATTTTTTTTTGGTAGTTATTGTAAATGGTATTGATTTCCTTCTTTCTTGTCCAGCAGTCTCTTTGCTGGTGTAGAGGAATCCAACTGATGTTTGGATGTTGATCTTATATCTTGCCATGATTCTAAATTTCTCGATTAGTTTCAGTAGATTTTTGACTGAGTCTTTTGGGTTTCTAGATATAGGATCATATCATCAGCAAATAGGGATAGTTTGACTTCTTCCTTACCAATTTGGATGTCTTTGTTTCCCTTTCTTGCCTAATGGCCCTGGCTAGGATTTCCAGTACAATGTTGAATAGAAGTGATGATAGAGGGCATACTTGTCTGCTTCCTGTTCTCAAGAGGAGTGGTTTTAGTCTCTCTTCATCGAGAATAATGTGGGCTGTTGGTTTTGCAGAGGTGCCCTTTATTATGTTGAGAATGTCTCTTCTATTCCTATTTTGGTGAGAGTTTTGATCAGGAATTAGTGTTGGACTTTATCAAATGCCTTTTCTGCATGAACTGATATGATCATGTGGTTCTTCTCTTGTTTTGTTTATGTGGTGGATGATGTTGATTGTTTTTCTAATGTTGAACCATCCTTGCATACCTGATATGAACCCCACTTGTTGTTGTTTGTTGTTGTTGTTATGTGCCATCGAGTCACACCTGAGTCATAGCGACCCCTCCTTGGGTTTCTGAGGCAGTATCACTATGGAAGTTGATTGCCCAACCTTCCTTTCAAGGAGTGGCTGGTGGGTCTGAACCACCAGCCTTCTGGTTAGCAGTCAAGTGCCTTAGGCACTATGCTACCAGAGCTCCCCAACTTGGTCATAATGAATGATTTTCTTGATATGTTGTTGGAGTGTATTGGCTAGGATATTGTTGAAGATTTTTACATCTATATTCATGAGGGATATTGGTCTATAGTTTTCCTTTTCAGTGATGTCTTTGCCTGGTTTTGGTATCAAGGTTATGGTTGCTCATAAAATGAGTTAGGGAGATTCCATCCTTTTCTATGTTTTGGAATACTTTGAGTAGGATTGGTATCAGTTCTTCTCTGAATATTTTGTAGAATTCTCTGGTGAAACCATCTGGGCCAGGACTTTTTTAGTTGGTAATTTCTTTATGACCTGTTCAATTTCTTCTTTTGTGATGGACCTGTTCAACTTTTCCACATCAATCTGTGTTAGTTTAGGTAAGTGGTGTGTTTCTAGAAATCTGTCCATTACTTCCAGAATTTTCAAATTTGTTGGAGTACAGTTCTTCATAGTATCCTGATATCCTTTTTATTTCAGTTGGTTCTGTTGTGATGTCACCCATTTGGTTTCTTATTCATGTTATTTGTATTGTCTCCTTCTTTTCCTTTTTTAAATTTGCCAGTGGTTTGTCAATTTTATTGATCTTTTCAAAAAACCAACTTTTGATCTTGTTGATTTTTTCTATTGCCCTTGTATTTTCTGTTTCATTGACTTCTCCTCGAATCTTATTTCCTTTCTTTGGTGACTTTGATCTTTTCTTGTTTTTCTTTTTCTAATTGTTGGAGATGTTTGTTTAAAGTGTTGATTTTGGCTCTTTCTTCTTTTTTGATGTGTGCAGTTATTGCTATAAATTGGCATCTCATCACTGCTTTTGCTTTTTGTGTCCCAAAGATTTTGGTATGTTGTGTTTTCATGCTCATTTGATTCAAGGAATTTTTGAACTTCGATTTTTATTTCTTCTCTTACCCAGTCTTACTTAAGGAGGGTATTGTTCAGTTTCCATGTTTTTACTCTTTTTCTGTTGATCTTCCTATTGTTGATTTGTAATTTGATAGCATTATGATCTGAGAAGATGCTCTGCAGTATTTCAATGCTTTTAAAATTATGAAGGCTTGGAGTTCCAGTAAGATGGCGGATTAGGCAGAAAGTCTGCACAGACCCTCTTCAACAAAGAAAAGGGAAACCAATTAACACAGACACAGAAGATAATCCTGAGCCTTGAAGGGAAGGATATAGAAGTGGAGTAAATCCCAACTAGCAGAAGAATTTGCATGAAGATACCAAATAAGGAGACATGTGGAGCTGCAGTCTGGCAGTGATCCTGAGTGATCCTGATGGTGCAGACAGCTTGGAGATTCCCGAGTGCTGGCCGGACCTAAGAATTAACATAAAAATATGTGCTACTAGCCAGGGATGGCATGGAGGACTGCTCTGGTGCCTGGGGAATAAACACAGAAGGGGAAGAGATAGGTGGGCTGAGCTGTGGACTTTTGCCTGTCCAGAGGATGCTGCCATTTTGAATGTTCACAAGCGGCTTGACCTTTTTGCATATTTACAGAGACAGCGCTATCCCAGATTCCAGGGACTTAAGAACTTGTTCTGCTTTGTAGCAACCCCAAGGACGCTTTGGACCTGCAGGACTGTAAAGGTGCGACATTCCTCTTGTTACTCTTATACCCCACGCCCGCTTGGTGAATGGAGGTGCAGCCATCCCCCACTCCCACCCACCTCTTTAACCCACAGGGACTCCATCCCAGTCTGTGTTTTCAGACGGAGCCTGGGTGTCCTGCCTTGTCCTCCACCGAACTTTTTTTTTTTCTCCTTTTTCATTTTTATTTTTTTTTTCTTTTTCATGTTCTTTTTTCTGGTGTTTAGTTTGCTTATATTTGTCTGTTTTAAAACTACTATTATTAGTAGAATTTTTGTCCTTTAAACAATTATTCTTTAGTCTTCCCCTCCCAGGTCCTAGGTATCAAGTTTTTTTTTCTTTTCCCTATTACTGGTTGAATTTTTTTTTTTAAATTTAATTTTCCCCCTTTTTCCTCATAGTAAACGCCATTTCTTCTTTTACTTTTTGCATTTTTCCCATATTTTTTCTTCATTATTCTCCTTCTCTACCTTTTTTCTCTTAGTGCCCTCGCCCCAGATATTGCAGGTTTTCTATTTTTTTCTTCTTCTTTTTCCCTTTTTTTGATTACTGTTCCTGTGTGATTACACGGTGTGTATTTTGTGTATGTGTTTTTAGTTTTTTGAGTATATTTAATTGTAATTTTTGTCTAACTGAGTAGGAGACAGCAACAGTCCCCATAAGACACAACTACACACACACCTCCTGCAATTTCACTTACTGAGCAAGAGCCACTACCTCCTTTTCCACCAATGGGTCAATGATAAAAAACCACCAACAAGAGCCTGAATCACCCTTGGCTGCTCTTCTCAGTCAGTTAAAAGAGTTCTAAATACAATAACACGACAATGTCTTGGAGACAACAGACCATCACAGTCCACACAAAGAAGCAGGATAAAGTGGTAGACACAAGGGAGAAGGATACAGACCCAGAACACATCCCTGAGGAAGAAGCAGCATTGGAACTCTCTGATAAGGAATTCAAAAGAATGATATTTAGGTATCTTCAAAGGATTGAGAGACAGACCAAAGAAAACACAGAAAAAACCCTAGAAGAATTTTGGAAGAAAATACAATAACAAAATGACAAAATAAATGAAAAATT
>NW_006921819.1:5541969-5543189 GCF_000298275.1 Orycteropus afer afer | reverse complement strand
GATGCCCGCTATCACCACTTCTATTCAACATTGTACTGGAAGTCCTAGCCAGGGCCATAAGGCAAGAGAGGGAAATCAAAGGCATTCAAATTGGTGAGGAAGAAGTCAAACTATCCCTATTTGCTGATGATATGTTCCTATACCTTGAAAACCCAAGAGACTCAGTCAAAAATCTACTGAAACTAATTAAGAGATTTAGCATTGTGGCAGGATATAAGATCAACATCCAAAAATCAGTTGGATTCCTCTGCACCAGCAAAGAGATTGCTGAAAAAGCAATAAGGAAATCAATACCGTTTACAATAGCTACCAAAAAAATAAAATACTTGGGAATAAATCTTACCAGGGTCACAAAAGACCTGTACAAAGAAAACTATAAAGAAACTACTTCAAGAAACCATAAGAGATCTACATAAATGGAAGAACATTCCTTGCTTGTCGATAGGAAGATTGAACTGTGAAAATGTCAATTCTACCCAAAGCAATCTATACATTCAATGCAATCCCAATCCAGATTCCATCAACATTATTTATGGATATGGAAAAACCAATCACTAACTTTATATGGAAAGGAAAGAGACCTCGGATAAGCAAAGCAATATTAAAGAAGAAGACCAAATTAGGAGGTCTCACATGTCCGGAACTTAAAACCTACTATACAGCCACAGTAGTCAAAACTGCCTGGTATTGGTTTAATGACAGATACATAGACGAATGGAATAAAATTGAGAACTCAGAAATCGATCCATCGACCTATGGTCAGCTGATCTTTGACAAAGGGCCAAAATCCATTAAATGGAGAAGAGACTGTTTGTTTAATAAATGATGTTGGCAAAACTGGAGATCCATTTGCAGAAAAATGAAGCAAGATCTGTATCTCATGCCATACACAAAAACAATCTCCAGGTGGATCAAAGACTTAAATGTGAAACCTAAAACTATAGAGTTCCTCAAGAAAAATCTAGGGGCAAATGTAGGGGTCCTAATATATGGCATAAATAGACTCTCAACATATCTCAAAATGTACAAACAACAGAAGAGAAACTAGATGATTGGGACCTTCTAAAAATCAAATTTTTATGTGCTTCCAAAGACTTCTCCAAAATAGTCAAAAGAGAACCTACAGATTGGGAAAGAATATTTGGTAATGACATATCTGACAAGGGACTTATCTCCAGAATTTATAGAAAACTGCAACACCTCAATAACAAAAAGACAAA
>NW_006921819.1:5528127-5528665 GCF_000298275.1 Orycteropus afer afer | reverse complement strand
ACATGCCCCACACCATTGGACCCCTAGAAATTTCACTGAGGTGAAAGGTGCCTGAATTTTTGTTGGGTTAATTTCCCAACCTCTAGCACACATATGTCTCACCAATAAGTCTAGAGTCATGGATACTTCTTTACTAGGTCCAATCAGCATAATGTCATCAATATAATGGACCAGTGTGATGTCTTGTGGGAGGGAAAGGTGATCAAGATCCCTACAGACTAAATTATGACATATAGTGCTGGGGAGTTGATATACTTCTGATGAAGGACTGTGGAAGTATACTGTTGGCCTTGGCAGATGAAGGCAAACTGCTTCTGATGGTTCTTTGAAATTGGTATCGAATAGAAGGCATTGGCCAGATCAATAGCTGCGTACCAAGTACTAGGAGATGTACTAATTTGCTCAAGCAATGAAACCATATCAGGAACAGCAGCTGCAATTGCAGTCACCACCTGATTAAGTTTACGATAATCTACTGTCATTCTCCAAGATCTATCTGTTTTTTGCACAGGCCAAATAGGTGAATTAAATGGGGATG
>NW_006921819.1:5524658-5526322 GCF_000298275.1 Orycteropus afer afer | reverse complement strand
GTTCAGATGGGAGGGATTCAACAGAATTTACAGGCTCCATATCCTGATCTTCCTGATCATCTGTCCATATGTCCCCATTCCAGGTTACAGGATCCCATTTTTTTCCAATCAATGCCCTCACTTTAATGGCAGACACCGTTCTGGGTTGGCAATTGAGCTGGCGTTGTAAATCAGCCACTCTTACAATAAGACTCTGGATTTAGGTTTCAGCTTTGTCAGCCCTGGTAGTAGAAGCTATAAGGCTTTCTTTCAGAGCACGGCTGGAAGCACTGAGGTCGTTTATGTGGTGCTTAAACCGAGACTCAGCAGCTTTGAGCCAATCTTGCTCTTTCACCAATTTATCCAGTGTAAGTAGGACCAACCAACCAGCTTCCCTGTACTCCTCATTCTGACAAAATTGCAGAAAAGTATCAAATATCCGATCAACCAGAGCATCACTTCTCACAAGTACTTGATCTGTTGGTGGTGCTATTTCACGTATTAATTTTGCCATCTCATGCCACAGAATAGTAGGGCTCTCTTTACTAGCAGACACAGAGTCACTAGTGTCATCAAAATTAATCAAACTGGAGAACCAATCTAGGAAGCCCATCTGTGTGATTTTGTCTCTCTAGAACTACTCTTAGTACCAAATGTGTTAGATTGGGTTCTCTAGAGAAACACAAAAACCAGCAAAGTGTATATATATATATAGATAGACAGATAGATAGAGAGAGAGAGAGAGAGACAGAGAGAGAGAGAGAGAAATTTATCTTAGGAAAATGGCTCACAAATGTATAGAAGCCGGCAAGTCCAAAGTCCCTGGAGGAAACGGTGGACTGGAGGCAGCCTTAGCTTCCGCAAGTGCAGGGGGCTGAGAAATTCAAGGCTGGCAGGCAGTACACTGGTTGTTGACGCCAACGAAAGACGAATCCAAGTTCTCCAGGCTGAGCGGTGGGCTGCTTACTCACAGAAGGTTGTAGTCAGCACACCAGGGTCCCAGTCCACCAAAGAAGGTCTCTCTTCTCAGGATGTCCCTGGATATCCTGGAATCAGGCCACACCCCTAGGGAAACTCTCCTTAGGCAGATTGGCCACTCAGAACACAGTCATCTGATCCCATCATGGGAACAACCACACAGAACTGGGGTCCTGCCAAGTTGACACACAGCTCCAACTATCACAGTACCCAAGAACATGTATAGGTTTGGCAGACCTAGCTTGCAAGCTGCCATCTAGATGCAATCCTCATCCAGAGCAAAGAAGAATGAAGAAAAGCAAAAAATCATGGAAACAATTAGTCCTAGCAACTGGTACAGCATCTGATCTTTAGCTATACGAGTATGAGAACAGAAGAACTACATGGTGCCTGGCTAACAATGTCAATGACTTGGAAGGAGATCTATGAAGGAGATCCTGGATAGAGAGGGAACACAATGTGGAACAAAACTCAAAATCATCTGGAGAAAAAGAAAGGGGGGGAGCAGGTTTGCTGGTCCGATACAGTCTGGTGGAACCACTAAGACTATGGCCCCTAGCTGCCCTTCAGCTCTGGAATTGAAACCACGTCTGTGGCTTCCAGCCAACAATAAATAGGTATATGAGTTGAACATTTCCTTGAGGTAGATACACTCCTTGGAGAGAACAATCATGGGAGAAAGAAGGGCTGTTTATGCACAGGGAGAC
>NW_006921819.1:5516002-5523398 GCF_000298275.1 Orycteropus afer afer | reverse complement strand
TTTAACAAGTTACCTTAGTTTCTGCTTATCTGGAAATCTCCTAATTTCACCATCATATTTGAGGGACAATTTTGCCAGGTATATAATTCTTGGTTGAAAAGTTTTCTCTTTCAGTGTTTTATATATACCATCCCACTGCCTTCTTGCTTGAATGGTTTCTGCTGAGAAATCAGAGCTTATTCTTACTGGCTGTCCTTGGTAAGTAACTTTTTGTTTGTTCCATGCTGCTTTCAGGATTCTGTCTTTTTCCTTGGTTTTGATGAGTTTGATGATAATATGTCTTGGTGATTTTCTTTTGGGGTCTATCCTGTTTGGGGTTTGTTGGACTTCCTGAATGGATATATTCTCCTCTTTCATCATATCAGGCAAGTTCTCCTCCAGTAAATCTTGGACAATTTTCTCAATGGTTTTGTTTTGGTTCCCCTTTTCTTTGTTGAAGAGGGTCTGTCTTTATCCCTATTCTGCCATCTTGGAACCCTCCTTTGTTGAAGATTTTTGCATCTATATTCATGAGGGCTACTGGTCTTTGCCCAGTTTTGGTATCAAGGTTATGCTTGCTTCATAAAATGAATTTGGGAGGAGTCCATCCTTTTCTATGCTCTGGAACAGTTTGAGTAGGACTGGTGTCAGTTCTCTGAATGTTTGGTAGAATTCTCCAGTGAAACCATCTGGGCCAGGCTTTTCTTTTTGTAATTTTTTAATGACCTGCTCAATTGCTTTTTTTGTTAGGGTCTGTTCAAGTTTTCCACCTCAGTGTGTGTTAATTCAGGTAAGTAGTATGTTTCTAGAAATCTATCCATTTTTTCTAGATTTTCAAATTTGTTGGAGTATAGTTCTTCATGTTATTGTTGTTATGTGCCATTGAGTCAGACTTGATTCATAGCAACCCCTCCTTGGGTTTCCAAGGTGGTATCACAGTGGAAGTAGATTGCCCAACCTTCCTTCTGAGGAGTGGCTGGTGGGTTTTAACTACCAGTATTCTGGTTAGCAGTCAAGTGCCTTAGGCACTACACTACCAGAGCTCCCATAGTTCTTCATAGTATCCTGGTATTATCCTTTTTATTTCATTTGGTTCTGTTATGATGTGAATGGCTGCTTCTTGAACCATACACAGGGTTCTCATGAACACAATTAATTTTTATGGAAATCCTACTCTTCTTGATGTTATTCATCATTTGTTATGATCCACACTGTTAGATGTCTTCATGTAGCTGACAAAACAAAAGTAAACATCTTTCTGGTATTCTCTGCTTTGGGCCAAGATACAACTGACATTACCAATGACATTCCTTGTTCCACATCCTCTTCTGAATCTGGCTTGAACTTTTGGCAGTTTCCTGTCAATGTTATCTTCTAGCACTGTTCTTGTTACCTAGTTCCACTCTCACAGGAATATACCACAAATGGAATGGCCTTAACAAACAGGAGTTTATTCTTATAATTTGGAGGTTATGTCCAAGTTCAAAGTGCCAGGCTCTAGGGGCTGCGTGAAAGCCCCTCAACCTTGGGGCCTAGCTCTGCCTCTTGCTTCTGGCCCAGTGGAGCTAGAGGCATTTCTTCACTCAGCCTGCTGCTGGCTGCTGAGGCTGAGAAGCCCAAGGTTGACAAGGAGAAAGGGCACAGTCCTGATGTTACCAAACCACATGGCAGGCCATTAATTCAAGTTCATTGTAAGTCCCAAGGTTAGCAGAGCATGGCAGGCTGCTGGATAATGACATGGCTACATGCAGGGTCCAAGCATGCCATAGGCTAGAGACCATTCTCAAGGGTTCTCCTTATATACAGGAAGCAGACCACATCCCAAAGGCAGCTACTCAGCTGCTTGTGGTAGATCCCACCATGGAGTTGATTACCAGTCTCATCATGGGGAATAACTACCACCAGCTGCCCAGCCACTCAACCAGGCCCAGCAAGTTGACATACAAACATAACTCCACAATTTCACCCCTTGTCAACTTGACATCTGTACAGATCTTCATTGGGTGAAATCTGTACGGATCTACTGCACTGGGTGCTTTCATTCCCCTAGTTCTTCTAAGTGATGACCTCACTCCCTTAGCCTGGTGGGCCCATTCCTCTCCCTCTTAGGCATGGCAGCCCTGCCCCCTCACTCTTGGGCAGTGGCTATGGCTCCATCCCACTGGCCCACATGAACGAGCAGCCCCGTACTCCAGAACCAAGCTGGTAAGGCCTGGCTCTTTGAAACCAAGGGGGCTGTGATCATTCCAACCCCAAAGGCCATGGTCCTACCCTTTCAGGCTGAGGCAGCTCTGCTTCCATTTCCTTGGTCTTTCCACTTCTGCCAATTAATGCCTAAGGGCAACCCACTCTGCCAGGAATCTTCTTGCCCCAAGAACATTTAGCTTTCTTGCTCCGTGGGCCCGCCAACCTGTTCCTCCATTTCAAGCTGGTTTCTTCTACCAATTAATGCCCCAAGGCAACCCACTCCACCAGGAAGCTGCCTAACCAAAGGCATCAAGCTTTCTCCTCCATGGGCTGGTAAGGCTGTTGCTGTCTCATGACAGTTCTCTTGGCTTTGCTTGGGCCATCTCTCATGCCGGTTCTTTTGGCTCTCCTCCTTCCGTCTCTCATGCCAGTCTTTTGCTCTGCTCCTGCCATCTGTCATGCCTCATTCCGGGGTCTTTCTGCCAAGGTCTTGGGTCAAGGACACACTCCACTCCTGTTTCCACATTTTAGGTATCTGTCAGAGCAGCACCCCACTCTCTCGGTACCAAATTAGTGCCGCTCTGACAAGAACGTCCCACAAATTTGATGGCCTTAACAAACAAGAGTTTATTCTTACAATTTGGAGGCTTTAAGCCCAAGTTCAAAGTGCCAGGCTCTAGAGGCTGGGTGAAAGCCCCTCAACCTTGGGGTCCAGCTCTGCTTCCTGCTCCCGGCCCACTGGAGCTAGAGGCATTTCTTCACCCAGATAGCTGCTGGCTGCTGAGGCTGAGAAGCCCTAAGGTTGACAAGTAAAAAGTCCCAATGTTACCAAACTACATGGCAGGCCATTAACTTAAGTCCATTGTAAGTCCCAAGGTCGGCAGATCATAGCAGGCTGCTGCGCAACGACACGGCTACGTGCAGGGTCCAAGCATGCCATAGGCTAGAGAATATTCCCAAGGCTTCTCCTTATATACAGGAAGCAGACCACATGCCAAAGGCAGCTACTCAGCTGCTTGTGGTAGATCCCACCATAGAGTTGACTGCCAGTCTCATCATGGGGAATAACTACCACCAGCTGCCCAGCCACTCAACCAGGCCCAGCCAAGTTGACACAAAATATAACTACCACAAGCACTATATTGGACAATGTTCTTCTGTGATGTATAAGGTTTTCACAGGCTTATTTTGAAGGTAGATTGCCAGGCCTTTCTTTCTATTGTCTTAGTCTGAAAGCTCTATTGAAACCTGTCCACTGTAGGTGACCTTGCTGGTATTTGACATGTATCATAGCAACATGCAAGCCACTATAGTATGACAAACTGACAAATGGGTAGAAATATAACAAAATATGCACAAAATGTGGACTCTGAAAACTACAAAACACTGATGAAATTCATATACTCAAAATGTACAATATAAAACTTCTAGAAGAAAAAAACTTAGAGAAAAATGTTTTTGACCTTGGGTTAGGCAAAGATTGCTTAGTGACAACATCAAAATCACAACCCATAAATGAAAAAAAAATGATAAACTGAACTTAATCAAAATGAAGAACATTTGCTCTTTGAAAGACATTAGGAGAATGAAAAGAGAAGCTGTAGATTTAGAGAAAATATTTGAAGCTCACATATCTGATAATAGACTTGTATCCAGAATATATAAATAACTCTCAAAACTCAATGATAAAACAACCTAATTAAAAATGTACAAAAGATTTGAACAGATACTTCACTAAAGAAGATACTTGTATGCAAATAAGCACATTAAAATATGGTCAACATTATTAGTTATTAAGAATTATAAATGAAAACTACATACAAATTAAATCCTATTAGGATGTAAACTTTTTTTTTTTTAACAATAGCAAGTGCTGACAAGGAGGCAGAGCAACTGGAATTCTCATGTATTGCTGCTGGGAATGCAAATTGGACAAGAGATTTGGTAATTTCTCACAAAGTTACACATATAATCATACAACCTAGCAATCCTACATCTAGGTATTTACCGAAGTGCAATAAACTATGTTCACACGAAAACTTATTTATAGCAGCTTTATTCATAATGGGCCTAACCTGGAAACAACACAAATATGCCTAAACTAGGGAATGGATAAACAAATTGTGATATGCCAATACAATGGAATACTGAAAAAAGAAATCCCAAACTCAATGGAATATTATGCAGCAATAAAAAGGAATGAACTACTGATACAGAAAACCGAAAACCAAAACTCACTGCTATTGAGTCGATTCTGACTCATAGTGACTTTAGGTTTCTGAGGCAATAAATCTTTATGGGAGTAGATTGCACAGTCTTCCTTCTGAGGAGTGGCTGTTGGGTTTGAACCACTAACCTTCTGGTTAGCAGTCAAATGCCTTAGGCATTACACCACCAGAGTATGCAACAATATTAATTTTATATTAAACATGTTGTTGTTGTTGTTGTTATTTGCCATCAAGTTGGCCCTGACTCATAGCGACCCCTCCTTGGGTTTCTGAGGCAGTATCACTACGGAAGTGGGAATGCCCAACCTTCCTTCTGAGGAGTGGCTGGTGGGTTTGAATCGCCAGCCTTCTGGTTAGCAGTCAAGTGCCTTAGGCACTATGCTACCAGAGCGCCTATATTAAACATAAAACATTAATTTTATGAAGCTTGAATTTGTCTTGCTAGGTGAAGGAAGTCACACCTCAAAGACTATACAATTCCATTATATGACATTCCCGAAAAGGCCAAAATATAAGAATAGAAGACATACCAGTGGTTACTAGGAACTGGCAATAAGGAGGGGGAGATACTAACTACAAAGGGACACAGGGGAATTTGGAGGCTTGATGGACTTGTTGTATATTTTGATTGTGGTGGCCCGGTGGTGGTTATATAGCTATGTGCTTGTCAAAATTTGTAAAAATATACAAGAAAAAAGGGTGAACTTTATAATATGTAAATCATACTTAAATTGAAAAAAAGAGTAGTGTGAGTGTAAAATGTTATCTGCTTTGGATGACTCTTTGGCAGGTTTGTGTGTGTGTATGTTAAGTATACATTTACCCTAAAAAACCAAATAACCCAAAATCATTGCCACTGATTCAATTCCAACTCATAGTGAAGCTATAGGACAGAGTAGAATTGCTTCAGAGTTTCAAAGACTGTAATCTTTATGGAAGCAGACTGCCACATCTTTCTCCAGCAGAGCAGCTAGTGGGTTCAAATTGCTGACCTTTTGGTTAGCAGCTGAATGCTTAGCTACTGCACCATCAGGACTTCTACATTTATCCTAATACTTAGCAATTTACTGCTAGATATTTTACCCAAGCAAAACAAAACATTTGTTCATGAAAAAGAATGTTTATAGCTTCCTTACTAATATAGCCCAAAACTGGAAACAACTCTAATGCCCATTAACAGAATAGATAAACAAATTTTGGTATATTTGTGCAATGGAATATTATTCTGCAAAAAATAAAGAAAAAAGAAACAAACTTCTGATTTACACAGGAACCTGGATTGATCTTAAAAACATGACCCTGCCTGGAATTGGACTCACTCCCATGGCTTAACTCTTAGCCAAAGATTAGACAGGACTACGAGTCGAACAACTATACCAGGGAGATGCACTCCTTACAACAGTCAACCACGGGAGATCATAAGGGAAGAATTTGCACAGGGAGAGATCTAGGCAGGCAGAAATGCATAGGTAAGAAGGACACAGGGAAGGGGTAACCACAGGGAGGAGGTGGGAGAAGAGCTATTACATTGTGGGGATTGTAATCAGTGTCATAAAACAAAATGTGTATGAACTGTGTTGAATGTACAATGAATCTGCTTTGTAAAATTGCACCCAAATCACAATAAAAAGTTAAAAAAAAAAACAAAAACAAAAACAAAAAAACATTACCTTGAGTGAAGCCTGTAGAAAGAGAGTAGGTAATTATCTATTGCCAACCACCAGGTCACAGTAGATACAAAATGCCCCAATTGACTTACACACCCAGAGAAGGTGTGGAGCTGGGATACCCAGATGGCTAGCTGTTTTTTTCTCCCTCCATGCCACTATTGTTTCTTCTCATGTTCTATACTTTGCATAAAGATTCCCCAGCCATGGTCATCAATAGGCAAATTCGTAATACCACTGAGTGAAAGAAGGCAGACATGTAAGAGCATATACTGCATGATTCCATTTCTGTGAAGCTCAAGAACAGACAAAATGATCTATGAGGAGAAAAATCAGAATAGTGGCTGCCCTGGAGTAAGGGTGGTACGGACTGGAAAGGGACACAGGGAACTTACTAAAGTTATGGAAAAGATCTAGATTGTTTTATCATAGTAAAATGTATGAAACAAAAATTTCCCATTTTAATGATTTTTAAGTGAACAATTCAGTGATGTTAATTACATTCCCCATTCCCCATGTTGTATAACCATCATCACTATCTATTTTCAGAAGTTTTTTTGTCACCTCAAACAGGAACTTGGTACCCTTTGAGCAATAACTCCTGTTTTCCCCCTCCTCCAGCACCTGGTAGCCACTAATGAGCTTTTCTCTATGCATTTACCTCTTCTATAAAGATCTATGGCCAGCCTTTGGTTAGCAGTCAAATACCTTAGTAGTCAAATGCCATAGGCACTACACCACCAGAGCTCCCCTCCCGAGGCAATCTACTTCCGTAGTGATACCTCCACCCAAGGAGGGGTCGCTATGAGTCGGATCTAACTCGATGGTAGTGAGTTTGGTTTGATTTGGTTTATAAAGATCTAGATCTTGATTAGGGTGTTGGTTACACGGATATAGACATTTGTGAAAACTCACAAATTGTATATCTAAGCACTGTGCATTTTACTATATTTAATTATAGCCTTCATTAAAAAAAAATCATACATAGTGATAAGTCAGAAAGTGATTGACTGGAGGAGAGTAGACTTTGGAAAGGGACATGAAGGACCTTTCTAGGTTGATAGAAATGTTTATATCTTGTTTTGAGTAGTGAAAACAGATCTGAACACATAAAACTATATAATTTATTGTAGGAGAATTGTATCTCAATAAAAAAGAATGTAAAGATATAAAATAAATAAATAATGCTGCCAAAAGGAACAGTAAGACAAATAGGCATCATATTTTAAAAAGTAAAAGCTAACCACTGTCATCCACTTGGAAGAGGATCTATGTAGGAGATCCTGGATAGAGAGGGAGAACAATGTGGAACAAAACTCAAAATCATTTGGAGGC
>NW_006921819.1:5495747-5511972 GCF_000298275.1 Orycteropus afer afer | reverse complement strand
ACTGTGGTCAATGACATGAGACAAAGTATATGTGAACTGCTGTATGGAAAGTGAATTTGCTCTGTAAATCTTCACCCAAATCACAATAAAAAAAAAAGGTAAAAGGTAGAGTACCCCCAAACTGACCTTGTTGAAGACCAGAAATTGCTCAGAGGCCAGCACACACCATGCCAAGGAATAGAATATGACCCGTCATGCTATTCATTAGCCACACCACACTCACTTTTCTCAAAAGTTTACAATGTGTATCTTTGGAGGCAATGTAGAAATACAGTTGGAGGTTATACCAAGCCAAGAGACAGCAAGGGTCACCATTATGTATGTGCCCAGGGACTGTCGGGTGGTGGCTCCAGTGCCCTGTGGGTTATCTTACACAATATATTGACTCCTGCTCTCATTTGGCTCCTCAAATGGCCCTCCACTGCCCTGACCAGGAGGTGGCTGGAAGCCTGTAGGAAGAGAAGAGATATTTATCTATTTTTAGTCACAAGGTGACAGTAGATTCAAAATGCCTCAGGAGACTGACAAACCTAGAGAAGGTATACAGCTGAGATACTAAAATTACAAGCTGGTTTTTCTTCCCTCCACTCCACCATTCTTTCTTCTCATGCTTAAAGATTCCCTAATCATAGTTGTCAATAGGAAAATTGGTAACACCACTGAGGAAGCACTAAGGTTCATGAATACTCTCTTGGTTGCAAGCTTGCATGTTCTATAAAGCTCTGGAAAAGATGAAATTGTAGAAGATGTAGTCCAGTGGTTTAGGTCTTTTCTGGGCCCATATTAGCAATTATGCTACTTCTGCATGCCCCATACACATGCCTCAACACATGTACAGCTTTGTGTGTCCCTGAACATGCCTTACAAGTCAACTGGAGAGTGCAAAGTTGAGCTCCAAGTTTATTCACAGGTGTTTAGGCTAGGAAGCTATAAACTTGGCCTCTGCTTGGAAGGAAACATGTAATTCCCTGTAGTCTTACAACAAGAGTGGGGATTGCACATCCCCTCCACCCATGGCCCTCAGAATGACTTTTCTCTGTCATAGTGCAGGGATTAGTCTTCCTTTTCTCCTTCTTCCCATCACTCAGGGCATAAGAAACTATGTTTACATCCTTTATACTTGATACATTTAAGGTTGTTAGGTCTTTGGCCCTTGACAGAGAGAAACTGTTTCCCTACTCTTGCTTTATATTCTGATTAAAAAACAAGCCATGTTTTCTTGAATGTTGTAATCTACTCATTATTTCTAGTTATCAACTAAATTTGGACTACTTAATTTCTTGTTGTTGTTGTTGTTATGTGCCCTTGAGTTGGACCCGACTCATAGTGACCCCTTCTTGTGTTTCCTAGGCAGTATCACTACGGAAATAGATTGCCCCATCTTCCTTCCAAGGAGTGGTCAGGTGGGTTTGAACCACCAGCCTTCTGGTTAGCAGTCAAGTGCCGTAGGCACTATGCTACCAGAGCTCCTACTTAATTTCTAGGATGACTATTTTATATTCTTTTATACTTACATGTGACTTGCCAACAGAGATCTGAATTGACTCCAATTCAACTTAATTTGGTGTTTATTGAACTGAGAGCCTGCTGCATGCTCCCTCCTTCTGCAAATAGAGATCTGCCCACATATATTTTTTGGCTCCTCAGGTTCTGCAGGATAAATCACAAAGCCTTTAGCATAAGACCCCATGGTCTTCCTCATAGTCTAAGTAGTCACTAAGGGTTAGCTGCTGTAATTATTATTTCTCTTGTCTCATTTCCTACCACCTCACCCCATCTCCCACTCTCCAGTCAGACCTGACTATCACTGATTCTGAGTTTAGTAGGCACTTCCAAAACTGAATTCTGTTCATGCAGCTTCTTCTGCCTAGAATGCATCTCTTTCTCCATGGAGGACAACTTTACCCATCTAAATCCTAACTCCTCCTTTGAGATCTAGCTTAAATATAACCTCTCCTGTAAAACCTCTGGTGTCCCCCAGACATAACATATTTCTCCTCTCCCCACCTCCCTCAGAATTTTGTTATTATACTTCTTAAAAGGAAAAAAAAAAAAAAAAAAAACCCACCTTATTGCCATTGGGTCGATTCCAACTCATAGCAACTCTCTTTGGGTTTCCAAGGTGGTAAATCTTTATGGAATTGGATTGTCCAGTCTTCCTTCCACAGAGTGGCTGGTAGGTTTGAACTGCCAAATGCAGTTTGGTTAGCAGTCAGATACCTTAGGCACTATGCCATCAGAGCTCCTATACCTTTTTTTTAAAATTGTGCTTTGGGTGAAAGTTTAGAGAGTAAATTCTCTTTCCATACAGCAGTTCACATACTTTGTCTCATGACATTGACTACAATTTATCACAATGCAACAGCTCCCCTCCCACTTCTTCCCCATAGTTACCTTTTCCCTGTGTCCTTCCCTCCATATACTCCTGCCCCCTGAGCTATGTCCCTGTGCATACATAGCCCTTCTATTCTCCCATGATTATTCTCTCCAAGGAGTGTATCTACCTAGTGTAAATGTTCACCTCATAGGCCTTTTGTTTGGCTGGAAGCCACAGGTGTGGGTTCAATTCCAGACCTGAAGGGCAGCTAGGAGCTATAGTCTCAGTGGTTCTACCAGGCTCTGTCAGACCAGCAAACCTGGTCCGTCTTTTTCTCTTTTCAAATGATTTTGAGTTTTGTTCTACATTGTTATCCCACTGTATCCAAAATCTCCTACCTAGATCCCCCTCTGAGTGGTTGACAATGGTAGCTGGGCACCATCTAGTTATTCTGGTCTCATAGTCATATAGGCTGAGGATCCCATGGTGTACCAGTCACTTGGACTAATTGTTTCTATGAATCTTTGGTTTTCTTCATTCTTCTTTGCTCTGGATGAGGAGAGCTCCAGTACTTCTTATGGTGTTGATAATTCATAACTTCATATATCTGTGTACATGAATGTCTACTTTTGCTCCAAATCATAAATTTCTTTTTTTTTTTTTCCAAATTGTAAATTTCTTAAAGGCAAGAATGATGCTTTATAAATAACTCCAGCACTTGGCTCAGAACCTGACATAGTATATCTAAAAATATTAACAAATAACATTTGTGGAGCACTCAGTATGAGTAGGAATGGCACTATGTCCTTTACACGTATTACCTCCTTTAATCCTTACCCTATGGATGTTATTATTAGCTATTGTTTCATGGCAACCTCATGCACCATGGAATGAAATGTTGCCCAGTCCAACCATCTAGGTTTCAAGCCTCCACTAACACGTGTGGTGGCTGCAGATGAGGTACACTGACTGAGAATCAAACTTGGGTCTCCTGCGTGGAAGGCGATGATTCTACCACTGAACCACAACTGCCCCTTACCCTAAGAATTAAAAGACAAAAATAAAACTAGTTGCTGTTGAGTCAGAGTAGAACTGTGCTCCATAGGATTTTCAATGGCTATGATCTTTCAGAAGTAGATTGCCAGGCCTTTATTCTGAGGTGCTTCTGGGTAGATTTGAACCATCCAACTTTTGATTAGTAGCTGATTGTGACACCCAGTGATTACACTACGAACACTGTTGTTATTGTTGTGTGCCCTTGAGTGGGTTCTAACTCATTTTGACCCTATAGAACAGAGTAGACCTGTTCCATAGGGTTTCCTAGACTGTAATTTTTACAGGAGCAGGTTGCTAGACCTTTTCTCTTGTGGAGTTGATTGTAGGTTCAAACAGCTGACCTTTTGGTTGGCAGCTGAGTGCTGAACCATTGCTGACCAGGGCTCTTTACACTATAAATCAGTATCATTATTACCTCTCTTTACAGATTTGAAAAGTGAGACACAGGAAGTGTAAGTATCCTACCCAAGTTCTCATATACTATTAAGTGGTGTTGTTAGGACACATTAAATAAATTATTAACATGTTGAATTGAGTTAAGATTTTCCCTAGTATTCTGGGAAGGTGTTGAGGAAGTAAAAGCATGGTCTCTCTCCATGAAATATTCATTTATTTGGTAACACTATTTCCCATCACAAAACTGTTGAAGTCAATGCCCAGAAATATAATTCTGATTCCATCTTCAATGAAATCAAAACAGATTAAATGGCTTCTCCAAGATCACTGTTACAGCCATGGGAGTGAGGGCAGGGGTGTTTTTGTCAAAAACTTGATTAAACTCTGGATGAATGAGTTTTATTACTCTTCTTTTCCTTATTGGACATAAATTATATTTCATATCCTCACTTTAGCCATGGTTTATGTTGATACTATTGTTATAAACAGGCAATACATCACATGATACAAGAGTGATGTTTACTTTGTCATAATTCCTGAACCCCAAATCTACTTCATCCTGATACAGAACAGAGTTCAGCTGAGTTCTTGTTGCCCTAGGGGCAACCAATCTCACGTGTCACCGACATGAAGCTCAGGACACCCTCACCCTGGGTGTTTTCTGAGTAGCACATTAGGAGCAGATGCATGTGTGGATGCCTGCAAACAAAAGGTGGAATGCACACTCCCAACTGGGCCATGCTGGGACAGGGTCCACATGCAGAGAATACCTGCAAGTTCCCAAGGAACAATCAGTCAGCAGAGGAGGGGACTTCCCTGGGTGGCCCGAAGGAACCAAGCAGCCCCTGGAAGGCCAGGCCAACCTGTGGGTTTGCAGCCTTCAAGATGCTGGCTCCAGAGGAGTAGGACCCATGAGGAGTGAACCTTCAGTGTGCATCACCTGTGAAGCAGTCACACCCAAGATTCCAGCCCACTGTAATGAACCTTCAGCATGAACAGGTCAAAAAACTTTGGTCCCTGAGAATTACAATGTGACCCAATGTGGGAACATCCCTTGGGCTTTGGAAGCTGAATGCAACATTTTGGGGTCCACCGGGGGCTAAGTGCATTGGGTCCTTAGTTGACCACACCCTCTTCTAATACCCTCAACAAATGGACTTGGAGCCCACCGTGCACTCTGGGAGTAACTAACTGGATCTGAGGCAGGGGTTAGGTTATGTGAAATAAGAGACTTCTGGAAAATTTAACTGCCTCAGTCTGGGTGCCTTAGTGCCTTCATGATTGGAATAAGAGGAAGAGAGAATCATACTCCCAAGAGATCTAAAGGGTTGCAAGGATGGGCCAAAGCTGCCAAGATGCAACACAACAAGGATAAAATAAAAGTGCTACCTGTAAGTCTAAAAATTAACTATATAGAGATGTTACAAATGGGACATATCTTACAACATGTGCTAAGGACTTTAACTTAATACCGTGTGTGTGTGTGTGTGTGTGTGTGTGTGTGTGAGAGAGAGAGAGAGAGAGAGAGAGAGAGGGAGAGAGAGAGAAAAAAACTGAGAGAGAGAGAAAGAGAAACAGAGAGAGAGACTTCTCAGTGAGATTTATCTTCTTCAAGCCAAAGAGGCTGGCACAGACTGCCTTATCCCAATTTCTTCAAGAGGGGAAAAGAATTCTTTTTCTTTTAATTTTTGTTGTGATTTGGGTGAAAGTTTACAGAGCAAATTCATTTTCCATACAGCAGTTCACATTTTGTCTCATGACATTGACTGCAATTCCCCACAATGTAACAGCTCTCTTCCCGCTTCCTCTTCCTAGTAACCTCTTCCCTGTGTCCTTCCCTCCCATGCACTCCCATCCCCATTCCTCCCTGTGCAAACACTGTCTTTCTGTTCTCCCATAATTGATCTCTCCAAGTAATGTATCTACCTAATGCAAATGTTTACCCCCATATTCCTGTCTATTATTTGGCTAGAAGCCACAGGAATGAGTTCAGTTCCATACCTGAAGGGTTGTGAGGGGTTATAGTGTCAGGGGTTGCACTAGGCTCTATCAGACTTTTTTTTATGATTTTATTTTTTTTTTTCCACATTGTTCTCCCACTCTATCCAGCATCTCCTGCACTGATCCCCTTCCAAATTGTTGACAGTGGTGGCTGGGCACCATCTAGTTCTTCTGGTCTCATGGTAATATAGGCTGAGGATCACAGGGTCTACCAGTCCCTTGGACTGATTGTTTTAGTTTTCTTCCTTCTTCTTTGCTCTGGGTGAGGAGAGACCCATCATTGCATCTAGATGGCCGCTTGCAAGCTTTTAAAGTCTCAGTTGCCACTCACTGAAGCAGGATGTAGAACAATGTTTTAGTGTGGTATGTTACGCCACTTGAGCTTGATGTCCCCTGCAACCATGGTCCTGAGCCCACAGGTTCAACTACTTGCTCCCTCTAGGTAGCTGGTTGTGGCCAAGAACCCACCACAACCTTGTCCCTTCAAGAAGGGAAATTAATTTTTAATGCACATGGCTATTGTAAAGATGAGGAAGAATCTGTGTGTAGCAGACTAGAACACGCCTACCCTATTCTAAAGCTTTGGTCATTTACCAATACCCATATACCGGAGTAAGCAAATGAATGGTTTGCTCTCTTTTAAAGATATGGGTCAAATGTGCAGCATAAAGTCTACTCAGTAAATGGAGGAACTTCTGTCATTAGAACAGGATCTTCTGAGACTCTGAGAGCCAATCTAGGGTATTTAATTCATTCAACATGGTGAATTTAACATACACATTCACCTCAGTTCCCAACTGAAACTCCACTGAAATGACAGTGAAACACTTTACAGTATAAATCTGTAAGGTCAAAGAAAAGAGAAGAAATAACAGCTGGCAAGAAATGCAACACCACTGTGGAAACTAGAAAGCAGAGGGACAACAGAAGTTGCCTTAGCAGCCCAGACAGAATTGAGTATCTGCAGGAGGAAAGGCAACAAGCAGACCAGTCTGTGCTACAACACCCAGAGATGTAGGTGCTGCAGACATGAGCTTCCTCTAAAGATGAGGGGGTGGATGGAGACAAAAAGAGAGAACAGAAAGTTTTTATAAAAACTCAGTGTGGGAAGAATGAGAAATCACCTCCATTTTAAGGGTGGAGGACTTGGGCCCCCTCATTGATGAGGTGGAGAACCAGAGCTTCATGACAGGAAAACACAGGGTAAGCTGCAATCAGAGGCATTTACTCAAAACAGTGGCAGTCAGGGAAGACACATGAATGAAATATTTTTCATCATCTTGAACACTCCTAAGGTAGTTTTGGTGAATCTGGATGTGTCCTTGGCTGATGCCATCATAAGCAGTGAGGCCATCCTGAGAGAGGTGCTGAGTAAGACAAAGTTCCTAATCCATGGACAGTGGGTTCTCAAGAAGTGGTTGTGAGACTGCACACTCATTTGACCTGAGCAATTCATGGTCTTGCACAGCCTTTCTAGTGTTGAAAACTTCAAGCACACTTGTAATTTACCAGAAGGCTGGTGATTGCTTGAGCTGGAACCTCTGGTGGGCTGCAGGTTGGGGGTCAAGTCATTAACCTTGTGAAGAAGTTTGGACCAGTGATTCCTAAGGTGCCATGGGACCTCTGAGATACACTGTTCAGTTCAAGAAAACCCCAGGAGACATGGGCAAAGCCCATAACTTACTTTATGGATGGATGTATTGGGTCATTCAACCTGAAAGAAGGCAAGCCTACTGTAGGAATGACGATCAATGAAACTGTCTCACAGAATCACATTGTCCTACATCTGAGAGTTCTTTTTCTTTCTACTTAACATTTCCATAACTAGCTCACCATCAGATGTTGACATATATTAGTGATAAGTGTTTTTTTCTTATGTTTTGAGGATGAATTTGACTCTTTAATTTAGTGCATAAGGCCCTGAATTGGTCCCAGTATCCTCAATCATCACCTCCAGTACAACCTCTCCACCTCAACCAACCACAGTCCTCTCTGACTCCATCTGGAACATCTCCTGATTCTTTACCTAACCCCTCCTCCCTATTCAAAGCTGCAATTTCTTGTGATTTATCTATCTCTCCTCTGGGTCTCCTGGCTCCTGAGAAACCCCAGATTGTCCCACTTAACCTACTGTGTTAGACTGGGTTCTCTAGAGAAAAAAAACCAATAAAGCTTATATATGTTGCTGTTGCTGTTGCTGTTGTGTGCTGTCGAGTCAAACCCTCCTTGGGTTTCCAAGGCAGTATCACTACGGAAGTAGGATTGCCCAACCTTCCTTCTGAGGAGTGGCTGGTGGGTTTGAACCGCCAGCCTTCTGGTTAGCAGTCAAGTGCCTTAGGCACTATGCTACCAGAGCTCCCAAAGCTTATATATATATATATATATATATATAGAGAGAGAGAGAGAGAGAGAGAGAGAGAGAGAGAAATTTATCTTAGGAAAATGGCTCACACACTTATTGAAGCTGGCAAGTCCAAAGTTCTTGGATCAAACATCAAGCTAGAAGCTTTTCCCAACTCCTGTAGCTGCAGGGGCTGAGGAGCTCAAGGTTGGCAGGCAGCATACTGGCTGTTGACTCCAACGAATGATGAATCCAAGATCTCCAGGCCGAATGGTGGATTGTTCACTCATAGACAGCTGTAGGCAGCACAACAGAATCCTGATCCACAGAAGAATGTCTCTCTTCCCAGGATGTCCATAAATATACTGGAAGCAGGCCACACCTCTAGGGAAGCTGTCTTTTAACAGACTGGCTGCTTAGAACATATTCATCTGATCCCATCATGGGAATAACCACATCACAACTGCTTAAACCACACAGAAATTTGGTCCAGCCAAGTTAACACACAGCTCCAACTACCACAGTCCACCCCTTGTCAACTTGGCAGCCGTACACATCTTCTTAACCATATATAATATCTAAATAAGGACAATTATAAAGTCATATTTGCACCTAACATGATATGCTAACAGGTGTACAACCAAAACGCATTAATCTTATTTACATTTCACAGTTCGTAACAGAAGGAAACAAAAATATTTGTGCACGTATACAGTGAAGAAATATAACAATCACAGTCCTCATTTCTGCATCTGGTCACGTGGTCATAGCTGATATTCAGAAGTACCTTCTTCCACCACCCATTCTGTATTTCCCTTGCTCTCAGCACGCACCTCAGCTGGTCGTGGTTCTTTGCCTAGTGGGGTGACCCAAACCTTCATTCCTGAAGGGTCTGGGCAGTTAGCAGTCATATCAGAAATGGGTTGCTGTAATTTTCCACTGACTTTAATCACAGGGCATGGGAGTACTAAGAGACATCCTAAAGAATCTCCCATATTCCAGACATTCTTCTTTACCTCCATTATGTAAAATCAATCCAGTTTCCCTTTGGTAATTAGGATCTATCACACCAGATAATACAGTAATGCCCTTCTTTGTCTGTTGATCCAGAGGCATGAGGAAGCCAAAATGGCTGGGTGGCATTCTTAATTTCCAGTTAAATGCAATCAGTATTGTGTCTCCAGGTGGGAGTGTTCCTCCCTTTGGGACTAAGATCTCCAGACCTGCAGAGCATAGGGTAGCAGGGACAGGAAGCAAAATTTTTTTGAGTGGGTCACTAGGGGTAGTAGTGAGTGGTACCACTCCTGTTTCCACCCCTTGGTTTCTGGACCCGTGAATCCTGGCTATTGGAGAAACAGAACCATATATTGGTTTAGAGCATATACAGCCTCCTGGAGAACATTGCTCCAACCCTTCAAGGTATTGCCACCTAGCTGGCGTCATAATTGTGTTTTCAGTAGGCCATTCCATCGTTCTATCAAGCCAGCTGCTTCAGGATGATGGGGAACATGGTAAGACCAGTGAATTCCATGAGCATAAGCCCACTGCCGCACTTCATGTGCTGTGAAATGAGTCCCTTGATCTGAAGCAATAGGATACTCTGACGGTGGGTAAGGCATTCTTTCAGAGCACAATTGGAAACACTGAGGTCTTTTACGTGGTGCTTAAGCCGAGGCTCAGCAGCTCTGAGCTCATCTCGCTCTTTCACCACATTGTCTAGTCTAAGTAGGACCAACCAACCAGCTTCCTTATACTCCTCATGCTGACAAAATTGTAAAAAAGTATCAAATATGCCTCACTTCTCACAAGTACTTGATCTATTATTTGTGGTGCTATTTTGCATATTAATGTTGCCAACTCATGCCACAGATTAGCAGGGCCCTCTTTACCAACAGAGGCAGGGTCACCAGTGTCTTTACAATTAACAAAATTAGAGAACCAATTTAGGAAGCCCATCCTTATGATTTTGTCTCTGTAGTACCACTCCCAGTACAGAATTTGGTTCCGAGAGAGTGGGGTGCTGCTCTGACAGATACCTAAAATGTGGAGATAGGAGTGGAGTGTGTCCTTGACGCGAGAACCTGGCAGAGACACCCCGGCATGCAGCATGACAAATGGCAGGACAGAAGACAAGAGACCAGCATAAGAAACAGCAGGAGCAGGGCGAGAGAACCGGCATGAGACAGCAACAGCCTTACCAGCCCACAGAGGAGAAAGCTAGGTGCCATCGGGTAGACGGCTTCCTGTTGGAGTGGGTTGCCTTCAGGCATTAATTGGTAGAGAAGACTGGCATAAAATGAAGTAGCAGGTTGGCCGGCCCATGGAGCAATAAAGCCAAGTGTCTTTTGGGCAGAAATATTTCTGATGCAGTCGGTTGCCCTCAGGCATTAATCAGCAGAAGGGGAGAGACCAAGGAAAAGGAAGCAGAGCTGGCTCAGCCTTAAGGGTGGAATGATGACAGCCCCCTAGGTTTCAAAGAGCCAGGCCTTCACCAATTTGGTTCTGGAGTGTGAGGCTGCTTGTTCCTGTGAGCCAGTGGGATGGAGCCATAGCTGCTGCCGAAGAGTGAGGGGGCAGGGCTGCCATGCCCAAGAGGGAGAGGAACGGGCCAGCCAGGCCAAGCAGGTGAGGTCACCATTCAGGAACAAGGGGACTGGAGCCACCCAGTGGAGGAGAGCTGTACAGAAACCACCCATTGAAGATCTGTACAGGTGCCAAGTTGACAAGGGGTGGAATTGTGATGGTTATGTTTATGTGTCAACTTGGCTGGGCCTGGTTGAGTGGTTGGGCAGCTGGTGGTAGTATTTCCCATGATGAGACTGGTAATCAACTCCATGGTGGGATCTACCACAAGCAGCTGAATAGCTGCCTTTGGGTATGTGGTCTGCTTCCGCATATAAGCAGGAGCTTTGGGAATGGTCTCTAGCCTATGGCACGCTTTGACCCTTCATGTAGCCATGTTGTTGCTCAGCAGCCTGCTATGCTCTGCTGACCTTGTGACTTACAATGAACTTACATTAATGGCCTGCCGTGTGGTTTGGTAACATCGCGACTGTGCCTTTTTACTTGTCAACCTTGGGGCTTCTCAGCCTCAGCAGCCAGCAGCTGTCTGAGTGAAGAAATGCCTCTAGCTCCAGTGGGAGCAGGACGCAGAGCTGGATCCCAAGGTTGAGGGGCTTTCACCCTTTCAACTTGGACTTAAAGCCTTCAAATTGTAAGAATAAACTCCTGTTTGTTAAGGCCATCCCATTTGTGGTATATTTCTGTCAGAGTGGCACTAGGTAACCAGAACACCTACCATGAGCCAGGCGCTGCAGAGTGCTGCGAACCTTCAGGATCTTGTGGATTTCTTATGGGCAGAGGCTGTCTTTTTAAAGATGTTTATGTTAAGATGAAGGAGCTCTGGGTGGTGTAGTGGTTAAGGTATTTGGCCACTAACCAGGTTGGTGGTTTAAACCCACCAGCCACTTCAGAGAAGAAAAATGAGGCAGTCTGCTTCTGTAAAGGTTTACACCCTTGGAAACCCAATGGGGGTCACTGTGAGTTAGAATCAACTTAATGGCAGTGAGTTTAGTTTTGGTTTTGAATGCTGAGATGGAATAGATGAGGAGTCACAAACAGAAATCTCTGAATTCCAAGAGGCCTTAATAAAATGACATATTCTGAATCACACCTACAAAGCTTGCCATTCTCAGAAGCCAGAAGCATGCCTCTCTTGCCATTGATATTTTTATCTCTTCCCCCTTCCTTTTCCTCTTCCTCTAAACTCAAATTCAGATTAATGAGGCCTCTCTACTAAGTTTAGTGCTGGTGGCCTTGCCCCTCACTGGCTTCAGTAGACTGTGGATGTTTAAACACTACTCTCATGGCTTTGGAATTCTCATGTTGGATATTTTGCAGTAATCTTTCTCCTCATGTTGTGCATTAGGTCCTCATCTTTCAATTTGTCATCCTTCCCTCTTTCACTCAGTTTTTGTTTATAAAAGTTATAGGGCTGGAATGGTACACATGTCCATATATGTGTGTGTATGTGTGTGTATATGTGGTGACTCTGTGACACTTGAGGGGATGAAGCAAACCAAATCCACTGCCATCAAGTTGATTCCAATTCAAAGCAATCTTACAAAACAGAATAGAAGTGCCCCAGAGGGTTTCCAAAGCTGTACATCTTTACGAAAGTAGACTGTTTCATCTTTTCCCCACAGAGAAGCAGGTGGGTTTGTACCCCTGACCTTTTGGTTAGCAGCTGAATGCCTTAGCCACTCTACCACCAGAGCTCTCCGTCAAGGGGACAGGCTCAGGTTAAAAACAGAAAACTCTGTGGCTCACCTGTGTGTTTGGTGAATCCGGCCCAGGCACTTGGATTACACCAAACATAAATACATGAGTAAGTATTTTGCTTTCTAATCTTCCGTTACAAGATGATTTAGTTTCACTCCACCCTGAAGTCTTCACTCACAGGAAGGTGAAGTTATTTGTGAGACTGAAATTGCAAAGCCTGATGGAGTTTGGGAAGATAGAGGTCAGAAGCAGCCAGGAGAGAAGCCTTCAGTTCTGATGCTTGTTTTTCACTCCTGCCATCTGTCTGGCCCTTATTTTAAGTCTGCTTGATGCCACCATGTACACACATGAGTTCCTTTACTCTTCATGAGGAGCTCACTTAAGTCTACTTTCTAGACAGCCCCAGGAAGTTTCCACAGGTAGCTCAAAAGCTCACCCAACCACAGGTGGTGACAGGTCCACAGCCTCATGTTTCCCACCATTTGCTGGAGATTCAAAGCGTTGGATCAAATGTCTCGGTGTTTCTGGAAATCATCTACGCTTTTAAGGCACTGATTTAGTTCTTTGCTTATTCTTTTAACAGTCTGTTCTGCTCATACCTTGGCTCCACAGGAAAAAAAAAAACATGAAGATTAAAGTGTGCTACATGCTTTACTCTAAGTGTGGTCCAATCTGACTAAATATTTCTAGTTTTCCCTAATAGTTGGACAATCCCATGTTGTTATGAAAGATACTGTTATTCCTTTTACACTTGAATAATATTTAATTGTAAAAAAAAAAAAAAAAGAACCCAATATTTTATAGCATTTAATACTTTCACATATGTTGTCCAATGACATCTTCATATCATCCCTGTGAGGTAGGTAGGGCAGATTCTGAGTAACACATTTTACTGAAGACTGAGACAGCTTATATGATTTTCAAGGTCACACAGCCAACAGGAGAAATTGGGACCAGAATCCATGTTTCTTGACTCCTGGTCTCCTTGGACAGTGACATTTAGTGATGTGCAAGGACAAATGTTTTACATATTATTTGAGATTAGATGATAAAACCAAAATCCACTGCCACTGAGTTGATTCCTACTCATAGCCACCCGATAGGACTGAGTAGAACTGGCCCAGAGGTTTTCCAAGGCTGTAAATCTTTAGAGAAGCAGACTGCCTCATCTTTCTCCCATGGTACAGGTAGTGGGTTTGAACCACTGACTTTTTTGGTAGCAGCCAAATGCCTTAACCACTACACCACCAGAGCTCCTTCCATAAAGGACTAGATGAACATTATTTGGTAAGGAAGTCACAATGACATGGTAAGGCTGGATTTGTTGACTTTGAAGCCCACAAAAGTGGGTGCTCTGTAGAGGAGTCTTCCATGCTAAGCCCTCCTATGTGTTGGGGTAAAGGGTTAGGTGTCAATGCTGCACACTCTGTCCTCCAGAGATTCATTCTGGCTTCCCTGTCCTAATGGGGCCTGAAGGAGGCAATGATCACACTTATTCCAAAAGAATGTATGTGTTTATAGGGAGCAATGATCACGCTTATTCCAAAAGAATGTATGTGGTAAACATAAACATGCGGAGCAGGAGCACCCATGGATGCAACCCAGGCTTTATTGAAGCCATGTTCTCCACAGTTCTCTATATTCTTTAGGACTCTTAGAGGCTTGTCCTTTGAGGAGTTATTTCTTTGGGAAAAAACTTCCATACAATACTTAAGAAATTAAAGATATTATATGATTAATGCAGGAGCTCTGGTGCCATAGTGCAAGGCATATGACTGCTAACCAGAAGGCTGGTGGTTCAAACCCACCACCCACTCCTCAGAAAGAAGGTTGGGCAATCTACTTCCGTAGTGACCACCCCAGTAACCCAAGGAGGGGTTGCTATGAGTTGGGTCCAACTCCATGGTGGTGTTTATTTTTTTCTTTTTAAAGTATGATTAATGCACATTACCCCTAGAAATACATGTCAAAGAATTTAAGTAAATTCTAGTGGTGCTGTGGTTAAAGCATTTGGATGCTAACCAAAAGGTCAGCAGTTCAAACCCACCAGTGGTTCCGTATGAGGATGAGGCAGTCTGCTTCCATAAAGATTTACAGCCTTGGGGGGGACTTCTGGTAAGATGGAGGAATAGGCAGACAAGCAACACAGACCCTCTTCAACAAAGAAAAGAAAAACCAGTTGACAGAGATACGAGATACAGAAGATAATCCTGAAACCCGGAGCTTTGAAAGGAACTGCACAGAAGTGGATTAGGTGCCAACCAGTGGAAAAACCTAAACAAAAACAGTGAGTACAGAGACGGTCAGAGCTGTGGACTGTCATCTACTCTGACGAGACCAACAGCCTGAATATTTCCAAGTGGTGTTGGGACCTGAGAATTGACTTAAAGATCAGTACTGGTCACCATGGGCTGCAGGGACAACTGCTCTGATGGCCTATGACTAAGAAGGGAAACAGCAAGGAGGGAGACAACCTGAGCTGTGGACTTTCTGCTGTCCAGAGGGTGCAGCCATTTTGATTGTTTACATGTGGTGGCCATTTTGGATATTTAAAGTGACCGAGGGTGCAGCCATTTTGAATGTTTACAAGTGGCAACCATCTTGGATTTTAAAGTGATAGCATTATCATTCGAATTCCAGGGACCTAAGAACAGGCTCTGTTTGCCCGGGGTGGCAAGGACATATGAGAGGCTGACAACAGAAAAGGAGACAGGCAGTGAGTATATAAGTGCTGTCAACTAGTGAATAGAGGAGCACAACACAGTACGCTGCTTGTATATGTAACATACAAACAAAACAAAGAAAACGAAAATTGTGGGCAAGTCACTCCAACATACAATTACCAATTAAATATAAACACAAAAATGTCACAATGCCTTGAAGACAACAGAGCATCACAGTCCAAACAAAGAAGCAAGATAAAGCAGGAGAAACAAGGGACCAGGATACAGACACAAAACACATCCCTGAGGAAGACGTAGCATTGGAACTCCCTGATAAGGAATTCAAAAGAATTATATTTAGATATCTTCAAAGGATTGAGAGACAGACAAAGGAAAACACAGACAAAACCCTAGAAGAATTCTGGAAGAAAATACAAGAACAAAATGACAAAATCTATGAAAAATTAGAAATGAACCTAAATCTACAGATAGAAATCCAGAAGATTAATACTAAAGTGTCAGAAATAGATAACACATTGGAAGGGAAAAGGAGTAGAATTTATGCAATGGAAGGCAGAATTAATGAGATCAAAGACAAATACCTGAATACTTCTTTGGAAAGGGATCAATCAGAAAAAATATCGAAACAAAAAGAAGAAAGCCTAAGGTTCATGTGAGATACCATCACAAGGAATAACCTATGTGTCACTGGAATTCTAGAACAGGAAGAGAAAAATAAAACCACTGAGAAATTGTCCAAGATTTGTTGGAGGAGAACTTGATGAAAGATGAGAATATATCCATTCAGGAAGTCCAATAAACACCAAGCAGGACAGACCCCAAGAGAAAAACACCAAGACACACCATCATCAAACTCACCAAAACCAAAGACAAAGAAAGAATCATGAGAGCAGCATGGGAAAAATGAAAAGTTACCTACAAGGGGCAACCAATAAGGCCAAGCTCGGATTTCTCAACAGAAACCATGCAGGCAAGAAGACAGTGGGATGGTATATATAAAACACTGAAAGAGAAAAATTTCCAACCAAAAATTATGTACCCAGCAAAATGGTCCCTCAAATATGATGGTGAAATTAGGACATTTCCAGATAAGCAGAAATTAAGGGAATTTGTTAAAACCAGACCAACCTTACAAGAGATGCTGAAGGG
>NW_006921819.1:5483164-5494471 GCF_000298275.1 Orycteropus afer afer | reverse complement strand
ACCAAGAAAGTAAGTTTCCTATGTATAAACCTTTCCTTGACTTTTTAAAATAGTGGACTAATATAATATTTGTCTTTCTGTGATTGACTTAAAATTTCAGTCAGCATAATGTCCTCCAAGTTCATCCCTGTTATGCGGTGTTTTGCAGATTCTACATTCTTTAGGGTTGCACAGTATTCCATTGTATGCATGTACCATAGTTTGTTTATCCATTCATCAGTGGGCACTTAGGTTGTTTCCATCTCCTTGCTATTGTGAATAGTGCTGCTATTAACACTGATGTGCATATATCTATTCATGTCCTGCCTCTCACATCTTTAGGATATATACCTAGTAATAGGATTGCTGGGTCAAGTGGTATTTCTAACTTTTTAAGGAATCTCCACACCTATTTGCACAGTGGTTGTATCATTTTACAGTCCCACCATCAGTGTAGGAGAGTCCCAATCTGTCCACGTCACTGCCAGCATTTGTTATTTTGTTGAACTTTGCTATTAATGCTGCAGTGAGATGATATCTCATGGTTGTTTTGATTTGCATCTCTCTAATGACTAATGATCATGAACATTTCTTCATGTGTTTGTTGGCTTCCTAAATGAGGCTCTGTTTCTTTAAGGACAAAACTATTACAGAACATGCTAAAGTTCAGTTCTCACTCTAAAGTGTATCTATGGGAAAATATGCAAAAAACTCAGTTATTTAAAAGCATAATTTATTTGCTGATTATCACAGCTGTAAAACAAACACACTCTTCTCTCTTCTTACCAGTGACTTTGACAAGTCAGAGCATTTATTTACTTGGTTCACAAGTGGATGGTAATTGAATCTGGAAAGAGCTCTAGAGATCTTTTATAGCTCCATTAGGGGCTTCAGTTTCCTTCAATGATTTGCTCAGCGTCACAGAGCTAGTTAACAGAGACCCAAATCTTGAACTGAGAACCAGAACTCCTGATCCCTGTCTAGTATTTTCCCCATATTTCTTATATAAATCTTCCTCTGAATCCTTACGCATTAATCCAATGCAATGTTTCTAAAGTCCCAAAGTATGCTTAGATATTCATTTATGTTGAAAATGACATAAATTTTATTATAATATTTTGGTGTTGTTTTTCTTTAAGTTTCTCTTTTTCCTTCCAATACACGCAGTTTTGAGGAAGGCTCCCTTACACTTCATTTTACTGATATCTTCACTAGTATATGTGGACTCACAAATAAAGACCACTTAGGGGAAGTGTAATATGGCCTACAGATCATGAGACTGATATTGAAGAGAAAAAAGAATTTAAAAGTGTTATTGTTACACAACAAATTAGGAGGAAGAACAGAAGGACTAAACACATTATTAGGCCAATTAACCATGATGTCCCATGAAACCATGACCTTAAATCTCCAAAGCAAGGAGTCAAATCCCATGAGGTACTTGGCTGTATATAAGCAGCCTCAGCAGCTACTCTTTTTTTTTTTTTCTAAATGGATGTAAATGTATCTATCACACAACTTTTGCCAATTCAGCTTTTTACATGTGTACAACTTATTGACAGTAATTACATTAATTGGCTGTGCAACCTTTAATCAGTGCAATTTTTCCATCATCATAAACCAAAACCCCATAAGCTTAAATTCATTGCATAGTGCCTAGGGTCTTAAAAGGTTGTAAGTCATTATCTAACATACAACTGGTCTCTATTCACCTGAACAACAGAGGCAGGAGAGTCAAAAACAGGAGGAGGAAATGGATTTCATGGCTAATTGCCTCCATGAACAACTGCTTTCTTTGCCATGAGACCAGAAGAACTGAATGGTGCTTGGCTACCATAATTGAACATTTTGATCAAGGACTCCATAGAAAAATCCTAATCAAAGGGGAGGGAGGAATATAGAATAGAATTTCAAATTCTTATCGACTCCAGACTTCTTGGAGCTATGAAGGTTGTATGAACCCCTGAAACCATTGCCCTGAGATCATTTCTAAACCTTAAAGTAAAAATGCCCCCTGAAGTCATCTTAAAACCAGACAGTTTAGCTTAACTAGTAAGATACGCCTTGAGCACTATGCTCTTTTAAGATCTATCTCTATGGGATCAAAATGACAACAGCAACTTGAAAGATTAGATGGGAACCTTAGGGGCAGTGAATTTATGTTGAAAACCAAACTCACTGCCATCGAGTCGACTGCACTTATAGCAACCCCTCCTTTGGTTTCCAAGGCAGTATCTCTGAGGCAGTAGATTGCCCAATCTTCCTTCCGAGGAGCAGCTGGTGGATTTGAACTGCCAGCCTTCTGGTTAGCAGTCAAATGCCTTAGGCACTATGTTAGTAGAGGAAAAACAATTCAGAAAAGGAGAGTGAGAATGACTATACAACTCCAAGAATGTAATCAATGTCATTAAATGGTACATGTAAAAACTGTTGAACTGATGTGTGTTTTGTTGTGTATATTCTCAAGAACAACAACAACAAAAAATATATATAAAACAACTAGGGAGCTCTGGTGGCGTAGGACCTAAGGCATGTGACTGCTAACCAGAAGGCTGGCAGTTCAAACCCACCAGCCACTCCTGGGAAGGAAGATTGGGCAATCTACTTCAGGAGAGATACCGCCTTGGAAATCCAAGGAGGAGTCTAGCAAAGCATGTCTGTCTGCCTTGAGGATTATGCTCTTTTAAGATCTATTTATATGAGATCAAATTGACAACAGCAATTTGATAAATAAGATAAGAACTTTTGGGTGCAGAGTTTATGTTAATGGGGGAGGAACAACTCAGAAAAGGAGTGAAAATATGTGCACAACTTGAAGAATATAATCAGTGTCACTGAATTATACATGTAGAAACTGTTTAATTGGTGTATGTTTTGCTGTATATATTCTCAAAAACAACAATAACAAAAAGTGTTATCACTCAGCGTACCAGATGATTTCTTCCAGTGCCATCCACACTGTGTGTGGTTATAAACTACCAATATGAACACCAGCAATTTTCTAAAACTCTCACAACAATGGGGCAGGTATGTTTTTGCTTATTTTTCCTAAACATTGCATTTACTCTATTTATTAGGGGTGTGACCGTTGCAAAGATAGTGGGATGGCTATAGGTTATATGTAAGCATGAGCCCTAAAATATTTATAACATTTCTTTTTTACCCTTGGCATCTTTGGTTAAAGTGCTGACTCCTCACATTTCCAAAGCCTTTCACCAGGTTCCCTATTAAGCCAATGGAAAAATACTCAACTCTGTTACAGTCCCAAAAGCTCTCCCACATTGGGCACTATACTTCCAGGTTGAGTGTCTGCTTAACTAAGTCCAGCTCCTAGACAGACAAGCCTGTCTCTGAGGATGGTAGGGACTCACCTAAAACAGTTCTATAAAAATGATCATAATCTTTTCCTATGGAAAACCCAGTAATTTATGAAACTATGTAGCTTAAATAATTATATTTATGTTTGTCATTTGATTAAGTAGTTTTAATATGAATATGAAAGTTTCTTCTTGGTCAGTAACTCTATCAGTCTGAACTCCCAAATCCTCCTAAGCTCTGTCCTGCTTACTCGCCTGCCAGGAATCTTTAGGGCTCACTCCCCTCAGTTAGAATAATTTCTTTGATTTCTATTATTCTATGTTGTTAATATTCTTCAAACTCTCTGATAAAATTCACCTCATTCAGGAAATCCTAGCTAAGTGCTTACATATATTCATTGCCCCAAATGAATCTGAACATAGAACACACTATATATATATATATATATATATATATATATAATAATAACTTTGTTGGAAGAATGACTAAAATAGCAGCCGTAGGTGTCCTGGTGTTTTTCTCTCTTGAACCACAAAACTCCTGAGTATAAAGGTCATTATCTTCTCTGCCTGTGACTCCAGAGGTCCAGAAATAGGAACACATGAAACCGCTCCTATAGAATAATATAGGCACTTGGAAAGAAACTTCTTATGCTTCTTGAAAAGTTTAAGGCACTAATGGTACCAATGGTACTCTGAGAAAGTCACTCCTCACTAGTATATGCAGACTCACAGTAAAGACCATCTAAGGGAAGTGTAGGAGCTCTGGAAGCGTAGTGCCTAAGGCACTTGACTGCTAACCAGAAGACTGGTGGTTCAAACCCACCAGCCACTCCTCGGAAGGAACGTCGGGCAATCTACTTCTGTAGTGATATAGCCTCAGAAACCCAAGGAGGGGTCGCTATGAGTCAGGTCCAACTCAATGGCACATAACAACAACAACAGTGGAAATGTAGGCAGAACCTGAATTGAAAGCTGTTTCCGATGCAGGTCAGGGTCTTAAGCTGGTGCCCTGTCCTATGTGATAGAGAAGCAGATAAAGACTGAAAGAGTGGGTGCCAGTCTATTGGGACATCTGCAACCTCTGCTGGTCAAATTAGCCCACAGGGCAGTAGACTCTTGGTTCTATTCATATGTCAATAAACATTTATCAAGCACTAGTTTTAAAAGCTATTCTTGATGTGCACTTAACTTGGCACCAAGGCTCACAGCTGGGGACCCAAGTGACCTTGGTTCTCAGAGCCATCTAGGGGCAGCATCCAAGGCCACAGGCAGCAGATATCAGGGAAGCTTTAAAATATTTTGTGTTTGTTGCTGATGTTAAATTAGAAATGGAAAGTTAGGAACATGAGTGGAAAGTTTAGAAATGGATTGGAATTTCCTGTCTTAAGACTGAATTTCCCAATTCAAATTTTCGAAAAGGTATCTGGCAAGTCAGTTAACATACTGATTAGAATTAAGGTTACATACAACTCCACTTCCTAAGGAGAAAAAGAAAGGTCCAGAAAATACAACTTGTTAACTGACCACAAAAATAACAGGATTTCAGAGACCTGTTCTTGAGCTGTTAAGTTTTCTGCAGTCTTCCCCGTATCTTGGATTTGAATACTAGCATAACTACTAAAGTAATTTTTGCAGTGCCTATCTAAGACATTAGATAATAGATAAATAGGAACACTGTCACTTAGAGTTTAATATGCAAATCTTCCTAGAGCGTGGACCTTTCAGGTTGTTGGGGCAACACACTGTAGGGACACAGATCAGCAGAGCTGCTACTTTGATTTATTGTATTCTGAAGTATCACAGGGGAGGGCCTGAGAATGAATTCACTTTATTAGCAGTTCTAAAGCCTTATTACCTGAGATTTGCATTCTGGGGGGAAAAACAAAAATCAAGATTGAATTGTAAATACAAAGCCATATGAGAACTGGATATTGGCCCCAAAAGAACTTGTACCTGAAAAAGCCTAAGTGAGATTACAGAGAAAAACCAGGTATATGCCAAATCCATGGATTTAAAAAGATAGCCACATGCTTTAGCACAAAATCTCCCTTTGGGGCAGTTAGGAATACCTCAAACACCTGACACCAAGAGCAAGCGGTTAAAAGGAGGGGATGCATCTTGAGTATTCCAGAGAGGCTGGCTCCTCCTTGTGTCAGAATTTCTTTTTGTCGTCTGCTCCTTTTCACTTCTCATCATCCCGCCCATAGTTAATAGTTTGTAAGGCCTGAGCTATGAGCACTGCCATCTCCTGGGTGCCTGCAGCAACCACTCTGCAAGACATGAGATCAAGAGGCCCACCTGAGAAAGAGAGAGGAAGGGAAATAGATGTTTTGTCACTGGAATTGCTGACCACATGAGCATATACCCAGGAACAAAGCTCATCCAACCATTCTCAAGTCCCAGGGCTCCTTACTAGGTTGCTCTAGTTAAGATGTCAAGCAGGTCAGAGTGAAGGATTAGGAATCTCATTATTGCTTTATTGCCAGTATGAAGGTAGTCATGTACCATATACACTGGTGAGTCTGAGAGACTGAGATGGGAGAATGGAGAGCTTAAGCTCAACATTCAGGACTGAAACTCAAATTACTGGTTAGACTCAAGTAGAGTGAAACAAGTCTTCTCAAACTCTAATGTGCATATGAATCATGTACATTTATGAGAATGTAGGGTGTGTTCAGAGCCTGAGACTCTGCATTCCTGACCACTTTCTAATGCTGGTGTGGACCACTTTTCAAGTAGTGAGGGGTAGAACATAAAGCCCTGCCTCTTCCTGAGGATGCATGACACATGGATAACTGTGCAACCCCTACACCCATAGAGGAAAACCAGCATCTGATAATTTTTAAAAGTGAAACTACCCTGCTTCGTCTTGCCACCTATGGCTGATCCCTCTTGTCTTTTTATCTTTTCAGTAGCTCAATTAAGACCCCTCAAAGGAGAAATAGGAAAAAGTAGAAATCACATTATAGAAGGCCATTGTACATATTCAAGATTAAAAGACAGTCATAGGGTTTCTGCAGACAAACTGAGGAAAAGAGAGAGTAGGGTAGAGAAGGATCACCCAATCTCCAGCATATCTTTCCTGCATTTACTTGCAGACAGTGTGATGCAGATTCAGTGCTGAACTCTGAGATCTTAGAGAACACACACCTGCCCATCTCCTGGGATCCTCAAGAGATCTGCATGTGTGTGAAAGCCCTGTGCAAACTGCCAATGTTATCCCAATGTAAAGTGCAATCTTGTTATTTTCCAGCTAGCAGATTCTGATCCACTACTTTATGGTCTACTTTATACCCAGAGGGACAGATGTGAAGGTAGAAGACTAGTGTGGGGCCCACTGCTTTTATGATGCCTTTGCTTGGACTTTCATTGGTAGAAGTTTTGAGGAAGTAGGGAAAGTCAACCAGATGTGGGCCCTGGATACCACAGTAAAGGGTTTATCTGAGCTAATGTCTGCTCCACTGTCCCCTGAGGATCTGAGAGAGGACTCACCCGATGTATCCATCACAATCCCACCAGCTTCACGAATGATGACTGTGGCAGCAGCTAGGTCCCAGCAGTGCAAACCAAACTGGTAGTAGGCATCTGCAGCACCTGCAGCCAAGTGGCAAAGGGCCAATGTGGAACTCCCAATCACACGGACCCTGGAGGAGAGAGGGAGAACCTGCTCAGCAGTTGTCTGCACCCAGTGAGGACCACCCAGCTGTGTGAATAATGTGCCTTCAAGTCAGGCTTCTCTGAAATGGTGTATGTGCTGACTTCATCCCGTCACCTTTCCTGTTGGACTCTGCTGTTGTTGTTGTTGTTATGTGCTGTTGAGTCAGACCTGACTCATAGCGACCCCTCCTTGGGTTTCTGATGCGGTATCACAATGGAAGTAGATTGCCCAGCCTTCTTTCCAAGGAGTGGCTGGTGGATTAAGAACCACCAGCCTTCTGGTTAGCAGTCAACTGCCTTAGGCACTACACTACCAGAGCTGGACTCTGTTGATTACAAATGAACCATGAGTTTTCTGCTAACAAGTGCTAGATAGAAATGTCTGCAGTGTGGCTACCAAGAACTTGAAATGTGGCTAATGCAACAAAAGAACTGCATTTAAAATTTTATTTTAATGAAACAAGGATGGCCAGACTTCCTCTTACGTGCTTTAGACATGTTATCTGAGGGACCAGTCCCTGGAGAAGAACATCATGCTTGGTAAAGCAGAGGGCCAGTGAAAAAGAGGAAGACCCTCAATGAGATGGACTGACACAGTAACTGCAACAATGGGCTCAAACATAGCAATGATTGTGAGGATGAGTCAGCATTTGGTTCATTTATACAAAGGATTGCTATGTACAAAATAGACATGTACAACATCAATAAAGTAAATTTAAACAGCCTCACATGGCTAGCAGTTACAGTACAGAGCTAGACGGAGAATGGAGATGAAGAAGATTCACTTTGAGGAAGTAGGGAAAGTCAACCAGATGTGGGCCCTGGATACCACAGTAAAGGGTTTATCTGAGCTAATGTCTGCTCCACTGACTTTGATTTATTTTCTCTAAATGCTTATTAGGTTAATGGTTTGTCTGAAGCCAAGTCAATTTGCAAAGGGCTCTAAGCACATAGGGGGGTCCACTTGCTGGATGGTTTGAGATTAGCTACTTGCTTTCTCAAAGTACAGGTAAAGAAGGAATAAAGATCTTCCTGCTCATGTTTCCAGTGTCTTGCTACACGTGCTTCTGGACTGAGACGATCTCTGGCTGCTGTGTGTGTGTGTCACATGGTATTGTTTGGAGTCTCAGCAGGAGACCATATGCTCCTCTGCCCTTATTGCACATATGGCTCTTTTCCTCTCTAAATCTCTGAGGAGTTTTTAGTAAGACTGTGCATTTGGCACTTTTCCCTTTGGTCACAGGGGATTCCAGGAATTAAAAGTTCATACCCATGAGCTTTGGCGTGGAGTAACCTTTCCATGTTACTCAGGAACAATTTCAGAGTGGCAGGGTCACGTTTGGGACCAATTTCTGTTAAAACTAAGGCCTTTGAGAGATCTGTAATAGAAAGAATTTCCCATAGTCAGAAAAATGAAGTCTTATTGGTTCTAATTGAATAGTTGGGGTTTTCCTGGAAACAAACTTCAAATGTCAGCCTCTTATTCTTTCTCAGAATATATATCAATTTTGGGTGGTTTATACTATAAATACAGTTTTTTTGACAGCTATGCTGAAAAATAAGGATATGGTAAAGATAGATAATCATCCTCTGACTCTGTCCATCCTCAGTTCTTCGGAGCGGCTCTCTGTTTCAGAGTGCTGAGGGAGCAGGTTTTTAGGTCCAGGAATCCTTCATTTTATATAGGCAACATGAAGAACTCTGAAGTTTAAGTCTGGCAGTTTAAGAGACTGACCTTCATTCAATCACAAATAAAAGCAAAGGGACTCCAAGCTGGGAACACCCAATACTTGGGAAAAAATGCCTGATCAAATAAACCTCTTTACAAACCTTTCTCTAACTCCTGTAGTCAAACAGATGGAAATGTTATGCCTGTGGATAAAGAAACTTTTAAATAGCTCTGGTGACATAGTGCCTAAGGCATCTGACTGCTAACCAGAAGGGTGGCAGTTCAAACCCACCAGCCACTCCTCAGAAGGAAGACTGGGCAATCAACTTCCATAGAGATACAACCCCTGAAACCCAAGGAGGGTCAATAAGAGTCGGAAACGACTCCACGGCAATGAGTATGGTTTTTGGTTTGGTTTTGGAAAGGGAGGTTTCGGTAGGAACCCTTCTCAGCATAAAAGAAGGGTTTTAGGGCTCTCTCAACAAGGAAGCAGCAGGCTTGAGAACTGTATACTAAGAACATCCACTCCTATTGTGACTGAGAATCATAGTCCTCACTTACATCAACAGGGCCATCCACAGCAGGTAATCAGTAAGTAATTACTGAATAACTGAATGAATGAATGCTTTCCCCCAAATACAAACATTCAAGAAAACAGAGTAATTTTTTTGTTTTGGCTGGGTTTGTTAAATTCCAAGTATTTTAAATTTATTGCAGGAAATTTTAAGTTAGGTAGAATTTTGTTGGCTAGCCTAAGAATCCAATCACATTGTAGAAGAGTTTTTTGAAGGTGGAATCAATTCTGAATTATAAACATTTTAGCTAAAAATTCTGTTTTGAAGAATAATGTATTATAATTTAGGGAGTGCCTATTGAAATAAAGCTTTAAAAAGAAGTTTGATGGGGGCAAAGTTATAAAAACTTCTTAGTCATAATGAGACACCTTGAGGGACTGAGTCACTGGATATAGAGGCTCAGGACCATAGTCTCAGGGAACACTAAAGTCAATTGGCATAACATAGTCTACAAAGACAATGTTCTACATCCTACTTTGGCGAGTAGTGACTGGCATCTTAAAACCTTGTGAATGGCATCTAAGGTGCAGCTATTGGTTTCTTCCCATCCGGGGCAAAGAAGAGTGAAGAAAATCAAAGATACAAAGAAACAATTAGTTCAAAGGACTAAAGGACCACATGAACCCTAGCTTCCACAACCCTGAGACCAGAACTAGATGGTACCCAGCTATCACTGCTGACTGCTCAGAAAGGGATCACAATAGGAGGTCCCAACTAGAGATGGGGAAAATGTGAAACAAAACTCAAAATCATAAAAAAAAGAACCAGGATTACTGATCTGATGAAGACTGGCGGAACCCCTGAGACTATGGCCCTTACACATACTTCAATATAGGAATTGTACTTAATGCCCGTGATTTAACCTTCAGCCAAATAATAGGCCTATAAGGTGAACAGTAATACCAAGAGGATATGTATTCAGTAAATAAGCATATGCAATCAGAGGACAGAATTTGGCCAGGGATAGAGCTAGCAAAGTAGCAGCAGATGGGAAGGAAGGATGAAGGGAAGTGGTGGGCACAGGGAGGAAGTGGGAAGAATGCTGTTACAGTGTGGGGACTGCAGTAAATGTCACAAAACAGAGTTGATGTGGATTGTTGAATGGAAAACCAATTTGCTCTGTCAACCTTCACCCAAATTATAAAAAAAAAAAAAAAAAAAAAAGAAGAAAGAAAAAAAGAAAAGAAATTTGACAACTGGCATGTTATTTTAACCAGGAAACTCAAGGACGAAGGATAAATTGTCCTAGAGAAGGACAAGACGAAACAAGAAGTGAGGCAGCAGGGACACCTGCCTAACTCCACTCTACTTTTTATTGCTTTATTTCCCTTTAAGTCTTACACACACCCACAGATGTGTCCAATTACACTAGTTTTAGAGAAATTTTATTTTTCTTTTTACTGTGATTTAGGTGAAAATTCACAGAGCAAATACACTTTTCATACAGCAGTTCACATATACTTTGTCTCATGACATTGACCACAATTTACCACAATGAAACATCTCCCCTCCCACTTCCTCCCAATAGTTACCTCTTCCCTGCATCCATCACTCCATGCACTGCTACCCCCTGAGCTGTCTCCCTATGCATATGCAGCCCTTCTTTCTCTCATGCTTGTTCTCTCCAAGGAGTGTATCTACTTCAGGTAAATGTTCAACTCATATGCCTGTCTATTGTTTGGCTAGAAGCCACAGGTGTGCATTCAATTCTAGACCTGAAGGGCAGCTAGGGGCCATAGTCTCAATGGTCCCACCAGGCTGTATCAGGCTAGCAAACCTGTTCCCCACTTTTACAAAGATCCTCTTCCAAGTGGTTGACACTAGTAGCCGGGCATTACCTAGTTCTTCTGGTCTTAGAGAAAATTTTGTATGTTATTCTGTTACTTCCTGTTCTGACATAAAAATACATTGTGTATATTGTGTACATCTTTAACTGTGAGTACATTTGAATTTACTTTACTCTTAATGACTGTGTGTAACAACTTCCACTCAATGGGAGAGCTACAATTTACTAAGCCAGTTTTCTACAGATGACCATTTTCAATTCTTTTTTTTTGTAGGGGTGTGTTAGACTGGATTCTCTAGAGAAACAAAACCAGTAAAGCTT
>NW_006921819.1:5480095-5482172 GCF_000298275.1 Orycteropus afer afer | reverse complement strand
CCTAAAGAATCTCCTGTATTCCAGACATACTCTTCTTTACCTCCATTATGTAAAGCCAATCCAATTTCCCCTTGGTAATCAGGATCTATCACACCAGACAGTACAGTAATGCCCTTCTTTGTCTGTTGATCCAGAGGCATGAGGAAGCCAAAATGGCCAGGTGGCATTCTTAATTTTCAGTTCAATGCAATCTGTATTGTGTTTCCAGGCAGGAGTGTTCCTCCCTTTGGGACTAAGATCTCCAAACCTGCAGAGCATAGGGTAGCAGGGATAGGAAGCAAATTTTTTTTGAGTGGGTCACTAGGGATAATAGTGAATGGTACCACTTCCATTTCCATCCCTTGGTTCCTGGACCCATAAATCCTGGCTATAATAGAAACAGAACCATATATTGGATGCTAATTTAGAGCATACACAGCCCCCTGGAGAACAATGTCCCAACCCTTCAAGGTATTACCACCTAACTGGTGCCGTAATTGTGTTTCCAGGAGGCCATTCTATCGTTCTATCAAGTCAGCTGCTTCAGGATGATGGGGAACATGGTGAGATCAGTGAATTTCATGAGCATAAGCCCATTGCCACACTTCATTTGCTGTGAAATGAGTCCCTTGATCCGAAGCAATGCTGTGTGGGATACCATGACAGTGGATAAGGCATTCTGTAAGTCTACGGATGGTAGTTTTGGCAGAAGCATTGTGTGCAGGGAAGGCGAATCCATACCCAGAATAAGTATCTATTCCAATAAGAATAAAATGCTCTTCTTTCCATGATGGAAGTGGTCCAATGTAACCAACTGCTACCAGTTGCTGGCTGATCACCCCCAGGAATAGATCCATATCGCAGACTCAGTGTTGGTCTCTGCTGTTGGGAGATTGGGCACTCAGCAGTGGCAGTAGCCAAATCAGCCTTGGTAAGTGGGAGTCCATGTTGCTGAGCCCATGCATAACCTCCATCCATGCCACCATGGTCACTCTATTCATGAGCCCATTGAGCAATGACAGGAGTAGCTAGGGAAAAAGGATGGCCGGTTTCCACTGAATGTGTCATCCTATCCAACTGATTGTTAAAATCCTTCTCTGCCGAGGTCACCCTTTGGTGGGTATTCACATGAGACACAAGTACATTGACTCCTTTGGCCCATTCAGAGAGCTCTATCCACATACCTCTTCCCCATACATCCTTATCACCAATCTTCCAATCATGCTCCTTCCAAGTCCCAGATCATCCAGCTAAGCCATTAGCCACAGCCCACGAATCCATATATAATCACACATCTGGCCATTTCTTACTCCATGCAAAGTGAAAAGTCATATGCATGGTTCAAAGTTCTGCCCATTGGGAAGATTTCCCTTCACCACTGTCCTTTAAGGAAGTCCCAGAAAGGGCTGCAGTGCTGCTGCTGTCCACTTTTGAGTGGTGCCTGCATATCGTGCAGAACCATCTGTAAACCAGGCACGAGTTTTCTCTTCCTCAGTCAACGGATCATAAGGAGCTCCCCATGAGGCCATAGGTGCAGACTGGGAGAGGGAAGGTAATGTGACTAGAGTGGAGACCATAGGCATTTGGGCCACTTCCTCATGCAACTTACTTGTGCCTTCAGGCCCTGCTCATGCCTGATCTCTGATATACCACTTCCATTTAGTGATGGAGTGCTGCTGTGCACGCCCAACTTTATGACTCTGTGAGTCAGACAATACCCAGTTCATGATGGGCAGCTCAGGCCTCATGGTCACTTGATGGCCCATGGTTAGGCATTCAGTCTCTACTAAAGCCCAGTAACAAGCTAAAAGCTGTTTCTCAAAAGGAGAGTAGTTATCTGCAGAGGATAGCAGGGATTTGCTCTAAAATCCCAAGGGTCTGTGTTGCGATTCACCAACAGGGACCTGCCAAAACTCCAAATAGCATCTCTATCTACTACAGACACTTCAAGCACCATTGGATCAGCCAGATCATATGGCCCAAGGGGCAGAGCAGACTGCATGGCAGCCTGAACCTATTCCAGAGCCTTGTGTTGTTCTGGGCCCCACTCAAAACTAGCAGCTTTCTGAGTCACTTGATAAATAGGCTGCAGCAACAC
>NW_006921819.1:5478128-5479570 GCF_000298275.1 Orycteropus afer afer | reverse complement strand
GATGGTCCTTTGAAATTGGTATTGAGAAAAAGGCATTGGCCAGATCAATAGCTGCATACCAAGTACCAGGAGATGTACTAATTTGCTCAAGCAATGAAACCACATCAGGAACAGCAGCCGCAATTGGAGTCATCACCTGATTAAGTTAATAATAATCTACTATCATTCTCCAAGATCCATCTGCTTTTGGCACAGGCCAAATAGGTGAATTAATTGGGGATATGGTGGGAATTACCACCCCTGCATCCTTCAAGTCCTTAATGCTGGCAGTAATCTCTGTAACCCCTCCAGGGATGCGCTATTGATTTTGGTTTTTGTAGGTAGAGGCAGTTCTAATGGCTTCCACTTGGCTTTTCCTACCAGAATAGCCCTTACTCCACATGTCAGGGAGCCAATGTGGGATTTTTGCCAATTGCTGAGTATATCTATTCCAATTATGCATTCTGGCACTGGGGAAATCATTACAGGATGGGTTCGGGGACCCACTGGACCCACTGTGATATGCACCTCGGCTAAGATTCCATCAGTAACTTGACCTCCACATGCCCCCACTATGACTGGTTGGCCACAATGATGCTTTGGGTCTCCTGGAATTAGTGTCAATTCAGAGCCAGTGTCCAGTGATCCCTGAAACGTCTGATTATTTCCTTTTCCCCAATGAACAGTCACTCTTGTAAAAGGCCTCAGATCCCTTTGGGGAAGGCTGGGAGAAAGACTGACATTATGGATTTTTGGCAATGTAGTGGGGTCCTTCCTCAAATGGGCCTGGCCTCCCCTTCATTCAAGGAGTTGTGGATCTGTAAACTGACTCAAGTCTGGGAATTGATTGAGAGATCATGACTCTGTATTCTGGTGATTCAATCTAGGTTGCTGTTCACATGACCTAGAATTCTTCTGTCTATACAGATCAAGTAAATATTTAGTAGGCTTCCCATGTATTTCACTACTAAGAACACCATGAGCAAGTAGCCAATGTCATAATTCCACATGAGTCAGAGAATTCTGATTACTGTTCTGACTCTGCTGTCCATTATGGTAACCACGCCCACCTTGCCTTTGTCAATTAACTGCTGCCACTTGGACCCTACTACCATGGGGTCCAATCAGCCCCATCATAGTTAAGTGTCTTAGTTTAATTAGGAAGTTCCCACTGTCAAATCAGGTTCACATAAAATAGCAATCACAGCAGTCTTCAAGGATGGTGGAGCTCCCTTCACAAATTTATTCCTCACGGTACTGGTGAAAGGTGTGTCTTCTGGACTCTCCATTTCTGGCTCTAGCGATCTAATCTGATAAATCCATTCTAACAGGCCAGTTTCCCTCAGCTTCTGGATACCTTCTTCTACATTATACCAAGGCAGGTCTGGTACTTCAACTTGACTTAAGGTAGGCCACCGTATAATCCATGCCTCAGTAAGCCAACCAAATAAACTATTAGATCC
>NW_006921819.1:5463250-5477823 GCF_000298275.1 Orycteropus afer afer | reverse complement strand
TCCTCAGTCACACTTTCTATTTCACCTTCTGGGGTTCACTTGGACTTAACTTTAGTTATAGGTCTAGCAGCAACAATGGGTGGTTGGGGCAGTTCCTGAGAACATTCAGCAATGTCTTCCATGGCCTCTGCCACAGGCAATGACTCAGCAGGAACAGTTGGGCTAATCCCATCAAACTGAGTGGAGGGGATAATGGCTTTACAGTATTCCCCTCAGATGGGAGGAATTCAACAGAATTTATAGGCTCTATATTCTGATCTTCTTGATTATCTTCTGCCCATATGTTGCCATTTTAGGTTTCAGGATCCCATTTTTTTTCCCCCAATCAATGCCCTCACTTTAACGTCAGACACCATTCTGGTTTGGCAATTTAATTGGCGTTGTAATTCACCCACCCTTACGATAAGACTCTGGGTTTGGTTTTCAGCAATATCTACTCTGTTACTAGAAGATATGACATTCTTTCAGAGCACAACTGGAAGCACTGAGGTCTTTTATGTGGCACTTATGCCAAGACTCAGCAGCTCTGAGCTCTTCTCGCTCTTTCACCACTTTGTCTAGTGTAAGTAGGACCAATCAACCAGCTTCCTTATACTCCTCATGCTGACAAAATTGCAGAAAAGTATCAAATATCCAATCACCCAGAGCATCACTTCTCACAAGTACTTGATCTATTAGTGGTGCTATTTCACGTATTAATGCTGCCACCTCATGCCACGGATTAGCAGGGCCCTCTTTACTAACAGAGGCAGAGTCACTAGTGTCTTTAAGATTAATCAAACTGGAGAACCAATTTAGGAAGCCCATCCTTATGATTTTGTCTTTCTAGAACCACTCTCAGTACCAAATGTGTTAGACTGGGTTCTCCAGAGAAACAAAACCAGTAAAGCTTGTATATATATGTACACACACGCGCGCACACACACACACACACAGAGATTTATCTTAGGAAAACGGCTCACACACTTATAGAAGCTGGCAAGTCCAAAGTTCCTGGATCAAACCTCAAGCTGAAGGCTTTTCCACATCAAGCTGGAGGCTTTTCCCAACTCTTGCAGCCACAGGGGCTGAGGAGCTCAGAGTTGGCAGGCAGTACACCAGCTGTTCACTCCAACGAATGACGAATCCAAGATCTCTAGGCCAAATGGTGGATTGTTCACTCATGGACAGCTATAGGCAGCACAACAGAATCCCAATCCACAGAAGAATGTCTCCTCTCCCAGGATGTCCACAGATATAGTGGAAGCAGTCCACACTCTTAGGGAAACTCCCTTTCAACAGATTGGCCACTCAAAACATAGTCATCTGATCCCATCATGGGAACAACCACACCACAACAGCTCAAACCACACAGAATTGTGGTCCAGCCAAGTTGACACACAGCTCCAACTATCACAGAGGGGCTATATAACTTACTATATTTTTAAATTTATATTGTTATTTGGGTGCATTTACATAGCATTAGTATTAGTTTTTCATGCAACAACTCATACATTTTGACTCTAGACTTCGATTACAACCCCCACAATGTAATAACACTCCTCCCACTTTCTTCCTGTGTTTAGCATTTCCATTAGTCTTTTCTTATCCTTTCCTCCATTCTGAGCTTTATCTTTGCCCTTTTAATCTCATATGGTGGGTTGTCTTAAGGAATGTGTACCTCCTTGGTGTTCACATTAAAGGCTTATCTATTATTTGGGTAAAAGTTGAGCCATGGGGGATGAGTTCAGTTCCAGGCATGAATAGTGTCTAAGGTCATAGTCTTGGGGTTCCAACAGTCTCCATCAGACCAGTAGGCCTGGACTTTTTTATGATTCTGAGTTTTGTTCTACAGTTTTCTCCCACTTTATCTAGGACTTTCTATTGTGATCCCTTTCAGAGTGGTTGGCAGTGTAGCCAGTGTAGCCATCTAGTTCTACTGATCTCAGGGTCATGGAGGCTGGGGTTCATATGATCCATGAGCCCCTTTGGACTAATTATTTCCACGTATCTTTAATTTTCTTCACTCCTCTTTTCTCTGGATGGGGAGAGACTGAAAGTTGTATGTTTCATGGCCACTCACAAGCTTTTAAGATACCAGTCACTACTCAACAAAGCAGGATGTACAACAATGTCTTTGTGGACTGTTATGCCAGGTTACTTTGATGTCCCCTGACACTATGGTCCAGAGCCTCTAGGCCCACCAATTCCTTGCCTCAAGGTGTTTGACTATAGTTAAGAAGTTTTCCTAAAGCCAAGGATGAAGAAATTGCAGATTTTTATGAACATCTATAGTCTGAAATTAATCAAACATGCAATCAAGATGTATTGATTACTACTGATTATTGTAATGTGAAAGTTAGAAACCGAGAAGAATCGTAAGTAGTTGGAAAATATGGCCTTGGTAATAGAAATGATGCCAAATTTTGCAAGACCAATGACTTATTCATCACAAATACCTTTTTCCCCAACAACATAAATGGCAGCTATACATGTTAACCTTGCCAGATGGAACACACAGGAATCAGATCAACTATATCTGTGGAAAGTGAAGATGGAGAAGCTCCATTTCATCAGTCAAAACAAATCTAGGTGCTGACTGAGGAACAGACCATCAATTATTCATAGGCAAGGTGAAGTAGAAGCTGAAGAAAATTAAAAAAGTCCTTAAAAGCCAAAATATGACCTTGATTATATCCCACCTGAATTAGAGACCATCTGAAGAACAGATATGACACACTTAATACCAGTGATCCAAGACCAGATTAATTGTGGGATGGCATCAAGAACATCATACACAAAGAAAGTAAAAGGTCATTAAAAAGACATGAAAGGAAGAAAAGCACAAAATGGATGTCAGATGAGACTCTGAAATTTGCTCTTGAACAGAGAGTAGCTAAAGCTAATGGAAGAAATGATGAAATAGAAGAGCTGAACAGAAGATTTCAAAGGGCAGCTTGAGAAGACAAAGTATTATAATGAAATGTGCAAAGACCTGGAGTTAGAAAATTAACAGGGAAGAACACAAGCAGCTTTTCTCAACTGGAAGAACTGAAGAAAAAATTTAAGCCTCAAGTTACAATACTGAAAGATTTCATTGGCAAAATATTGAACAATGCTGGAAGCATCAAAAGAAGATGGAAGGACTACACAGTCAGTGTAAGAAAAAGAACTGGTCAACGTTCAGCTGTTTCAGGACGTAGCATATGATCAAGAACCAATGGTATTGAAGGAAGAAGTTGAAGCTGCACTGAAGGCACTGTTCAAAAACAAGCCTCCAGGAATTGATATAATACTCATTGAGATGTTTCAACAAATGGATGCAGTATTGAAGGTGCTTACTTGTTTATTCCAAGACATTTGGAAGAGAGCACTTGGCCAAATGACTGAGAGAGATAGATATGTGTGCCCATTCCAAAGAAAGGTAATCCACAGAATGTGGAAATTTTTTAACAATATCATATGCAAGTAAAATTTTACTGAAGATAATTAAAAAATGGTTGCAGCAGTATATTGACAGTGAACTTCCATGAAGAAATTCAAGCTGGATTCAGAAGAGGACGTGGAACAAGGGATATTACTGCTGATGTCAGATGGATCTTGGCTGAAAGCAAAGAATATCAGAAAGATATTTACCTGTGTTTTATTGACTATGCAAAGGCATTTGACCATGAAGATCATGGCAAATTATGGATAAAATTTGTGAAGAATGGGAATTCCAGAACACTTAATTATGTTCATGAGGAACTGGCACAAAGACCAAGAGGTTGTCTTTCAAACAGAATAAGGGGACACTGCATGGTTTAAAATCAGGAAGGGTGTAATCAGGGTTGTATCCTTTCACCATATTTATTCAGTCTGTAAGTGAGCAAATAATCTGAGAGATTGGACTATATGAAGAAGAACATGGCATCAAGATTGGAGGAAGACTCATTAACAACCTGCCATATGCAGATGACACAACTTTGCTTGCTGAAAGTGAAGAAGACTTGAAGCATTTACTGATGTATATCAAAGACTACAGCCTTAAGTATGGATTATACTTCAACAGAAAGAAAACAAAAATCCTTTCAACTGGGGCAATAAGCAACATCACAATAAATGGAGAAAAGATTGAAGTTGTCAGGGGTTTCATTTTACTCAGATCCACAATTAACACCCATGGAAGCAGCAGTCAAGAAATCAGATGTAATACTGCACTGAGAAAGTCTGCTGCAAAAGACCTCTTTAAAGTGTTAAGGAACAATATTACTTTGAAGACTAAGGTGCACCAGACCCAACCCATGGTATTTTCAATCACCTTATATGCATGTGAAAGCTGGACAATGAATAAGGAAGACCAAAGAATTGATGCCTTTGAATTGTGGTGTTGGTGAAGCACATTGAAAATACCATGCACCACTAGAAGAACGAACAAATCTGTCCTGGAAGAAGTACAGCCAGAATGCTCCTTAGAAGCAAGAATGGCCAGACTTCATCTCACCTACTTTGGTCACGCTGTTAGAAGGGACCAGTCCCTGGAGAAGGATATCATGCCTGGTTAAGTAGAGGGTCGGTGAAAAAGGGAAAGACCCTCAATGAGACAGATTGACACTGTGGCTGCAATGATGGGCATAGCAAGGATTATGAGGATGGTGCAGGACTGGGCAGTGTTTTGTCCTGTTGTACAAAGGGTCGTTATGAGTCAGAGCCAACTCCATGGCACCTAACAATGCCACCCTCCTAGCTCTGGTAACCTTCAAAGAATGTTTCTTTCTGTGAGTGAACTCTTTTGTGACTTTTATAATAATGGTTTCATATAGTATTTGTCCTTTGTGACTGAAAAATTTCACCCAGAATAATGTTTTCCAGGTTCATCCACCTTATGAGGTGTTTTGCAAATTGTTATTCTTTAACACTACATAAGATTATATTATATGCAAGTACCTTAGTTTATTTATCCATTCATCTGTTGATGGGCACATAGGTTGTTTCCACCTTTTTGCTAATTTTAATAATGCTACAATGAATATGAATGTGCATATATCTGTTTCTATCATGGCTCTTATTTCTTTAGTATATATACCTAGTAGTGAGATTGCTGAATCATATGATTTTTCTATTTCCAACTTTTTAAGAAAGCACCTTATCGTTTTCCGCAACTTTCACACCATTTTACAGTCCCATCAGCAGTGTATGAGGGTTCCCATCACTCTACACCCTCAACAGCATTTGCTGTTTTCTGGGTTTTTTTTTTTTATTTTTATTTTTATTTATTTACTGTTATCGCTGGGGTGAGATGATACCTCACTGTTGTTTTGATCTACATCTCTCTAATGGCTGAGATCGTGAGCATTTCTTCATGTGTTTATTGGCTGCTTGAATGTCTTCTTTGGTGAAGTATTTGTTCATGTTTGTCTTTTTGTTGCCAATCTCCCCCCACCCCCGAATCTGGGGGTTCTCTTTCAGTGAAGTCTCTGATGCATATAAATGTTTAATTTTTAGGTAGTTCCAATCATCCAGTGTCTTTTGCTGTTTGTGCAATTTTATTTATGTTTAATACTGTATTTATGCCATGTATTAGGACCACTAATATTGGCCCTTAACAACAACAATATTGGCCCTATTTTTTCTTTGATGATCCTTTATGGTTTTAAGTTTTATATTTAGGTGTTTGAACCATCTAGAATTAGTTCTTTATATGGTGAGATATATAGATCCTGTTTCATTTTTCTACAAAGGGATATCCAGCTTTGCCAGCACCATTTGTTATAGAAACTATCTTGTCCCCATTTTATGAGTTTCAGTCCTTTACTTCTTCTTTAGTAGTGTTTTGATTATCCAAGGTTTCTTTCTATTCCATATAAAGTTGGTGGTTAGTTTTTCCTTTGCTTTAAAGAATGATGATGGACTCTGGATCAGGATTGCATTATTATCTGTAGATTGCTTTGGGTAGTATCGATATTTTCACAACACCAAGTCTTCCTATCCATGAGCATGGTATATTCTTTCATTTACATATGTATCTTTTGGTTTCTTGTAGTACTGTTTTGTAGTTTTCTTTGTATAGGCCTTTTGTGTCTCTGGTTAGATTTATTCTTAAGCACTTCATCTTTTAGGTGGTTATTGTAAATGGTATTGTTTTCTTGATCTATTTTGCAGAATTCTCTTTGTTCTTGGTGAGTTTTGTATGTGGATCTTGTACTCTACCACTTTGTTGACTCCTGTTAATTCCAAGAGTTTTCTCATTGAATGTCTGGGATTTTCTACGTATAGGATAAGATCACTTGCAAATACAGAGTTTTACTTCTTTGCCAATTTGGATGCCTTTTATTTTCTTTTCTTGCCTTATTGCTCTGGCTAGGACTTCCAATACAATATTGACTAAGAATGGTGATAAAGGGCATCCTTGTCTGCTTCCTATTTGCAAGGCAAATGTTTTCAGTTTCTCTCCATTGGCTGTTAGTTATGTGTATGCTCTTAATTATGTTGAGGAAGATTTCTTCTATTCTTAGTATGTTGAAAAAATTTCCTTCTATTCCTATTTTGCTATCTTTTTTCTTAAATCAAAAATGGGTGTTGGATTTTTTCAAATGTCTTTTCTGTGTCAATTGATATGATCATGTGGTTCTTTTCCTTTGTTTTATTTATGTGGCAGATTATATTGTTTGTTTTTCTAATGTTGAAGCATCCTTGCATACCTAGTATGAATCCCACTTGGTCATGATGTATTATTTTTTTGATATGTTGCTGGACTCTATTGGTTAGGATTTTGTTGAGAATATTTGTGTCTATGTTCCTGAGGGAATATAATTTTATTTTTACTGTTGTCTTTGCCAGGTTTTGGTATCAGGGTTATGCTTGCTTTGTAGAATGAGGCCAGCATTATTCTATCCTTCTTTAAATTCTGGAATAGTTTGAGTAGAATTTGTGTCAGCTCTTATCTGAATGTTTGGTAGAATTTTCCAATGAAGCTGTCTGGGCCAGGACTTCTTTTGTTGTGAGTTTTTTAAATTACTGGTTCAATTTCCTCTTTTGGTATGAGTCTGTTCAAATGTTCTACTTCTGATTGCATTAATTTGGGTGGCTATTGTTTCTACAAATCTGTCTATTTCTTCAAGATTTTCATATTTGTTGGAGTACAGTTCTTCATAGTAGTCTGTTATTTTTTTTTCACGTGGTTCTGTTGTGACATTATGTATTTCATTTCTTATTTCATTTGCTTCTTTTCCTTTGTCAAATTTGCCAATGGTTTGTCTATTTTAGTAATCCTTTCAAAGAACCAACTTCTAGTCTTATTGACTCTTTCTGTTGTTTTTGTTTCATTTATTTCTGCGCAAATCTTTATTATTCCCTTTGTTCTGGTCAATGTAGGCTTATTTATTTATTTATGCTGTTCTTTTTCTGATTATGTGAGATATTAAGTAAGATCTTTTTTGATGAAAGCATTTATTGCTATAAACTGAACTCTGAGCATGCTTTTGCTGTGTCCCCAAGATTTTGGTATGGTGTACTTTCATTGTTGTTTGATTCAAGTTCTAATTTTGCTTTTTATTGCTTTTAAGCAGAGTATTATTCAGCTCCATGTTCCTGTTGTTGAATTCTCATTTCATGGAATTGTGATTTTTGAAGATTCTTTGTAGTATATTTATTTTTTTAAATTTATTTAAGCTTGCTTTGTGGCTTAACATATGGCCTACTGTGGGCAATATTCTATGTGAACTGGAAAAGAATATATATTGTGCTATTTTTAGTGCTCTGTGTATGTATATGAGTTCAAGGTGGTTGATTTTGTTTGTTAGACCTTTGTCTTTGTTGAGTTTCTTTCTAGTTGTTCTGTCTTTCATCAAAAGTGGAGTATTGAAGTCTCCTACTATTACTGTGGAGTCATCTATTTCTCTTTTCAAATCTATTAAAGTTTGATTTTTCTATCTCAGGACTCTTTTATTGGGTGCGTAGATATTTATTATGGTTATGTCCACTTGTTAAATTGATCATTTAAACAGTATATATTGTCCTTCCTTGTCTCTTTTACTGGTTTTTGCCTTAAAATCTATTCAGTCAGAAATTAGGTGTAACACTCCTCTTCTTTTCTGGTTGCCAAATGCACTGCCATCAAGTTGTACCTGACTCATAGCCACCCCTCCTTGGGTTTCCAAGGTGGTATCACTGTGAAAGTAGATTGCCTAACCTTCCTTTGGAGGAGTGGCTGGTGGGTTTGAAATATGATTTCATCATATTTGAGGGACAATTTTTCTGTGTCAAATGCCTTAGGCACTATGCTACCAGAGCTCCTTTCTGGTTGCCACTTGCTTGATATATTTTTCCAACCTCTGATTTTTACCTTATTTTTGTTTTTGCATCTTGTAGACAGCATATTGAATAGTCATGTTTTCTTATCCACTCTGCATTCTGCATTTACATGCAGTGTAATTATCTATGCTGGCAGTTCAACCCCATCAGCCACTCCTTGAAAGGAAGGTTTGGCAATCTACTTCCGCAGAGATACCACCTCAGAAACCCAAGGAGGGGTCGCTATGAATTGAATCGACTTGATGGCAGTTGAGTTTGGGCATTTTTGGTATGAATTTACTGTTGTCATTCTGGTGTGGGTTTTTGTTTTTTTTTTTTTTTTGGTGGTGCCCATGGTTTCTTTGTAGCATATATGTTTTTCATTGCTGAGTTCATCTTATTTCCCTTGTTGCTCCTATTCTAATGTTTATGGAATGTTTATATATATTTTTTTATTTTAGTGAGGTTTATTAATTTTCTTTGAGGTTACCCTGTAATTTATTATCATCTTCCCAAGTTTAAAACAGTCCATTTTGTCTTGATATTGTCTTGACTATTGTCTTAACTTCTATTTGGAAGTTGTGTAACTATACCATGTATTCCCTCTTTTTGCTATGTAATTGTTATTGATGTCTCTTACTCCCTATTTTCAGTCTTTTATTTTATTTTTTATACTTCTATATCTGGGTTGAGGAGCTCTGGTAGCATAATGGCTAAGACACTTGCCTGCTAACCAGACGGCTGGCGGTTCAAACCCACCAGCCACTCCTCGGAAGGAAGGTTGGGCAATCCTACTTCCGTAGTGATACTGCCTCGGAAACCCAAGGAGGGGTCGCTATGAGTTGGGCCGACTCGACGGCACATAACAACAACAACAACATATCTGGGTTGATTTCCAGCTTATGTTGTCATGTGTTTTAATCTCAGGTTGTTGTTGGTTCTCTGTCAGAGGGACTCCATGTAGTATTTCTTGTAAAGTTTTTTTTTTTTTTTAATAAATAAAAAAAATCCCTTAATTTCTGTTTATCTGTAAATGTCCTAAATTTTTCATCATATTTGAGGGACAATTTTTCTGTGTATATAATTCTTGGTTGGAAATTTTTTTTTTTTCAGGGATTTATGTATATCATCCAATTGCTTTCTTGTCTGCATGGTTTTTGCCAGGAAATCAGAGCTTAGTCTTATCAGTTCTCCTTTCTAGGTGACTTTTGTTTTTCCTGAGTTGCTTTCAGGGTTCTTTGTCTTTTGTTTTGGAATGTTTGATTATGATATGTCTTGGTGACTTTCTTTTGGGGTCTATCCTATTTGAGATTTATAGAGCTTCTTCAATGGATATCTTGTTTTTCATGACAGTAGGGATGTTTTCTTTCAACAGATCTTTGACAGTTTCTCTGTGCTTTTTTTTAGTGTCTTTCTGTTCTGGAATTCCAGTCACTATAACTTAGTCCTCTGGATGGTATCTCACGTATTTCTTAGGCTTGCTTTATCTTTTCCTCCTTCTTTTTTGATTGTTCTTTTAAGATTAGAATTGAGAAATTTGGCTTCACTTTCCCTAATTCTGTCTTCCACTGTTCAATTCTACACCTTTGACCTTCCAAAACATTATCTATTTTTGAAATTTTAGTATTAATCTTCTAGATTTCTATTTGCTGGTTTTTTATGCTATCTAATTTTCCATTTATTTTTTTCAACTTGTTTTTGTATTGTTTTCCAGAATTCTTGTAGCTTTTTTCCTGCATTTTCTTTGATTTTGTCTATGATTTCCTCGGTGCCTTCTTTATTTTCTTTGATCTCTTTCATAATCTGCTAGAAGGATCTAGGTATAAATCTTCTGAATTCCTTATCATGTAGATCCAACAGCATTTCTTCCTCTGGAAGATTTTCATGAGTTTGTATTTTAGTCACTTGTTTGAGCCATCTTGTCCTGCTTTTCAGTTTGATTTGAAATTGTCTGTTGTCCCTGAGACACTGTGACATTATTGTGTTAATTTGTTGATTGTATGTTGGTTTGCTTCACGTTGATTTTTTATTTTGTTTTGTTTTATTATGTCTGGGCAAGAGGGCAGGTGCGCTACTCTGGTTGCTAGTTTGGCAGTACTGGGACACTTACCACCTGCCTCTGGGTGAATTTGGTTAGCAGTTGAGAGTGTGGGTGCGAGTCTTTAATCACTGGTTATGTTAAGAAGGTGAGGGCAGGCTGGGCAGATATTGGCTGCATATGTTGTTGATCCAGTAGTACTGGAGTGGGTGGCAGCAATCCCTAGTGGGTGATGTAGCAGGTGTGGTGAATATGGTGGGAAGGGTCACTGGTTCCCGACTGATGGGAGACAAATTAAATAAAAAGGGAGGAGGAAGAGGAAGAAGAAAAAAAGACACAGAGAAAAACAATGAGGTATGAGGGAAGAACTAAGAATAAAGGAAAAAAAAAAGAGAAAGAAAGGAGAAGAAAAGTGGCATAGTATTGGTATAAGCATTAGCTGCCAAACTCAAATGCAGTATCAACACTGCACTGGCTCTGTGGGAGCATGCAATGACAGGAAAAGGTAGTTGCCTTTGACTATGGAAGTATCAAGGGGTGGGCTGCCTGCTCTGCAGGATTAAAAATAGAAAAACTAAGGGGGGGAGGAGAAGAGGAAGAAAAAAGTGGGAGATGGAAGAATAACTATGAAGGAAAGAAAAACAAAAAAAAGAAAAGGAAAAGTGGCACAGTATTGATGCAGGTACTTGCTGCCCAACACTTCTGAACTGTCAGTGAGACAATGTTTCATGGGAATGTGAAAAACTGACTATGGAGAGACAGAGGTGGTTGTTGTGGGCTGCAGAAGTGGTGGAAGGCCAGTTGCCTGTTGCATAGTATCAAAACAAAACAAAACAAAACAAAAAAGTGAGGAGTGAAGAGGAAGAAATAAAAGAATAAAAGAAAAAAATAAGGTGGACAGAGAAGGAAGAAGTATGAAGAAACAGAAACAAATAAAAGTGGCACAGTACTGACACAAGTGGTAGTTGCCAGATAAAGCTTCAGTGGAAACGTGGCACCACTCCATGGGAGAATGCATTGCCAATTGCAGAGGGGTGGGGTGGATTCTCCTCTGCAGAAGTGGTGGGTAATGAGGCACCTGCTCCACAGTTTAAAAAAAAAAAAGTGGGGAAGAGAGGAAAAAAGGGGGAAATAAGAAGTGGAAAAGGAAAGACATAAGAAGAAAGAAAAAAAGTGGCACAGCACTATCAGTGGATGGTGGGGGACTGACTGCCTACTGGGTGAATGAGAGTGGAGACTGCCACACGTCTGGTCACTGGGAAGTTATGTGGGTGTTGGGAGATCACATACCTCTGATATGGATGCTAGTGCAGTCCTGAGTGAGCAGAGCTGGTTATTTGGTTCCTGTCCCAACTGGAACACAATCTGCAATAATTTAAAATGGCTGCATTGTTTTGGGCCCATTGGCAACTCACTACTCCATATGCCTCCTAATTTGCTGTTTTTACTCAGTAGCTTCCTCTAACTAGTATTTGATCTCTTTATCCTTTCTTTTGAAGCTCTGTGTTCTAGGATTGTCATCATATGTGTTTCACTTGGTTTCTCAGGTCTTTGTTATAAGGTGTCTGAATATATATTTGCCTAGTCTGCCATATTGGCCCCTCCTCCCTTTACAATTTTCAGTTCTCAATATTATAACCAATGCTGTAATAATTATCATTTCTATATGTTTGTAGGAGCTCTGGTAGCATAGTGCCTAAGGCACTTGACTGCTAACCAGAAGGCTGGCAGTTCAAACACACCAGCCACTCCTTGGAAGGAAAGTTGGGCAATCTACTTCCGTAGGGATACTGCCTCGGAAACCCAAGAAGGGATCACTATGAGTCAGGTCCGACTCGATGCCAAATAACAACAACAACAACAACAACATATGTCTGTAAAAAGGCCTGGTGGCACAGTTGGCTGCTAACCAGGATATGAGCAGTTCAAACCTACTAGCCACTCTGTGGGAAAAAGATGTGGCAGTCTGTTTTTGTAAAGTTTACAGCTTGGATCATGTGTAGGATTAGCAGACAATGATTCTACAAGGGTATTTGTATGTTCTGTAAGAATGTCTAGGTGACAAGGGACAAGGGACAAGGCTATAGTCATTTCTTGGCCACCGCCAGCTACCCAGAAGGAGTGAGTAGTTGGACCTGTGGGCTTGGAACCATAGTCTCAGGGGTCATGTAGCTCAATAGGCATAACATACTACACAAAAACATTGTTCCACATACTATACAAAAACATTGTTCCACATACTATACAAAAACATCGTTCCACATACTATACAAAAACATCGTTCCACATCCTACTTTGGTAAGTAGCAACTAGATCTTAAAAGTTTTGCAAAAAGCCATCTAGATGCAATGATAGGTCTCTCCTTGTTCAGAGCAAATAAGAGTGAAGAAAACCAAAGATTCACGCAAACAATTAGTCCAAGTGACTGGTACACCATACGATACTCAGACAATATGACTATGAGACCAGAAGAAGTAGATGGTGCTTGGCTACCACTGTCAACCACTTGGAGGGGGATTTATGTAGGAGATTCTGGATAGAGTGGGAGAACAATGTGGAACAAAACACACACACACACACACAAGCAGACTGGGTTTGCTGGTCTGATAGAGCCTGATGGAACCACTGAACCTATGGCCCCCTAGCTGCCCTTCAGGTCTGGAATTGAGCCCACTCCTGTGGCTTTCAGCCAAACAAAAGACAGGCATATGAGCTGAACATTTACATTAGGTAGATACACTCCTTGGAGAGATCAATCATGGGAGAATAGAAGGGCTATGAATGTACAGAAAGATAGCTCATGGGGCAGGAATGCATGGGAGGGAAGGACACAAGGAAGAGGCAACTATGGGGAGGAAGTGGGAGGGAAGCTATTGCTTTGTAGGTAATTGCAGTCAATGTCATGAGACAAAGTGTCTATGAGCTGCTGCATGGAAAGTGAATTTGCTCTGTAAACTTTCACCCAAACCACCACCAAAAAAAAAAAAAAAAAAATACAGCTTTGGAAACACTATGACGAAGTTCTACTCCATCCTACAGGGTCACTGTGAGTTGGAATCAAATTGATGGCATCAAGTTGTATTTAGTTATACAGGTTTGTGAAGTCATGTTAATATTTTCATGATGGATTAATAGAAGTGGGCTTTCTGGATTAAACAGTGCACATTTTAGACTGTGATAAGTACTGCCAAATTGCACTCCAAAAATGCTGTATGAATGTTATACCCCACCAATAGGCTATGAGAGATCTTTTACTATTCTTATGTTCCTAGCAGGTATCCCTTCCTCTGGAATTATCTTAGGATTAGTACCTTCTACGAGAGGTAATATCAAGGGGATAAATCCTTCCATTTAAATCAACATACAAAAATCAGTTAGGTTCCTAGACATTCATGAGGATAATTCTGAATGAGGTTCTGGCAAGATGGCAGACTAGGCAGAAAGACTGCACAGACCCTCTTCAAAAAAGAAAAGGGAAACCAATTAACACAGACACAGAAGATAATCCTGGACCTCTGAGCCTTCAAGGGAAGGATATAGAAGTGGATTAAACCCCAACTAGCAGAAGAATTTGTGTGAAAATACCAAAAAAGGAGACAGACGGAGCTACGGTCTTGCAGCGATCCTGATGGCACAGACAGCTTGGAGATACCCAAGTGGTGGTAGGACCTAAGAATTAACCTAAAAATCACCCTGCTAGCCAGGGACTGCACAAAGGACTGCGCATGGTGGCTGGGGAACAAACAGAGAAGGTGAAGAGAGAGGTAGGCTGAACTGTGGACTTTTGCCGGTCCGGAGGATACCGCCATTTTGAAGGTTTAAAAAGTGGCTCGACTATTGTGGATATTTAAAGACACAGCGCTCTCACAGATTCCTGGGGCTTAAGAAAACTTCTGCTTTCCAGCAACCCCAAGGACACTTGGGGCCTGAGAGACTGAAAAGGTATGACATTCTTCTTGTTACTACACCCTACACCTGCTTGGTGAATGGAGGTGTGGCCACCCCCAACTCCCAACTACCTTCTGGGCCTACAGGAACTCAATCACACATTCTGTCTGTGTGTTTAGACGGAGCCTGGGTGCCCTACCCTGTCCTCCATAGATTTTTTTTCTCTTTTTATTTTTTGCTTTCTTTTTTTCGGGTGATTAGTTTGCTTGTATTTGTCTGTTTTAAAACAACTAATATTATTAATACTTTTTTCCCTTTTTTGGTTACTATTCCTGAGGAGCTCTGGTAGCATAGTGCCTAAGGCACTTGACTGTTTACCAGAAGGCTGGCGGTTCAA
>NW_006921819.1:5441072-5457675 GCF_000298275.1 Orycteropus afer afer | reverse complement strand
AGGGAGCAAGTAGTTGAACCTGCGGGCTTGGGACCATAGTCGCAGGGGACATCAAGCTCAATTGGCATAACATACTATACAAAATATTGTTCCACCTCCTACTTTGGCAAGTAGCGACTGGGATCTTAAAAGCTAGCAAGCTGTCATCTAGATGCAACAATGGGTTTCTCCTTGTCAAGAGCAAAGAAGAAAGAAGAAAACCAAAATTCATAGAAACTATTAGTCCTAGCGACTGGTACATCATCTGATCTGCAGCCTATATGACTATGAGACCAGAAGAACTAGATGCTGCCCGGCTACCACTGTCATCCACTTCAAAGGGGATCTATGTAGTAGATCCTGGATAGAGAGAGAGAATAATGTGGAAAAAAACTCAAAATCATTTGGAGGGAAAAAAAAAAAGGTGGGGACCAGGTTTGCTGGTCCAATAGAGCCTGGTGGAACCACTGAGACTATGGCCCCTAGCTGCCCTTCAGGTCTGGAATTGAACCCACACCTATGGTTTCCAGCCAAACAAAATACAGTCATGTGAGTTAAACATTTACCCAAGTAGATACATGCCTTGGTGAGAACAATCATGGGAGAAAGGAGGGCTGCTTATGCACAGGAAGACAGCTCAGAGGGCAGGAGAGTATGGAGGAATGGACACTGGGAAGAGGTAACTATGTGGAGGAAGTGGGAGGGGAGCTGTTGCATTGTGGTAAACTGTGGTCAATGACATGAGACAAAGTATATGTGAACTTCTGTATGGAAAGTGAATTTGCTCTGTAAATGTTCACCCAAATCACACACAAAAAAGGGTAATTCTGAAAAGAAAATCAAGAAAATACCATAGTCCCCAAAAGGATAAAATACTTAGGAATAAATTTAACCAGAGACATAAAAAAAAACTTATAAAAGGAAAGCTACAAAACTCTACTGCAAGAAACCAAAAGAGACCTACTTAAATGGAAAAATACTCCCTATTCATGGATTGGATAACTTAAGATTCTAAAAATGACAATACAACCCATAGCTAGAAATATAATCCCAATCCAGATCCCAATAACATTCTTTAATGAAATGGAAAGATTAATTTCCAACTTTACATAGAGAAGAGGCCCTGAATAGCTAAAGCAATACTGAAGAAGAACAAAGTAAGAGTCCTCATATATCTCACTTCAGAACTTTCTATACAACCACAGTAATCAAAACAACCTGTACTGGTACAACAACAGACACCCAGACTAATGGAACAGAACTGAGAATCCAAGAGTAAATCCATCCATCTATGGACAGCTGACCTTGACAAAGGGTCAAAGTCTAGTCTATGAGGAGGAGATATCTCTTCAACAAATGGTGCGGTAAAATGGATAGCCATTTGCCGAAAAATGAAACTGGATCCATACCTCACGCCATACACACACACACACACACACACAAAACTCATATGGATCAAAGATTTAAATGTCAAAGCTACAACTAAAATATTTCTGGAAAATTAAGATAGGGACAAAGCTATGGGACCTAACTTTTGGTATAAATACACTATCAAACATCACTAAAAATGTGCTAACATCAGAAGATAAACCAGGTAACTGGAGCCTCCTAATAATTAAATACTTATGCTTATCAAATGACTTTACCAAAAGAATGAAAAAGAGAACCTATAAATTGGAAAAACATTTTTAGTAATAACATATTTGACAAGAGTCTTATCTCTAAAATATACAGAAAACTTCAGGAACTCAACAACAAAAAGACAAACGATACGATCAAAAAATGGCAAAGGACAAGAACAGACAAAGAGGACATTCAGGCAGCCAACAAACACACAAAAAGATGTTCATGATCATTAACCATTCTAAAAAACCAAATCCACTACTGTCTATTTGATTCTGACTCATAGTGACCTTATAGGAAAGAGGAGAACTGCCCTATATGGCTTCCAAGGCTGTAAATCTTTACAGAAGCAGACTGCCACATCTCTCTCTCATGGAGGGGTTGATGGGTTCAAATACACGGAACTTTTGGTTTGCAGCTGAGTCCTTTAACCACTGTGCTACTAGGGCTCCTTTCATTATCCATTGTTGTTATTGTTGTTATGTGCCCGTGGAGTGGGACCCGACTCATAGCGACTCCTTGGGTTTCCAAGGCAGTATCACTATGGAAGTAGATTGCCCAACCTTCCTTCCGAGGAGTGGCTGGTGGGTTTGAACCGCCAGCCTTCTGGTTAGCAGTCTAGTACCTTAGGCACTATGCTATTAGAGAGATGTAAATCAAAACTACAGTGAGATACCATCTCTTACCTGCAAAACTGGAACTTATTAAAAAAACAGAAAATATATGGTAATAACAAGCCAAAAAATACATGAGTGGTTAAATATGTGGATATGTGTGGGAAAGTGTATGGGAGTAAATGTGCATGGATATAAATATACTTGTGTATATATATAAATAAATATATGTGTTTGTATGTACTCCATATATAGTTATATACACAATAAAACAAATAGGAGGCACAGTTAGGGACATTTCCTCCAAACACCAAACCAAACTTACTGCCACTGAGTCAATTCCGACTCATAGCAACCTCCATTGGGTTTCCAAGGCTCTAAATCTTTATGGAAGCAGACTACTTCATCTTTCTTTCATGGAGCAGCTGATGTGTCTGAACCACTGACCTGCTAAGCAGCCAAATGCCTTAACCACTACACCACCAGAGCTCCTCGGCATACCCAATCATCTTGTGGGATTTATCTACTGTGTTAGAAGGCTCAGGACCATAATCTCATGGGACAATTAGATCTATTGGCATAACTTAGCTCATAAAGATAATGTTCTACATCCCAGTTTGGTAAGTAGTGTCACTTTGTGAGTGGCCACCTAAGATAGAACTATTGGTTTCTTCCCATCTGAAGCAAAGGAGAGTGAAGGATTCTAAGTACTCAAAGGAGAAATTAGTCGACAGGACTAATAGCTCACACAAACCACACAGCCTCTTCTAGTCTTCTCAGACCAAAACTAGAAGGTGCCAGGTTACCACTGCTGATCATTTTGACCAGGGAGACAATAGCAGGTTCTGGTTAAAATAGAAGAAAAATGTAGAACAAAACTCAAATTCATTACAAAAAAAAAAAATCAAATTTACTGGATTGATAGAGACAAGAGGAACCACTGAGACTATAGCCTTAACATACACTCTTGACCTAGAACTGAAGCCACTCTCAAAGGTCATCTTGCATTCAACTATAAAACATAAAATAATGCCTGTGAGGAATGTGCTCTTTAGAACAATTAACTATATGAGACCAAATGGTCAACATTTACCCAAAAGCAAAGATGAGAAGGCAAGGAGGGGCAAAGAAACTAGATGAATGGAAACAGGACAGGTGGGGTGGAAATAGTGCTGATACATTATGGAGATTGTAAACACTGTCACAAAACAATTTTTGTGTGAATTGTTGAATGGGAATCTAATTTGCTGTGTAAACATTCAACTGAAACAAAATACGACATTCCAAAAAGATTAAAGAAAGAAAGAAAGAAATCACAGTGGCTCGGTTCCAAATCATAATGACCTTATGTACAACAGAATGAAACACTGCTTGATCATGCACCACCCTCCCAATAATTGCTAAGCTTGAGCCCACTGTTGCAGCCACTTGGTCAATTCATCAAGCCTGCTATCATTCTCCAGGGACTGGTGCCTCCTGACAACATGACCAAAGTATGAGAGGTGACGTCTTACCATGTTGCTTTTAAGGAGCATTCTGGATATACTTCATCCAAGACAAATTTGTCTGTTCTTCTGGCACCCATGGTACATTCAATATTCTTCACCAACACCATGATTCAAATGCATCAGTTCTTTGGTCTCCCTGATTCATCATCCAGCTTTCACATGCCTATGAGATGATTAAAAGTACCATGGCTTGGGTCAGGCACACCTTAGTCTTCAAAGTGACATCTTTACCCTTTAATACTTTAAAGTAGATATGCCCAATGTAATATGTCATCTGATTTCATGACTGTTGCTTTCATGGGCATTTATTAATGATCCCAGTGAAATGAAATCCTTGACAACTTCAATCTTTTCTACATTTATCATTATGCTGCATATTCTTCCAGTTGTGAGGATTTTCATTTTCTTTATGTTGAGGTGTAATCCACTCTGAAGCCTGTAGTCTTTAATCTTCATCTGTAAGTGTTTCAAGTCTTCTTCACTTTCACCAAGCAGGGTTTTCTCATCTGCACATCCAACGTTGTTAATGAGTCTTCCTCCAATTCTGATTCCATGTTTTTCTTCATGTAGTGCAGCTTATCTGACTATTAGCACAGCATACAGATTGAGTAAGTATGGTAAAAGAATACAACCCTGACACACACATTTCCTGATTTTAAACCACGCAGGATCCCCTTGTTCTATTCAAACAACTGCCTCTTGTGTATGTATCAGTTTCTCATCAGTACAATTAAGTGTTCTGGAAATCCTAATTTTCAAAATGCAATCCATAATTTGTTATGATCCACACAGCTGAATGCTTTTGCATAGTCAATAAAACACAGGTAAACATCCTTCTGGTATTCTCTGCTTTTAGCCAAGATCTAGCAGACATCAGCTATCATATCCCTCATTTTATGTCCTTTTCTGAATGTGGCTTGAATTGCTTGCAGTACCCTGGCTATGTACTGCTGCAACTGTTTTTGAATTCTTTTCAGCAAAATTTTATTTGTGTGTGTTATTAATGATACTGTTCAATAATTTCTGCATTCTGTTAGATCATCTTTCTTTAGGATGGGCACAAATATGGATCTCTTCCAGTCAGTTGGCCAAGTACCTGTCTTCCAAATTTCTTGGCATGAGACAAGTGAGAGCTTCCAGTGTTGCATCCATTTGTTGAAATATCTCAATTGGTATTCTATCAATTCCTGCAACCTTGTTTTTTGCCAGTGTCTTCAGTGCAGCCTGAACTTCTTCAGTGCATCCTGGAGTTCTTCAATATCTTTGATTCTTGATCATATGCAACCTCCTGAAATGGCTGATTATTGACTGATTCTTTTTTGTACAGTGACTTTGTGTATTTCTTCCATCGTTCTTTGATGATTCCTGTGCCATTTAATATTTTGCCCACAGAATCCTTCAGTTTTGCAACTCGAGGCTTGAAGTTTTTCTTTAGTTCTTTCTGCTTGAGAAATGCCAAGCATGTGCTTCCCTTTTAGATTTCTAACTCTACTTCTTTGCATATTCCATTATGATAATTTACTTTGTCTTCTTGAGCTGCCCTTTAAAATCTTCTGTTTAGCTCTTTTACTTCATAATTTCTTCCATTTGCTTTAGCTACCCTAAGCTCAATAGTAAGTTTCAGAGTCTCTTCTGACATCCATTTTTGTGTTTTCCTTCTTCCTTGTCTTTTTAATGACCTTTTGCTTTTGTCATGTATAATGTCCTTGATGTCATCCTACAAGCTGTCTGGTCTTCAATCATTACTGTTGAATGTGTCTAATTTATTCTACTAATGGTCTCTAAATTCAGGTGTCTCTAAATCAAGGTTGTATTTTGGCTCTCATGGACTTGTTTGCATTTTCTTCAGCTTCAACTTGAATTTTCATATGATCAGTAATGGTCTGCTCCACAGTAAGCCCCTGGCCTAGTTTTGACTGATGATCTTCATCTTCATTGCCTCTTTCCACAGATGTAGTCAATATGATTCCTGTGTATTCCATCTGGTGAGTTCCACATCTGTAGTCACCATGTCTGTTGTTGAAAAAAGATTATTTGCAATGTAAGCTAGTTTTGCAAAATTCTTTCATGGGGTCTCTGGAATCATTTCTATCACAAAAACTTTATTTTCCAACTACTGATGCTTCTTTGTTTCCAAATTTTGCATTCCATTCACCAGTAGTTATCAATGCACCTTGATCAATTTTTTATCATATTTGATTGATTTCATACTGCAGAAATTGGTAAAATTCTTCCATTTCTTTATCTTTGGCATTAGTGGTTGGTGTGTAAATATTAATAATAATGGTATTAACTGGTCTTCCTTGTATATGTATGGATATTATCCTATAACTGACATCATGATACTTCAGGATAGATCTTGAAATGTTCATTTTGACTATGAAGCTAGAGCCATCTCTTCACTCAGGCAGCTACTGGCTGCTGAGGCTAACAAGCCCAAGGTCGTCAAATAACATGGCACAGTTCCGATGTTACCAAACCACATGGCAGACCATTAACTCGAGTCCATTGTAAGTCCCAAGGTCGGCAGAGCATGGCAGGCTGCTGAACAATGACACGGCTACATGCAGGGTCCAAGTGTGCCAAAAGCTCGAGACCATCCTCCAAGGCTTCTGCTTATATACAGGAAGCAGACCAAATTTCCTGAAGCAGCTACTTAGCTGCTCACAGTAGATTCCACCACGGAGTTGATTACCAGTCTCATCATGGGGAATACTACATCCAGCTTCCCAGACACTCAACCAGGCCCAGCCAAGTTGACACAAAAACATAACCACCACAATTCCACCCCTTGTCAACTTGGCATCTGTATAGATCTTCATTGGGTAGAATCTGTACAGATCTCTCTCACTGGGTGGCTCCAGTCCCCTAGTTCCTCTAAGTGGCAACCTCACCCCTTTGGCCTGGCGGCCCCGTCCTCTCCCTCTTGGGCATAGCAGCCCTGCCCCCTCACTCTTGGGCAGTGGCTATGGCTCCATCCCACTGGCTCACATGAACAAGCAGCCCCACATTCCAGAACCAAGTTGGTGAAGGCCTGGCTCTTTGAAACCTAGGGTCCTGTGGTCATTCCACCCCCAAAGGCCATGGTCCTACCCTTTCAGTCTGAGGCAGCTCTGCTTCTGTTTCCTTGGTCTCTCTGCTTCTGCTGATTAATGCCAAAGGCAACCCACTCTGCTGGAAAACACCCTGCCCAAAAAACCACTTGGCTTTCTTGCTCCATGGGCCAGCCAACCTGCTACTCCATTTTGTGCCGGTCTCTTCTACCAATTAACGCCTGAAGGCAACCCATACCACCAGGAAGCCGCCTACCCAATGGCACCCAGCTTTCTCCTCCATGGCTGGTAAGCCTGTTGCTGTTTAATGCAGATCTCTGGGCTCTGCTACTGCCATCTTTCATGTTGGTCTCTCTGCCGGTATCTCTCTGCCAGTCTCTTGACTCTGCTTCTGCCCTCTCTCATGCCATATGCTGGAGTCTCTCTGCCAGGGTCTCAGGTCAAGGATGCACTCCACTCCTGTTTCCACATTTTAGGTATCTGTCAGAGCAGCACCCCACTCTCTTTGTACCATATTCTGTTCTGGTTATCTAGTGCCACACTCACAAGAGTGGGTCATGGTCTCTGGGGTTTCAAAAGGGTGGAGCCACGGCCTTCTAGGTTTCAAAAAATTGGATCTTCAATTTGGTTTCAGAGTGTGGGGGTGCCATTCATAAGAGCCAGAGGGATGGGGTTGGATCTACTGTTCAAAGCTAAATGGATGGGGCTGCCATGCCCAAGGGGCAGAATAGGCCTGCTACAGCTAAGGGTGTAGGGTCACCATTCAACTGGACTAGAAGAACGGGGCAGCCCAAAGTTGAGGAAACAGTTAACTGTCTCAGTGGGCCTAGAAGGCAGAGCCAAAGCCCAAGGCCACAGGACCTCCATCAAGAATCCAGAGAGCACAGCCAACACTCAGAGTCTGGAGGGCAGAGCCATTGCCTAGATGGTTTCAAAGAACAAAGGATAATTTTGAAGACTTGAGAGCTAATGGAAATTGTTCTGCTGGGTTTTGGACTTCCTTGGTGCTCCTTATTCCTTCTTTCCCTCCAACTTCTCTCATTTGCAATGGAAATATCTACCTTGTGTCTGCTCCACCATTGTACTTTAGAAGATGACTTGTATTTTATATTCACAGATGAAGAGGATTTTTGCCCCAGGATGTTATATGAACTTAGTTTATTTAAAACTTTTGGGTTGATATAATAGGGTGAAAGTATTTTGCATGTGGCAAGGACATGAATTTTAGATGGCCAAAGGATGGAATGTCATGGACTGAATTGTGTCCCTTCCAAATATGCATCAGTTTGGCTGGGCCATGATTCTTAGTGGTTTGACAGTTATGTAATTATATAATGTGACAGTTATTTAATGATGTAATTATCCTCCATGATGTGGTCTCATGTGATCAGCACTGATCTGATGTAAGGGTATTAGGTTGGGATAACTAACTCTCAACTCACAAGTTGGATGTGACTCATAGTCACCCCTCCTTGGGTTTCCAAGGTAGTATCATGGAAGTAGATTGCCCAACTTTCCTTCCGAGGAGTGGCTGGTGGGTTTGAACTGCCAGCCTTCTGGTTAACAGTCAAATGCCTTAGGCACTATGCTACCAGTGCTCCCTAGGATGGGATACAACACCCTTAATCAGGTCATAGCCCTGATCCAATGTTAGAGGAGTTTCCTTGGGGTGTGGCCTGCACTACCTTTTATAAGAGGTAACAGAAGCAAGCAGAGATCAGAGGGACCTACACTACCAAGAAAGAAGAGCTGGGAGTAGATTATATCCTTTGGAGCTAGCATTCCTGAACTGAACAACTCCTAGACCCAAGGGAAGACTGATGACAGAGCTGATAGTGAAAGGAAGGCTTCTCCTGTATTTGTCATTCTGAATTTGGACTTTTAGCCTCCTAAACTATAAGAGAATAAATTCCTGTTTGTTAAAGCCATCCATTTGTAGTATTTCTATTACAGCAGCACTAGATAACTACGACAAGCATGAACTGGCTTTGTTGAATATATAGCTCTTGTGACAACACTTATACCAGTTTGTGCTTATCTTAGTTCTCTAGTGCTGCCATAACAGAAATACGAAAACTAGATAGCTTTAATAAACAGAAATTTATTCTTTTACAGTTTAGGAGGCTAGAAGTCTGAATTCAGAGTGCTGGCTATAGGGGCTAGGTAAAGGCCCCTCAACCTTGGGCTTTAGTTCTGCCTCTTGTTCCAGGCCCAGTGAAGTGGGAGGCTTCTTCTGATTCATGGAGCTACTGGCTGCTGAGGCTGACAAATCCAAAATCAGCAGATAAAATGGAACTATACCAAGATCAACAGGCAGCACAGCCCAATATGTGCTAACGAGCTAGAGACCTTTCTTAAAACTTCTCCTTATATACTGGAAGCAGGCCACACCCTGAAGATAACTCCCATTCAACTACTTAGCTGCTCACAATAGATTCCACCATGGAGATGATTACAATTTCATCATGGACAATAACTACATCCAGCTGCCAAGCCACTCAAAAACCATGGCCCAGTCAACTTAACACAAAACCTTAACTACCACAGTGCTTTTATAAATGCATCCTAAAGACCATTAACAACTACTTATATGAAAGTTAAAATTTAATTTTAATTAATTTTAAAACAACTATTAGAACACAGATTGGTGGTTGCCAGGAGCTAGGGCATGGGGAAATGAGGAGAAACTAATTATTGTATTAATGATTTTGATTGCACAAAACTGTGAATGTGCTAAGTGCTACAGAATCATTCACTCTAAAATGGTTAATTATACATCATTTGAATTTCACTTCAATTATTATTTTAAAAAACCCAACAAGTTTTTGAAAAAAAAAAACAAAAACTAAAACACAGCACTGATTAGAATCCTGGAAAGGTCAGAACTGGAACTCTATGTAAACAGCAGTAGTTTGTTTTTGTTTTTTGTTTCTAAATCTCTCCAATACCCTCCATAAAAACAGACAATTAGGAAAGCAAAATAAAAAAGGTTCAAACCCACCAGCCCATCCTCAGAAGGAAGGTTAAGCAATCTACTTCCGTAGTGATACCACCTCAGAAACCCAAGGAGGGGTTGCTATGAGTAGGGTCAGACTCGATGGCACATAACAACAACAACATAGCCATCATCTACAAAAAAAATCTATATCCACAAGGTATAGCCAAACCCCAAAATATAAGTAGGTAGGCAAGCTTCCCACAGATACAGAACATGTGGTCTCAGGATCTGTGCAGGAGGAGGAAGAGGGGTGCACTGGGGATCTATCGGACATGAGAATAGAATACCTCACAATCACCAAAGGGTGGTGGTTGTTGTTATATGTCATCGAGTCCGACCCAACTCATAGTGACCCCTCCTTGGGTTTCCAAGGTGATATCACTATGGAAGTAGATTGCCCAACCTTTCTTCCAAGGAGTGGCTGGTGGGTTTGAACCACCAGCCTTCTGGTTAGCAGTCAAGTGCCTTATGCACTATGCTACCAGAGGAAATCACAGAAGGCCAATGAGAGAACAGCACAGAGAGGGACCTGTGCACAATCAATTTATGAGCCTATGGTATGGGGTATGATCTAAAGGGGATGGAGCAGCTTGGTCCCCATGAACTCTCATAACTGACCAAACAGCTATCCTTTCTAGGGCAGTACTCAGCATTGAGTAGAAACTGATGGAAGTGAATTTCAAATGGACTAGACAGAACTAAAGGGGGCAAAGGAAAGAAAATACTCAGGTAACAGTGAAGGAGGTGAATAGTGCCACATACACAAAAAAACACAAGGCCAATTTTTTGAAATTTCACAAAAACAACAAAAGAGGGAGCTCTAGAGCCATGAAATTACAAAAAATCTTGAAATACTCTTCCCTCCCCCCACAAATAAAAATTCTGGAAAATAGATTTCAAATAAATAACTAAACATAATCATGGCTGAATCACATACACAATTATTACATGATAAAAGAGACTAAGGAGAACACATTTCTACAGTCAATGAAAGAATGCCAAAAAGATTTGTCCACAACATGAAAGAAAACTTTATGTAATATTTTAAAATAATCTGAAGAAAGAAGATATGAAGGAAGTGCATAATTCAAAATTAGCAGTAATAGAATAAAGAAGAAAATATTTCAGAAACAAATACTAACTGTAAGCGATATAAGAATCAACAAACCCAACAGATTACGTTTTTCAAGAAACTGAGAATGAACAAGAAGGAGGACATTTTTAAAATTTGAAACTGGTGGAAAAGATAAAAAAGATTCAAGAAAAATGACAGTCAAGGTAAGCACAGAAGACCCAACACACATATCAGTCCCAGAAGAGGGGGAAAAATAAAGCACTAGAATTTTGGAAAGAACAATAAAAATTATAATCCAAGAAAACAAAAATTCTGAAACAATTTAAAAGACTAGAAATTACATACTGAAAGGGCATAAAATATACTTGGGAAAACTGACTCAGAAGAGACAACACTGAGACATATTCTAATAAAATTACTGAGATGTAAAGGAAAGAAAGAATCTTTTGGGACATCAGGCAAAAAACTAAAGCCCCTTATAAGGGAAAGAAAATTGAACTGTATTCAAATTTTCAACAACACACTGATGCCAGGTGACAATTTAAGACACTAAAGGCAAGAAAACATGACTCATGACTTTATGACAAAACAAAACAAAAACAAACAAAACTGACTTTTAAGGATAAAACCCCAAAAACCAAACTCACTGCCATTGAGTCGATTCTGATTCATACCCAGTGGGTTTCCAAGGTTGTAAATCTTTACAGAAGTAGGATTGCCTTCCTTTCATGGAGCAGCTGGTAGGTCTGAACCACTGATCTTCTGGTTAGCAGCCAAATGCCTGATTCACTACACCACCAGGGCTCGTTTGCAAGTATAAAGGGCATTGATAAACTGTTGGGAGGTCTAGTGGCGTAGTGCCTAAGGCACTTGACTGCTAACCAGAAAGCTGGAGGTTCAAACCCACCAGCCACTCCTCAGAAGGAAGGTTGGGAAATCTACTTCCATAGTGATACTGCCTCAGAAACCCAAGGAGGGGTTGCTATGAGTTGGATCTGACTCGATGGCAATGAAGTTTTTTTTTTTAGATAAACTGTTATGAACATGCAAAAACTCAGGGAATACTGTTACCATGAACCCTCATGGGGAAATCTACTAGAGCAAAAGTTCTCAGAATGTAGTCCCTAAGATTCTTCTGGGAATTCATGAAATTAAAACAATTTTCACAATAATACTAAGACATTATTTATCTTTTTCACTGGGCTAACATATGTACTCATAATGCAAAAACAATGATGAGTAAATTGCTGATAATTCGTCTCGACCAAAGCAAGGTAGTGGCAACAACTGTACTAGCATCATTCTTTTCTTCACTGCTGTGCATAGTTAAGAAGCTCTGGTGGCGTAGTACCTAAGGCATTTGACTGCTAACCAGAAGGTTGGTGGTTCAAACCCACCAGCTACTCCATTGGGCAATCTACTTCTGTAAAGATTTCTGCCTTGGAAACTCAAAGGCGATCACTATGAGTTGGAGTCAACTCAATGGCAGTGAGGTTTCTTTTTTTTTTGGTGCATAGTTAATAAAATATTTTTACTTAAGAATGAGGAAAGCAGGGGAGTTTATAAAGTGGCATCTGGTCAGTAGTCCCCATGCTAATGCCCTCTAGCAATTTAGTGCCTGAAAAACTAGACGCAGCAGTTTGAAATAGGGATTCTGGTGCTCTGAACAGCTCACAGAGTCAGAGAGCACCAAACTCAGGAGAGTAGGATTAGAAAGGAGAAAGGGACAGGGGGGCGGAATAAAGATAGTTTACCCTTTGGAGTGCAGACCAGCAGGCAAGAAAGGCCGTTGGAGACTTCCCTGGATTAGGGAAGAAGATGCACCATACCAGTATACCAATGCTCACCTCACAGATCTACCTTCAGCACCTGCTTTTATTGGCAAACTTTGGTCTGCTGGGTGTGAGCAGGCACTTCCAGCACTGCTGAAACCCAAGCAGAGACCATTAATGCTGCAAGTGGGCAGGCCCTGGGAGGAACTCCTGCAGCAGATCACGAGAACGTGCTTGGGCCAGCTTTTTGGCACAGAGGGGCCGGTGCCTGACTTTGTCAGTGATCTTGGGTCTGCTGGGTGCGAACAGGCAGTTACCTCACTCCAGCACCACTGAAACCCAAGTGGAGAGACTACTGGCTGCAAGTGGGTGGGCCCTGCGAGGAACTCCTGCAGCAGATCGCAGAGTGGGACAGTAGTCTTGGGCCAGCGTTTTGGCACGGAGTGGCCTCAAGAGCAGGGTCTTTGCGTGTGTCTGAGCCTGACAGAAAGTGGTGACCCCCTAACAACTGGAGTCTTTGCTGAACCTGAGCTGTGGGCCTGTGAACAACAACTCAATGCCATCATTAGCAGCCTGTTCAAAGCCCTAGAAACCGCCCCTAACAACTTAGAGTTTCTATTCCTTTTTTCTTCCTCTCCCACCTTCTCCACCTATACCCTCACTCATCCAATAGAGAAATCACATTCAGCCACCATAATACTTGCCAGTTTGAATTCTAAACCCTCTTTACGACAAAGAGACCTACATCTACATTCTACATAGGGATTCCATAATCACAAAGAAAATTGCAGGGCAATTCAGCACACCTGAATTAATAACAAAAAATGATAAAATGATAAAATACACCAGCTCCACTGTTTCAAAATATTAAATCATAAAACCAAGACAAAGCAAATCAATACATAACCAACAGTTAAAGACAACCCCAAAATGTCTAGGAAACAGCAGGCAAATCAAACAAAAAAATAGGACAAGGCATTAGAAGGAAAATCAGAAACAAAGTTTCTCCTTAAACATGGAGGAAGAGGAGGCAATATAATTATCTGAGAAGGAATTTAGAAGATATGTTTATAGAGCTTTACAAGAGCCTAAGAATACCCCAAACAGAATCAAGGAGAACACAGTTCCCTGGAAGAACTCAGGAAAATCATCCAAGAACGAAATAACAAGATGAATGCACAATCAGAACTCATACAAAAACAGCAGTTAGAAATCCAGAAGATAAACACCAAAATTACAGAACTACACAAAAGAGTAGAATAGAGCTGGCTGAAGAATGTATTTCCCAACCAGAAGACAAATCCCTGGACACCAGCCTGTATGAAGAAAAATCAGAACAAAGATTTAAGACAATGGGAGTTCCGACAAGACGGCGGACGAGGCAGAAAGACTGCACAGACCCTCTTCAAAAAAGAAAAGGGAAGCCAATTAACAGACACAGAAGATAATCTTGGACCCCTGAGCCTTGAAGGAAAGGATATAGAAGTGGACTAAACCCCAACTAGCAGAAGAATTTGCGTGAAAATACCAAAAAAGGAGACATACAGAGCTGTGCTATGGCAACGATCCTGAGTGATCCTGATGGCACAGACAGCTTGGAGATTCCGGAGTGGTGGTAGGACCTAAGGATTAACCTAAAAATCACAGTGCTAGCCAGGAACTGCACGGAGGACTGTGCACGGTGGCTGAGGAACAAACAGAGAAGGTGAAGAGAAAGGTGGGCTGAATTGTGGTCTTTTGCCAGTCTGGAAGGCACCGCCACTTTGAAGGTTTAAAAAGCAGCTTGACTATTTTGGATATTTAAAGAGAGAGCACTCTTGCAGATTCCTGGGGCTTAAGAACATGTTCTGCTTTCCAGCAACCCCAGGGACACTCGGGCCCTGCAAGACTGAAAAGGTACGACATTCTTCTTGTTATTATTACATCCCACACACGCTTGGTGAATGGAGGTGTGGCCATCCCCCTCCCACCTATCTTGTGGGCCTACAGAACTCCATCACAGTCTGTGTGCTCAGATGGAGCCTGGGTGCCCTGCCCTGTCCTCCATCCGATTTTTTTTTTTTCTTTTTCACTTTCTTTTTTCTGGTGATTAGTATGCTTGTATTTGTCTGTTTTAAAACAACTAATATTATTAATACTTTTGTCTTTTTTATTATTATTCTTAATCTTCCCCTACCAGGTCCTAGTTTTCAGCATTTTTTCTTTTCTCTGTGCCTAGTGGATTTTTTTTTTTAACGTTTTTGTTTTTTTCTTTTCCCCCTTTTTTCTCATGATTAACCCTGTTCCTCATTTTTCTTTTTGCATTTTATCCATTTTTTTCTTAATTTATTATTCTCCTTCCCTACATTTTTTTTTTCTTAGTGCCCTATCCCCAGATATTGTAGGTTTTCTTGTTTTTTCTTCTTCTTTTTCCCTTTTTTTGGCTACAGTTCCTGTGTGATTACATGGTGTGTTTTTCATCCATGGGCTTTTAGTTTTTTGATGGTTAATCAATTGTAATTTGTGTCTAACTGAGTGGGAGACAACAACAGTCCCCATAAGACACAACTACACCCAAACCTCCTGCAACTTCACTTACTGAGTGAGAGCCACTACCTCCTTCTCCACCAATGGGCCAATGATAAAAAACCACCAAGAAGAGCCTGAATCACCCTTGGATAAGCACAAATATTCAGCAAATACTAAAGCAACAACAACAAAGGAAATGATAACACAATACATAAACATAATGAGTTCAGGACAGAAAATAATATGGAACAAAGAAACAACAGATACCATAAAAAAACACATAAAAAAATGAGAGCAACCAATTAATACTTATCAATAATTACACTGAATGTAGATGGATGAAATGCACCACTGACTGAGAGTTGCAGACTGGATAAGAAAGCAAAACCCATCAACATGCTGCCTACAAGAGACACACCTTAGAGATAAAGAAAAAATAGACCACAAATGAAAGGTTAGAAAAAGATACATTAAGCAAACGGCAACTGTAAGAGAGCAGGAGTGGCAATAATAATTTCAGATCAAATTAACTTTAAGACAAAAACCACCATACAAGACAAGGAAAGACATTATATAATGATTAAAGGATCAGTTGAACATGAAGATATAAGCATAATAAGTATCTATGGACCCAATGAAAGAGCCCCAAACTACATAAATCAGACTTTAAAAGAGTTGAAAAGCCAAACAGATGACTCCACAGTCATAGTGGGAGATTTTAATACACCACTTTCATTGAAAGATAAAACAACTGGAAAGAAACTCAACAAAGATGTAGAAGAGCTAAAAAATACAATCCACCAACTTGGCCTTACAGACATCTATAGAGCACTTTACCCAACAGCAGCACAATATACATTCTTTTCCAGTGCATATGTAACATTTACCATGATAAACCATATGTTAGGCTACAAAGGAAGATTAAATAAATTTAAAAACATTGAAATACAACAAAGCATCTTCTCAGATCATAATGCTATCAAACTAGAAATCAACAATAGGAAGATCAACAGAAAAAGAGATAAACACTCAGAAACTGAACAACACATTCCTTGAGAAAGCCTGGGTAAAAGAAGGAATAAAAATAGAAATTCAAAACTTCCTTGAATCAAATGAGAATGAAAACACAACATACCAAAATCTTTGGGACACAGCAAAAGCAGTGATCAGAGGCCAATGTATAGCAATACAAACACACATCAAAAAAGAAGAAAGAGCCAAAATCAACACTTTAAACCAACATCTCCAACAATGAGAGAAAGAACAGCAAGAAAAGCCAATAATCACCAGAAGAAAGGAAATAATCAAGATTCGAGCAGAAATCAATGAAACTGAAAACAGAAGGGCAACAGAAAAAATCAACAAGACCAGAAGTTGGTTTTTTGAAAAGATCAATAAAATTGACAAACCACTGGCAAATTTAACAAAGGAAAAGAGAGAGAGATTATAAATAACATGAATAAGAAACGAAAT
>NW_006921819.1:5430560-5437993 GCF_000298275.1 Orycteropus afer afer | reverse complement strand
TTGTCAGTGAAGGCAAACATGGGTATATGGGTGGATAGATGGGTGGACAGGCTGAACTAGTAGGTATGTCTATGAAGTGGGGAGTGTACCTAGGAACATGTATAGGGTTGACAGACAGTGGTATAAGTTTATGTGTATGATATGAATTCCCACATGTATAGTAGAGCTGACAAGAGGCAAGGTGGTAGTCACTGCTTGGTCACAGCCAGCTACCCAGAGGGACTGAGTAGTTGAACCTGTGGGCTCTGGACCATAGTTGCAGGGGGCATCAAGCTCAATTGGCATAATATACTACACAAAACATTATTCCACCTCCTACTTTGGCAAGTAGCGACTGGGATCTTAAAAGCTTGCAAGCTGCTATCTAGATGCAATGATGGGTCTCTCCTCATCCAGAGCAAAGAAGAATGAAGAAAACCAGAAATTCATGGATACAATCAGTCCTAGTGACTGGTACACCATCCAATCTGCAGCCTATACAACTATGAGACCAGAAGAACTAGATGGTGCCTGGCTACCACTGTCAACCACTTGGAAGGGGATCTATGTAGGAGATCCTGGATAGAGAGGGAGAACAATGTGGACAAAACTCAAAATGATTTGGAGGTAAAAAAAAAGGGGGTGGGGAGACCAGGTTTGCTGGTCTAATAAGAGCCTGGTGGAACCACTGAGACTATGGCCCCTAGCACCTGTCAGGTCTGGAATGAACCCACACCTGTGGCTTCCATCCATGCAAAAGACCGGCATATGAGTTGAACATTTACCTGAGGTAGATACACTCCTTGGAGAGAACAATCATGGGAGAAAGAAGGGCACCTTATGCACCAGGAGAGAGCTAAGGGGGCAGGAGGGCATGGAGGGATGGACACAGGGAAGAGGTAATTATTGGGAGGAAGTGGGAGGGGAGCTTTTGCATTGTGGTAAATTATGGTCAATGTCATGAGATAAAGTGTACATGAATTTCTGTATGGAAAGTGAATTTGCTCTGTAAATCTTCACTCAAATCACAATTTAAAAAAGTAATAATAAAGGGAATTGCATACACAAATACAAGGGACAGTAATAAAATATTCATGTTTAATAATTCTAAATATTTTGTCCTTATTGTTTTTAATAAAAAATATATAAAAAGCAAGAATAAAATTATGTTACAGGGCACATTAAATATAAAGATGTAATTAGTGATATCAATACAATGGGAAAAAAGAGGAATAGTATAGATATAGAATTTCTTTTATGTTAATGAAGTCAAGTTGGGCTCAATTTACCCCAGCATGTTAAAAATAGAAGTTCTTAAATGTAATATTCATGGTAACCACTAAGAAAATATCTTTTAAAATATACACAAAAGGCAAGGAGAAAGAAACCAAAAAGACTCACTACAATAAACCAACAAAACACAAAAGCAAGCAGTAGTAAAGGACAAAGACAAAAAAGGATTAAGACATACAAAAAAACAAGTAACAAAATGACTAAAGGAAGTCACTTCTTATAAGTAATGTTACGGTGAATGCAAATGGACTATACACTCCGTTCAAAAGGTAGAGAGTAGAAGAACAGATTACAAAAAGAACAAAACATGATCCAGCTGTATGCTGTTTACAGGAGATACACCTTAAACGCAAGGACAGAAATAAATTGAAAGTGAAAGGATGGAAAAAATATCCCATGCAAATAATAATCAAAAGAGAGCTGGGATTACAACCTTTTTTTTTTTTAAATTGTGCTTTGGGTGCAAATTTACAGAGCAAATCTGTTTTACATTTAACAGTTCATGCACATTTGATTTCACGGCCCCTATTACTACCGCGAAGTATAAAAAACTCTCCTCCTTCCCCTCCCCTCCATGTAACTACCCCCTCCCTGTGTCCTTCTTAACTATGCACTCCTGTCTGTGATGCCTCATTGCTTGATCTAAGTGGGATCACAATGTTATATATCAGACAAAATTGACTTTAAAATGTAATCTGTCAGAAGAAATAGACAGACATTATACAGTGATAAATATATCAAGAAGATTTAACAATCATAAATATATATGCATCCAACATTTCGCCACCTAAATATATAAAGCAAACACTGATAGAACTGGAAGAACAAATAGATAGTACTACAATAATGGCTGAAGACTTCAATACACCACTTTCAGTATTACACAGAACATCTAGAAAGAAGATCAACAAGGAAACAGAGGACCTCAATGACACCAACTGGACTAAACAGAACATTCCACTCAAAAATAGTCCATATACTCTACTCCAGTGCACATGGATCATTCTCCAGACAGATCACATTTTGGGTCACAAAACAAGCCTATATATAAATTGATAAATGTAAAATAATTGAAATTGAAGACTTCCAGCAAGATGGCAGAATAGACAGACAAGCTACACAGACCCTCTGTACAAAGATATGAGAAACCAATTGAAATAGATATAGAAGATAATCCTGGAATCTTTGAAGGGAAGGATAGAGAAGTGGGTAAATACCAACTTGTTTCAGAAGGAAGACTGGGCAATCTACTTCTGTAGAGATACTGCCTCGAAAACCCCAGGAGGGGTCGCCATGAGTTGGAACCAGCTCGACGGCAGTGTGTTAGTAGGAGAACCTGAATGAAAACATTGAATAAGGAGACAAACAGAGTTGCAGACTGTCGGCTAGCCTGATAGCATGGCCAGTTTGAATATTTACAAGTGGTATTAGAATCTGGGCAGCAATCAAAGAATCATCCCTGTTTGGCAAGGACTGTATGCACTGGTGGCTGATCAGTAGAAAGGAAAACAGCAAATAAAGAGACAAACTGAGATGTGGACTTTTGACTGTTCTGAGGGTACATTATTTTGAATATTTGCTAGTGTTCTGATCCCAGTAACTTTAAAGAATAGACTCCACTTGCCACAACCATGACAACCACACTGGAGACTGACAAGTAGACAGGTGCTATATTCCCCTTGTTACTCTTACATCTTACACCCTCTTGGTGAACAGAAGTGTGGCCATCCCCCACCTCCACCCACCTTCTAGAGTGGCAGGAATTCCATCCAGGTCTGTGTCCTGACAGAGCCTGGGTGCCCTGCCCTGCCACTCCCCCAGTTTTGCTTTTGTTTGTTTTAAAATTATTATTTTATTCTTCCTCTTTCTTCCTTTTTCCCTTCCCTTTTTTTTTTTCTCTTCCCTTTTCCAGGTTCCCATATTTTCACTTTCTTTTGGTTCACCCCATCCCTTATTTTTCTTTTTTATTCTTTTACTCTCACTCTTTTATCTTATTCCCCCCTCCTCAGATATTGTAGGCTTTTGTTTTCTTTTTAGCTTTCTTTTTTTCTTTTTAAAATATTTCTTCTCATCTATTGCCTTCCCCCCCCCCTTTTTGGCATGTTTTCCTCTTTGTTTATGTAGTTTTTATTTTTTGTCCTCTTGTTTTTATTTATTTGGTGGTTGGTTGGTTGGTTGATCTGTTTATCTATTTATCTATCTATTTTGGTTTGAATGGGAGACAGCCACCATGCCCATATGATCCAAACATACCTGTCCCTCCTGCAGCCCCACCCACTGAGTGAGGGCCCCCATTTGCTTCTGCACCAACTGACTAATGATAGATGGCAGCCAATACGAGACCAACTCATCTTTAACTGCTCTTCATGAACAGCTAGCAAAGATCTGCGCATCTACTCTCATCCTTTATTACACCCACGAGGAGACAGGTGATGCATGCCTAAGTGCTGCCAACTAGTGAACAGAGGAGACAGTACCCTGCTCACTCATATATACCAAAACAAAATGGGGGGGGGGGAGTCTTGAGCAAATCACACCAAGGTACAATCAGCAATAAATATAAACACAGTGATATTAAAATTTCTCAGAGACAAGTTACCATCTCAATCCACACAAAGAATCAAGAAAAGCAGTAGAAACAAAGGACTAGGATACAGATCCAGAAACCTCCCTGAAGAAGCAGGAGCACTGGAATTCCCTGATAAGGCATTCAAAAGAATTATATTCAGGGTACCTTAAATGAATTGAGACACAGATCCAGGAAAACACTGACAAAATTAAGGAAAACATCGACAATATTCTAGAAAATAATGCAGGAATAAACTGACAAAATAAATTAAAAATTAGAAATTAAACAAAAACTACAAATAAAAATCCAGAAAATTAATATTAAGATTTCAGAAATAGGTAACACATTGAATAAGCAAACTAGTAGAATCAAATCAATGGAAGAAAGAATTAGTGAGATTGAAGACAAATACCTCAATACTACTTTGTTAAGGGATCAATCAGAAAAAAGATCAAAATGAAATGAAGAAAGCCTAATATTTATGTGGGATAACATCAAGTGGAATAAATTGCATGTCATTTGAATTCCAGAACAGAAAGAGGCAAATAAAATCACAGAAAAAACTGTCAAAGATTTGTTGGAAGAGAATTTCCCTAATATGATGACAGAAAAGAATATATCCATTCAAAGAGTTCAACAAACCCCAAACAGGATAGACTCCCAAAAGAAAATCACCAAGACATACCATAATCAAACATACCAATACCAAAGACAAAGAAAGAATTCTGAAAGCAGCACAGGAAAAACGAAAAGTCACCTACAAAGGGTAACCAATAAGACTAAGCTCTGAATTCTTAGCAGAAACCATGCAAGTGGGAAGACAATGGGATGATATACATAAAACTCTAAAAGGAAAGAAATTCCAAGCAAGAATTATATAACCAGTAAAACTGTCACTCAAACATGATGGTGAAATTAAGACATTTCCAGATAAGCAGAATTAAGGGAATTTGTTAAAACCAGACCAACCTTATAAGAGATGCTAAAGGGAGTCCTTCAGATAGTGAAGTAACAACAGCAAACAACAATTGATGATTAACACACATGATGATATAACCCAGAAGCCAACCCAGCTATCAACAAACAAACAAACAAACAAAACCCAACTTCACTGCCATCAAGTTGATTCTGAATCACAGCAACCTACTTTGGGTTTCCAAGGTGGTAAATCTTTATGGAAGTAGATTACCCGGTCTTATTCCATGGAGTTGCTGGTAGGTTTGAACCACCAACCTTCTGGTTAACAGTAAAATGCCTTAGGCACTACGCCACCAGAGCTCCTAACCCAGTTATAGAAGTATCCAAAGTAAAATAAGCTTACAACACTGTAAGCAGGGAAACAGGGACACCAATTGGTAACTGAGGACAAATACAAACCAAAAAGAAGGAATAAATAGTGTAGTTACAGAACTTCTAAATGATGTGGAAGTCAAGGCAATTGTTAGATAGAACACTGTTCTAAACTTGGGAAGGAAACAATAAATCACAAGGTAACCTCAAAGAAAAATAATAAACCTTCCCATCAAAATAAAAAAGAGGACAGGCACAAATATTAGCAAATAGTAAAACAGTAACAATGAAGGAAATGATGACATGATTCATAAACAAAATAAGCTCAGCACAGAAAAATACATGGAACAAAGAAATCAGCAATACCACAAAAAAAAAAAAAAACATAACAAAATGACAGCAAGAATTTTACACTTGGCAATAATTACATTAATTGTAAATGGGTTAAATGTACCACCCAAGAGATGGAGAGTAGCAGACTGGGTAAGAAAACATGACTCATCAATATGCTGTCTACAAGAGACACAGTGTAGAGCCAAAGACAAAAATAGACTAAAGAAAAAAAAAAAAGCAGAATTGGAAATACTAATTTCAGATAAAATAAAGTTTAAGACAAAAATCACCATAAAAAACAAGGAAGGAGGTTCCAGCAAGATGGCAGACTAGGCAGAAAGACTGCACAGAACCCTCTTCAACAAAGAAAAGGGAAACCAACACAGACACAGAAGATAATCTTGGACCCCTGAGCCTTGAAGGGAAGGATACAGAAGTGGACTAAACCCGAACTAGTAGAAGAATTTGCATGAAAATACCAAAAAAGGAGACATATGGAGCTGCAATCTGGCAGCGATCCTGAGCAATCCTGAAGGTGCAGACAGCTTGGAGATTCCCAAGTGGTGGTAGGACCTAAAAATCACCCTGCTAGCCAGGGACTGCACAGAGGACTGTGCACGGTAGCTGGGAAACACACGGAGAAGGTGAAGAGAAAGGTGGGCTGAACTGTGGACTTTTGCCGGTCCAGAGGGCACAGCCACTTTGAGGGTTTAAAAAGTGGCTTGACTATTGTGGATATTTAAAGAGACAGCGCTCTCACAGATTCCTGGGGCTTAAAAACATGTTCTGCTTTCCAGCAATCCCAAGGACACTCGGGATGTGCAATACTGAAAAGGTACCAAATTCCTCTTGTTACTCTTATAACCCACACCCGCTTGGTGAACAGAGGTGTGGCCACGCCCCATTCCTATCTACCTTCTGGGCCTACAGGAACTCTATCACAGTCTGTGTGCTCAGACGGAGCCTGGGTGCCCTGCCCTGTCCTCCACTGATTTTTTTTTTTCCCTTTATTTTTATTTTTCTCTTTTTCGCTTTCTTTTTCTGGTGATTAGTTTGCTTGTATTTGTCTGTTTTAAAACAATTAATATTAGTAATATTTTTGTCCTTTTCATTATTATTCTTAATCTTCCCCTACCAAGTCCTAGTTTTCAGCATTTTTTCTTTTCCCTGTGCCTGCCTGAAATTTATTTTTTTTTAATTTAAGATTTTTCGTTTTCCTTTTCCCCTTTTTTTTTCTCGTGATAAACCCTGTTCCATGTTTTTCGTTTTTCATTTTTCCCATTTTTCTTTCTTCATTTGTTATTCTCCCTCCCTACTTTTTTTTATTAGTGCCCTAACCACAGATATTGCAGGTTTTCTTGTTTTCTCTTCCTTTTTTCCTTGTTTTGGATAATGTTCCTGTGTGATTACATGGTGTGTTTTTCGTCCATTTGCTTTTAGTTTTTTGATGGTTATTCAACTGTAATTTGTGTCTAACTGAGTGGGAGACAACAACAGTCCCCATGAGACAAAACTACACCCACACCTCCTGCAACTTCACTTACTGAACAAGAGCCACTACCTCCTTCTCTACCAACAGGCCAATGATAAAAAATCACCAATAAGAGGCTGAATCACCCTTGGCTGCTCTTCACAAACAGTTAAAAGAGATCTAAATACAACAAAGCCACGATGCCTCGGAAACAAAAGGCCATCACAGTCACACAAAGAAGCAGGATAAAGTGGTAGAAACAGGGCAGCACGATACAGACCCAGAACACATCCCTGAGGAAGAAGCGGCATTGGAACTCTCTGATAAGGAATTCAAAAGAATTATCATTAGGTATCTTCAAAGGATTGAGCGTCAGACAAAAGAAAACACCTTAGAAGAATTTTGGGAAAAAATACAAGAAAAAAATAACAAAATAAATGAAAAATTAGAAATGATTCTAAATCTACAGATAGAAATCCAGAAGATTAATACTAAATT
>NW_006921819.1:5402569-5424392 GCF_000298275.1 Orycteropus afer afer | reverse complement strand
AGGAAGTGGGAGGGGAGCTGTTGCATTGTGGTAAACTGTGGTCAATGACATGAGACAAAGTATATGTGAACTGCTGTATGGAAAGTGACTTTGCTCTGTAAATCTTCACCCAAATCACAATGAAAAAAAAAAGGAAGGACATTATATAATATTTACATGATCAACTGAACAAGAAGACATAATCACAGTGAATATCTACACACCCAGTGAAAGATCCCCAAAATACATAAATCAGACTTTACCAGAATTGAAAGAAAAATAGTTGACTCCCCAGTAATAGTAGCAGACTTCATACACTTTCAGTGAAAGATAGAACAAATGGAAAGAAACTCAACAAATACACAGAAGAACTAAACAATACAATTTACCAACTTGACCTTATAGACATCTACAGAGCACTTCACCCAACAACATTCTTTTCCAGTGCACGTGGAACATCCTCCAGGATAGACCATATGGCAGGCCACAAAGCAAGCCTCAATAAATTTAAAAACACTGAAATACTCCAAATCATCTTCTCAGATCACAATGCTATCAAATTAGAAATCAGCAATAGAAAGATAAATGGAAAAATAAGGGAAACTGAATGACACTCTTGTTAAAAACCACTGGGTAATAGGAGAAATAAAAAATTAAATGAATAAACTTCTTGAATCAAATGAGAATGAAAACATTACATACCAAAATGTTTGGGACACAGCAAAAACAGTGAGCAGAGGGCAATTTATAGCAATAAATGTACACATCAAAAAAGAAGAGCAAGCCAAAATCAACACCCTAACCCAACATCTCCAACAATTAAAAATGAGTGGCAAAAAATGCCTAGTCACCAGAAGAAAATAAATTAAAAAGATTCGAGCAGAAATAAATGCAACAGAATACAGAAAGGCAATATAAGAGTCGGGGCTGACTCGACGGCAAATAACAACAACAACAACAATGAAAGGCATTATACAAAGCCAAAAAAACCCAAACTCACTGCCATAGAGTCAATTCTGACTCATAAAGACCCCTCCTTGGGTTTCTGAGGCAGTATCTCTATGGAAGTGGATTGCCTAGTCTTCCTTCTGAGGAGTGGCTGGTGGGTTTAGGGATCAGTGGTTAGCAGTCAAATGCCTTAGGCACTATCCCACCAGAGCTCCTGCAAAGAAAACAAAGGCATCTGGTAACAGTCCAAGGATAAGATGGATCACGACAACCTCAGCCTTCATGACCCTGAGACCAGAAGAACTAGATGGTGCCCAGCTACCAATGCCAACCACTCAGAAAGGGATCAAAACTGGACATCTTAGATAGATTGGGAGGAAAAATGTGGACCAAAATTCAAAAACACAAAAATGACCAGAATCACTGGTTGGATAGAGTCTGGCAGAACCCCAAGACTATGGCCCTAGGTTACCCTTCAGGCCTAGAAATGGCCTCACTCCCATGAATTGGCTCTAAGCCCAACAGTAGAAAGACATACATGCAGAACACCTACCCCAGGGCAATGTACCCACCTACTCTAGGGAGAGGCACCTGTTAGAGCACTCAGCCATGATACACCAGAGGGGCAGCATTCACATAAGAGTGATAGCTGAACAGACAGGAGCGCATAGTTAAGAAGGGCACAGGGAGTGGGTAGACATGGGGATAGGAGGGGAGGAGAGTTTGTTATGGTCGGGGATGGTAATCAGGGCATGAAATCAAATGTACATGAACAGTTGAATGTAAAACAAATTTACTCTATAAATTTTTACCCAAACTCACTGACATCGAGTCATTCTGACTCATAACAACCTCCATTGGGTTTCCAAGGTGGTAAATCTTCACAGAAGTAGATTGCCCTATGTTCCCTCCGTGGAGCAGTTGGTGGGTTTGAACTGCCAACCTTCTGGTTAGCAGTCAAATGCCTTAGGCACTATGCCACCAGAGCTCCTCAGACCCAAACCACAATAAAATTTTACATAAATAAATAAAAGTTTACAAATGGCCATCTAGATGCAATAATTGGTCTCTCCTCATCCAGAGCAAAGAAGAATGAAGAAAACCAAAGACAGATGGAAAAAAATAGTCCAAGGGACCGGTGGACCATTGAGCCTCAGCCCACACGACCATGAGACAAGAAGAACTAGATGGTGCCCAGCTACTACTGTCAACCACTCAGAAAGGGATTAGTGCAGGAGATCCTGGATAGAACAATGGGGAACGAAACTCAAAATCATAAAAAATGGATGGTTTGATAGAGCCTGGTGAGACCCACAAGACTATGGTCCCTAGTTACCTTTCAGGTCTGGCATTAAACTTACTCCTGTGGCTTCCTGCCAAACAACAGACAGGAATACAGTGTGAAAATTTACTCTAGACAGATACACTCCTTAGAATGATCAATCATGGGAGAACAGAAGGGCAGTATTTGCAGAGGGAGACAGCTCAGAGGCAGGAGTTTATAGGAAAGAAGGACACCGGGAAGAGGTAACTATCAGGAGGAAGTAGGAGGGGAGCTGTTGCACTGTGGTAAATTGTAGTCAATGTCATGAGATAAAGTGTATGTGAACTGCTGTATGGAAAGTGAATTGGCTCTGTAAACTTTCACCCAGATCACAATTTAAAAAAAAAGAAAGTCATTATAGCGTAAGGGTCAAGCAAGGACTTGGAGCCAGACTATATGAACCTGCATCAGTTGTATGATCTTAGGCAAGTTCCTTACCATCTCTGTTGCCTTAGTTTTCTCATTTGTAAAATGGAGATAATAAGAGTACTTGCTTCATAGAAACTAAGCCAGAATTGAGTGAGTTAAAATGTCTCAAGCTTTCAGAACCATGTCTGGCATATAATGCATAAGTGTATGCCACTATATTGATTGTACTTATTTTGCATTGTTTGTTTGTTTGTCTGAGGGAAGAATCTAGCACTGGGCCTGGAATTAATAGGCTGTTGAATGCATGAAAGAAAGAATATATGTAGTTGAATTTAAAAAAAAAAAAAAGAATAGTCTTCAATAAATGGTGCTGGAAATATTGGAGTGCCACATGCAGAAAAATGAAACAGGAGCTATGTTTTACATCATACACAAAACAAATTCAAAATGGATTAAGGACATAAACGTACTAACTAAAACCATAAAATTTTTAGAATAGATAGAATACAGAAGAGATATGAGAATCTATGAAGACATACAGTAAAGATTTAAGCCTCACAATTATTATTATCACCATCACCATCACTATTTTATATTCAAGGACTGAGCTTCAGAGAGTTTAACTAATTTGCCCAAGCCACACAATCAAAAGATGGTAGGTCAGGATTTGAAACCAGTTCTGTATGACAACTAAAGAGCATGCTGCTAAGAGTATCCTATAATTCCTATAGAAATCTAGTCACCATAAATTTTTTTTTTAAAAAAAGGACCAAGGTTGAAAATAATACATTGGACCTTATAATTCAGAATTTTAAAAAAGTAAAAATCAAGTAAGCTTTGGAATATGGGCAATTTGGAAATGAGTGAAAACTATCAGTACAACAATGGTATAAAAGAAAGAATGTACTTTCACTGCAGAGGGCACATCTTATGATAGTGTTTGAGTAATACACATTGTGGAGATGGGAGATCCTTTCATTCTGTGAATAGTTTTCAAGTGGCTACTGTGATGAACTAAACAAAGTTCATGCCCTTCTGGGGCTTGCCAAGGCCTAAGTGAGCAGGTCTGAAAGCCCACTGGAGACATGCAGTTGCAATGCATAAGTAAGCTATGTAGGCAGCCAACCAGGAAGTTTAAGTGTGTATGAATAGAGGTTAGTGTCATAATCAAATGGAATACAGAGCAAAGTTCATCTAAAGAAAGTTTAATAACATGCTTCCTCACTACTGCACTACAAAATTAGGCTGAGTGGTTACCTCTTGGAAGGCATAACTATAATTAATGCTACTTTTTACACAGCCAAACAAAATATTTCTGGGAGAGGGAGAGATAGGGTAGGGCTGGAAGCTGTTCTGAAATCCCTTTGGCATAAATGGGTAGTATGTCCAGCTGTTCTGAAAGTCCTGGCAGCAAATGGGTAGTACAACCTGCTGATTTCTACCTCTGAAGCCTCTGGTGTCATCCTCCCTTCCCCTCTGCTTTGGGTCATGCTCACATGGTCTGCACAATAGCCTATTCTTCTGTGTCTCCCCCACCCCCTCCCCAAACTCTCTGAGTCTTGTCCTTCACCATCACATCAAAAGGTACAGGGCTTGCAAGGCTCCCTGCTGTGGCTCTGGGATCACTGTGAGCTCACTGGGATCACTGTGGGATCACTGGGATCACTGTGGGCTCACTGGGAGCACTGTATACTCACTGGGATCACAGAGGCTCACTCTGGTCACTGGGATCACTCTACTCATTGGTATCACAGGGGATCATTCTGTGCTCACTGCTAGAGAGGAACACTCACTACAGGAGGAGCAATGGAGCGTAGGGACTGCACCTTACTCTCCTTCATTGCTTGTGAGACTATCTAGGTGCATGGTTGTGATCTAGGGAGGAAGAAATGGCAGAATAAACAGAGACAATGAAGAAACTGAGCTAGGAAAGAAATTTTAAAAAGGACAGATATCGTATGATCCCTCTTACATGAAATACCTAGAAGAGGCAAACTAAAAGTTTACTAGTGGTTACCAGAGGCTAGGTAGAAGAGAGAATGGGGAGTTACTGCTTAAAGGGTACTGAGTTTCTGGTTTGGGGTGATAAAAAACTTTTGGAAATACACAGTGGTGATGGTTGCACAACATGGTGAAAATAATTAATGCCACCAAATGCTACACTTAAAATGGCAGTTGTTTTGTTAAACTTATTTCATGTCAATAAAACTTAAGAAAGAGGGTTGGGGATTGATACAGAGGGGAAGTAGTAAGGACGGATGATGGGTGCTCAGAAGGGAAAGTGCTGAAACCTGTAGATAAGCCAATGACTGATGAATGGAAATAATTATGGGTGTGTGTATGTGTGGGGGGAAGGCACACAGCTATTTTAGGACATCCAGCTTCAGAAATAAAGGAGCTCTGGTGGTGTAGTGGGTAAGGCATTTGGCTGCTCACCAGAAGGTCAGCAGTTCAAACCCACAAGCTGCCCTGCGGGAGGAAGATGAGGCAATCTATTTCCATAAAGATTTAAAGCCTTGGAAATCCAATGGGGGTCACCATGAGTCGGAATCAACTTGATGGCAGTGGATTTCTTTCTTTCTTTTTTTTGGGTAGCTTCAGAAATATGTCAATTAGCAAGAACTGTGCTTTCTACTTTTTCAAATCCAAACAGATGGACATTAGAGAGTTGTTAACATCTCTTAATCCTGCTGCTTCTTGTCCGGTACTCTTCTCTTTATTTGTCTTGTATTTTTCTGTCCCTTACTGAACAATGCAAGAAAATATCAGTAGTTTAAACAGCATGGGAGAAAAGCTAAGAGTTGGTGGGACCCTAAACTAGCATATTTAGAAATGAGCAGGTACAGGCAGTTACATGCATCTTAGGCATAATACTAGCCATAGGAGACTATATAGAATCTATTGGGGATCCCTGAGACCTTGCTTGAATGAATAGTAAGTGTAAGCTGTGATACCACACACTTCTCAGGTGCCTGAAAATATCACTTGTTCACATGACTCATTCCTGTGGCTGGCCATCTTACCAGTGCTATCAACTGGGGTGCCATCAAGTGCAGGTGGGAACCAGAGCATGGCTGAATCCACCTGTGCACAAAGGCCAGCATGCTTGTCCCTCTGTCCTTTGCCCTGGAGCATTCACCCAGCCCACTAAGACCAAACCATGACTAGCAAATTGATTTTAGTCTGAAAGATGAAAGATGTGAGTTCAAAATAGAATGGGACTACTTAAAGCTCATGAGCACATTAACAAAAGCTTAAAAATACAGAACTTATTCAACATCCACTTCATCAGGGACACAATGTCCCAAAAAAGAGATCAAGTCACCAGCTGGATATTGTCACTGCTGTCTGACACAGTGATGATTCAGTGCAAATTCCATTCACATTTCTCCATTTAAAATGAACTGAGAGAGTGGCGAGATGCTGACCTGTCTCCTTGGAGGCCCGCAGCCGCTGGCCATTACAGAAGGCACCTCGGCCACATTGGCCTGTGTAGAGCCGCTCCTCAGTGCAGTGGTAGATCACTCCAAATTCCAGCTGTAAATATAGAGGCAGGACACAAAACAAATGTGGTCACCTATTTGACACAAAACACAATGTGGGCATTCAAAGATGAAGGCTACTCTAAGTGTTAAGCCTAATGCAGCAACAATGTACTAAAAGTTGTTTTCCAAAAAGGAACTGAAAATTCAGTGTATAGATTCAGAATTAGACCTGGACAAGAAAGCCAACTTCCTTTTTGTAAATAACTATATTTAAAAATAATAAAACTATATGAAGAATTAACATAATCACCAAGCATTCATAACCAAAGTTATTGAAAAAGCTAATTCTTTAAGAAGGTTTTTTTTTTTTTCTTTTCTGAGGAAAAAGAAAGGCTACTGTAGCTCTAATCAAATTCCAGAGGAAATCTTCAAAATTGCTGATGTGTGAATTATGAATGCATCTGTAAAGTCAACAGAATCACAGACATCTAAGGACAGCCCCAGGAGGAGGGCAGAATTCACTGAAGAGGGGCTCATCCCTGAGCAGGAGAGCAGCTACCTCACTGCCTGAATCAAAGGACAAAAGAGCAGATGACCACCTCCCAGCAGGATGCTGGGCAATGATGCCACCTCACCTCCATGAGCTTTTGCGACCTTTTTTCTACCTACACTTCACAATCACAACAAGTATGATTGGCTTGGGGTTGGCCAAGAGTTGACCTCTCTGGAAAATGAGTAAACCCATGCAGGCCATGTGCCTAGGAAAGGCTTTGGCTAGCCCTAGAGTGTACTCCACCCCACAGGAATGGGGCCTCAGCCTATAAAGCAAGGCTTATTTCTCAAGGAGCTGCTCAGTCAACATTTACTGAGAGCCCATGAACTTCCAACCCCCATATCCTGGTTTTAAAGGGTTCCCAAATCCAAGTCCATCTTAGTGTTCTACTGTTGGCTGAGTCTGTCCACTGACCCAGGCCAGCCACGCCTGCCCATGCATTTGTGGGGCAGTCAGGTGGGACCCAGAGGCCTTGGCTGGCAGGGAGGAGAGAGGGCGAAACTGAGACTCTGGCCATGAAGAAGCTGCACTACAAGCCCACCCACCCTATCTATATTCAATCCCGGACAGCCCCTCTTGAGTCCACTGTAGTGTGTGGTTATGAGCATTTGTCTCAATGACATGTTGAAAAGAGAAGCAAGTCCCCAAATCCCAATATTAAAAGTTCTGCTTTTTTGTAGCATAAACTCTCTTGTTGTTGTTATTATGTACCGTGGAGTCGGACCCGACTCATAGTGACCCCTCTCTGGGTTTCCGAGGCAGTATCACTACGGAAGTAGATTGCCCCATGTGCCTTCCGAGGAGTGGCTGGTGGTTTGAACTGCCAGCCTTCTGGTTAGCAGTCAAGTGCTTTAGGTACTACGCTACCAGAGCTCCCATAAACACTCTTAGTTGAGTATAAACCTCTCTTTGTTTTAATGCTAGGAAAACTTATGCTAATTTTGAGGATTTAGCTGAAAAAATGGTGTTCCAAAGGAGGGCTTCTTTTGGAAAACACAGAGGACCCAGCCCTATTTAAACACAATAACACAAGAAGTACAATTAAGGGCTTTCTAAGGATTATCACTTAAATTGATTCACAAAGTTTAAACCTCAGTCCCAAGCCTTTTATGCTGGGTCTATGGCATTAGTTAGTTCAGAGGGCCTATAGAACTACATTTTCACATTAATAGTTAAAGGAAGAGAAAGAACAATTACTAGAATATCGAGATTAAAAGTGCTGTATAAAACTAGAACTTCTTTTTTTTTTTTTGTGAATAGACTGCACCCTATAGGGTCAGATGGAGAGCTCATACCAGTACCATATGCTCAGGACTCCTCTAGGCACCTTTATTGCAGCAGCAAAACCAGGCAGGCCACAGGGCCACACCCATACCCACACCCAAACTGGTTGGGGTTTGCTTACTTTTCTGAGCTTATCTTTCCAGATTGAAAAACACATACTTGGATTTAATAGTCATGACTAAAGGCTCACAGTGAGGAGAGAAAAACAGGAGCCCAAAGTGGGAAGCAAAAAAGAAAGGATATGAATAGCACATGATCATAGGGCCCTCAGGGATATAGGGAAGGAAGGGTGGATACCAGGTACCTCTCGGTTCACAGCAAACCCGATGCTGACAGCCACAGTTGGAAATCTGCAAGGGAAACAGGGTGGTTGGCACTTGAAAAACAAAAACGATCTTGACTAACACATGCCTCAGGAGCCCCTGTGTGGCAATGTCCCTGGAGGACAGAAGGTCCTTTCTACAGGTAGGTTTTTTTTTTTTAAAAAAAAAAAAACAAAACAAAAAACTACTTCCCATAATTTCACAAACTGTATCCAAAACAAACAAGCTTAACTTCAAAGAAAACATATTCTCAAAGTCACATAAAATTGATATAATTCCAATTGCAAATGGTTCTCAGAGATCTAGAGGATCAGCAGAAAGATCATGTCCCAGGAGTGAAGATGGGTAGGAGGCAGCACTACAGGCCCGTCCATGGGTTGCCTTCCAGTAACAATAACATCCCCTCTTATCCCTGTTTCCCACTTGAGCTCCATGCAGCCAACTGCAGGGGCAAGCCATGGAGGTGGTAGGGTGGTTGCATGTTGTAATTTGCCTACAGCTTTTATTTTGTGACTTTTTGCTGCTGTTCAAAGTCTTCAAAATGATCTCTCAGAGTTCAAAAACAGGTAGGACAAGAAGTTGGACACCGCTGCCTTGCAGGAAAAATAAGAGCTAAATTATACAAAAATCAGAATGATGACTGTGATATGTTGTATTAGAGCTTGGTTTGTGGAAGCCTGCAGTCTACAGTGGAGCCCTATTTCGAGTCTTGACATAAGTTCAGATGCCATTTGAGTTATTTCTGATCATTAAACTAGCGGTGTGGCTATGTATAGACAAGTCCAGGGCAAACCTAGGGAGGGGCAATTTGCCCGCAGGAAGACTGTGGTTGAAAGCAGATTATGCTCACATAAAGAACTAGGGAACTTGCCTGCATGCACACTTAATGCTTGAGTCAGACTCTTAGCAACCCCTCCTTGGGTTTCCGAGGCAGTATCACTATGGATGTAGATTGCCCAACCTTCCTTCTGAGGGGTGGCTGGTGGGTTTGAGCCACCAGCTTCTGGTTAGCAGTCAAGTGCCTCAGGCACTATGCTACCAGCATTCCTTTACTAAAAATAGCCATAACTTAACTAATTTAAGTTAAAGGCTGGGGCCCTGGTATTGTCTTACCACTTTGTGGCTATGACTCAGGACAATATGGTCAAAAGTCATATCCTGACTACAATGTAGTCACATGTTCAAGCCACAGAAGCAACACAGTAACCCTTTAAAATCTGCAATTGTGCATGTATCCCAATCACAGTCCTTTACCCACTTCTATAGTCCCACCTGCAACAGTGATAAACTGATCTGCCATAAATCATGATCTGGTGATGATTTCGTTTGTTCTGTATCATACAAAATGAACAGCATGAGTCCATTCAGCCTTTACACTGTGTTCATGCTGATGGTTTCCCTCATCCTTAATGACTGTTTTGTTTTTGTCCTGTTTAAGGCTTAATAAAAGGGTCTGTAAAGAAAGTATTTGAATCTGGGGTCTTTTTCCTCTAGCACAATGTGCAGAAGCATGGAGCGTCAGGTTGTTAATCTGCTAGCTCACTGACAAGAGTATGCCATGAACCAGCCTCACTCTAACTCTCACTCTCAGAAGAGCATTTCCCTCCTCCTTTAGTCCCAACACTGTTGGACACAAAATGAACAGCTCACATCTGACCTGCAGTGACCAAGGGCTTTCAGATGGCTTTAAACTGCAATCATTTCTGTGGCCATAACCCTCAGTGTGTCCTGGAAATATAAAGGTCAATAATTCAGATTATTTTTCAAGTTATGCTGTCCTCCTAAGTTGTTTATCTGGTGCCACATTTCCCTGCTGCACTGCAAAGAACAAAATCCTTGGGAACTTTGGCTCTGGGGCCATGAAAGACAGATGTATCCCCATCACAAGTACACTAGAAAGGTGAGTCAAACAGAAAAGGAAAAAAAAAAAAAAAAAGGTTCTCCCTTCAGTGAAACATACCTAAAAAAAAAACAATGGTTCTGCATGAATGATCCAAGGAGAGTCATTCTTTAGTTAAAATTATAGTTCTAGTGATACAGTTGCTGTCACCAGATGGCACTATTCCATTGACTCAAAAGAGTCACCTTCCGTAGGCATGATTGAAATCTCAAGATAAGCCACATTCAGAAACATCTTATTGTTAATATGATACACTGTAATTACTTTACATATAAACATAACACTTGTGGGAAACATAAAGGATTATACCAAGGGTGAGGAGCCCCATGATCTGGCTCACTTCCACCTTCCTCCTGAAAATTGTGGATTTCCACATTTCCTGGTCTTCAATGGATTGGCTCTCAGTGTGACCCAGCAGAATTGCCTCATTGTGAGTTGGTGAGAAATGCAAATCAGTGGCCCACCCTGATCTGTTAAGTCAGAATCTGTCCTAACCAGCTGTTCAGTGGATTCTTTGTTGTTAGATGCCCTCTAATAGGTTCTGACTCACACTGATCCATGTATAATAGAATGAAACATTGCCCAGTCCTATGCCATCCACACAGTCAGCCATTGCTATGTTTGAGCCCACTGCTGCAGTCATTGTGTCAAGCCACTTCATTGAGGGTCTTAGTCTTTTTCTCTGACCCTCTATTTTACCAGCATGATTTCCTTCTCCAGGGATTGGTCCCCCCTGGTAATATGTCCAAAGTAAGCAAGATGAAGTCTCACCATTCTCACTTCTAAGAATTGTGGCTGTACTTCCCCCAAGACAGATTTGTTCATTCTTCTAGCAGTCCATGATATATTCAGTGTTCTTTGCCAACACCCTAATTCAAATGTGTAAATTCTCCTTCAGTCTTTAAACATGAGATGACTGAAAATACATGGCTTGGGTCAGGTGCACCTTAATCCTCAAACTGACATCTTTGCTTTTTAACACTTTAAAAGTCTTTTGAGCAGACTTTCCTAATGTAATATGTTGTTTGATTTGTGTCTGGTGCTTTCAGGGGCACTGATTGTGGATCTAAAAATAACTAAATCCTTCATAATTTCAATTTCTTTCTTATTTATTGTGATGTTCATTGGTCCAGCTGTAAGGATTTTCATTTTCTTTGTTCAGATATAAGCCACACTGAAGACTGTAGTCTTTGTTCTTCATCAGTGAGTACTTCAAGTCATCTTCACTTTCAGCAAACAGATTGTGTCATCTGCATATCACAGGTTGTTAATGAGTCTTCCTCCAATCCTGATGCCACATTCTTCTTCATACAGTCTAGCTTCTCAGATTACTCACTCAGCATACAGATTGAGTAAATATGGTGAAAGGATCAAATCCTGCTGCACACTTTTTCTGATTTTAAACCATGCAGTATCTCCATGTTCTGTTCAAATGACTGCCTCTTGGTCTGTGTACAGGTTTTGCATGAGCACAATTAAGTATTCTGAAATATCCATTCTTCATAATCTTATCTATAATTTGCTATGATCCACACATTGAATGTCACTGTGTAGTCAATAAAACAGATAAACATTTTTATGATATTCTCTCCTTTCAGCCAACATCCATTTAACATCAGCACTGATAACTGTCATTTCATGTCCTCTTCTAACTATGGCTTGAATTTCTGGCGTTTCTTTTTCAATATATGGCAGCAGCTATTTTTTAAATTACTTTCAGCAGAATTTTGCTTGTATGTGATACTAATGATGTTGTTTGATGATTTCTACATTCTACTGGGGATTCTTACCCATTTTAAAGTCTTAGAATCACGTCTGTGGAAACCATTAATGGCAATGACCTTGGGGCCTTGGCCATCTGTAGCATGGACACTCACTTATACATTCAGCTTTACACTTTAAAGTCTGACACTCCTCCTCCTGCCATGGAGAGCTTCCTGTAGACACACCTTGCCTTGTCCTCACAGATAGTGAAGATCCCCTAGGCCCTCATCTCCTTTCCCCAAGAACACTGCAGCCCCACATACTCTCTGGCACTATTCTGCCCAATCAGACAAGGCCCAGTCAGGCCCAGCCAGATCCACGCCGGATTCTCATCCCATCTCAGTTTCCTCTTGTCTCCCAAAGTGTTCCTCAATCTGTTGTCCCTGGACCCCTGGGGTACCTTCTCAGAGGTTTCATTTTCTAATCCTATGTGTTTCTTCAGGGGGATTTCTTAAAAGAGTCTTTCTTAAACTCTACCCAACATTTTAAACATATACAAGATTTTAAAACAAGTGGAGATTTTTTTTTTTCTTTTACATAGTCTGAGTCCCTCAGAAATGGAAAACTTTTTTGTTATCTTTTTAGTGAGACTATAAACTTCCTATTGGTTTGCTTGTATGTTGTTGTTATTGTTGTGTGTCATTGAGTTGATTCCAACTCAAAGAAACTCCTTAGAACACAGGAAAACTGCTTCATCATTACAGGAGCAGATCACCAGGTCATTTCTCCTGTGGAGCCATTAGTGCTTTTGAACTGCCAACTTTTTGGTTAGCAGCCCAGTGCTTAACCATTGTGCCAGAGCTCCTTTTTGCATATATATTTCTACCTAAAAAATGTTGCTTTTAGACAGTGAATACTTATAGAAAAGGACATTTGAAACACTGACAAGGAGACTATGCACTCTATGCTCACCTGTGCACAAAGTTGCAGGTCCCATCAATAGGGTCAATGATCCAGGTGGGGCTGGTGGTGAGCACACATTTTGCACCAGAAGCAGCAGACTCTTCCGCAATGAACCTGTGGTGGATGGATGGAGCCTCAGACTTGTAAGGAATCAGCTAATATCAAGAAAACGCCTCAATAACTCAAAGCAAACTGTTTCAAATTATTTCAAGTCCCTTTTTTTAAAAAAGAAAATAAACTAAAGCAATTTCTTTATGGTTTTTCCAGATCAAATGGAGGCATCTACTTTTGATCTGTTAATCTGCTAGTCATCAGGATTTATAAAGCACAGTAACACCTCTGTGTGCATGTGCAAGTTTAGAAAAACCAAAAAAAAAAAAAAAAAACTCCCTGCCATCAAGTTGATTTTGACTCATAATGACCCCTTTGGGTTTCCGAGGTAGTAAATCTTTACAGAAGTAGATTGCCCAGTCTTCCTTCCACAGAGTGGCTGGTGGGTTTGAACCACCAGCCTTCTGGTTAGCAGTTAAATGCCCTAGGCACTATGCCACGAGAGCTCCTTAAGTTTAGAAAAGCATCACGGAAATCTGAATAGGCCAGGCAGAGAACAAAAAAATTGAAAATGTTGGGAAATAGAGCTTACAAAGTAGAGCCATAACCTGTTTTAAACAGTCTTGAGGAGGCTACAGAATAGAGAACAGTGAAACCACAAAGACTCTGATGGACAGACCCTGATTACCACCAGTTACTTCTAAAATGCTAAGGACCATCCAGAACTAACAAGTCCTGAATCTGCCTCCCAGCTCTGTGGCTTGCTGAACCACAGACACAGGTGTGTGTGCACTTGCCCCTCCACGGGTACTGAGATAGTGTAGCATCTACTACTTTCATTCTGTTCCCTTAGACCCCTCCAGAGTCCCTGTCTGCCCTTCTCTATATCAACAGTGCATTCTGATCTCAGCTGCACTTCAGGCTTAAGTAATGGGAACCCCAAAAGGTGAGAAAGCAGGAAGAGAGTGAAGTTAATAATTTATTTCCTGGCTCCCTTTTTGAAATGTCCCCTACTCCTCCCAAGTGAGCTTCCTCTAACACTTCTTCCTTCCAGTTCTATCCCCACCCCTCAAACCCAAGATCATTGATGGCTCTGGTCTGCCCCATCGGGTTTTGCACTATCTGCAGGTTTTGCACTATCTGCAAAGGTCCCATATGCCCGGGTCCTCCTTCACAATGAGTCTCTCTGTAAATAAACCCTATTTATCCTCACTATAGTGTGCTGCTATTTCCTGCTAGGAATCTACAACAGACAACATGTTACAATGAACCTGCACAAAAGAGAACCTGATTGCCTCTACTTGTGTCCAACTCATCAACAGCTCAGGCCCAAATAGCAGTATCTTTTGTTCTTCCCTTTGGTTCTCCTTCCTTCTCCAGTCAACAGCAAGGGTCACCAGAGTGCTGTAATGTCCAATAAGTTAGCAGCTAGCCACATGTGGCTGTTTACATTTAAATTAATTAAAATTAGGGCACTCAGCTGGTATGGTATCTAAGACATCTTTGATGTGAGTGGCTACCACAGTGAAGGAGGTATAGAATATTTCTGTCATCACAGAACATGGTACCAGGCATTGCTCTTCTAGTCTATAACTACGTAAAGTCACAGGTAAGGGTCTTTTGTAACACATCTTGACCCACCAACAACATTTCCATTTCATGGACAATGGGATACATGCTCTCAATGCACCACAGTGTGCCTGGTCCTCCACTTCATGGATGAGCTGTCAGAAGCCCATCAATGTGTTCACTGAGGTTCATATGTTACTTTCAGGTGTTGTCTCCACCTCTTCTTCCAGCTTCCTGGAGTTGCTGCACTGGCTCTCCCTGGATGAGAAGTGATAACCAGATGCAGGATGGCAGGCAGCACTGAACAAGCAACTGAGAAATCGACACCCCTGGAAAACAGCACTTTGCCTGTGAGGCTCTGTAGGTATAACCTGCCCCCAGGAAGTGCACAGCCTAGTGGATGGGATGTGGTGGACTCAGTTCTCTTTTTTGTCTGTACCCCACTCCCTCCCTCTGGAAACAGTCTGTCATCACTCCCCTCCATGTACTTTTGCTATGGAGTTAGTCAAGGGTTCCCAAAACTATTACCATGGGCTGGCCACACAGCCCAGCAGCCAGAGTCCTGTTCCAGGGGCTGATATTCCCCAAACAAGTCCTGGATGGAAATTATGCTGGATTAAGGGCCTGATGAGGAGCTCTGGTAGCTTAGTGCCTGAGACACTTGACTACTAACCAGAAGGCTGGTGGTTCAAACCCACCAGCCACTCCTCGGAAGGAAGATGGGGCCATCTACTTCCATAGTGATACTGCCTTGGAATCCCAAGGAGGGGTCACTATGAGTTATGTCCAACTCGACGGCACATAACAACAACAACAACAAAGGGTCTGATGAATGGTGAGCCATGCCGGGCAGGGTGAGGCCAGGCGCTGAAACTGACCATGCAGGTAATACTGTGTACAAATTACTAATCCACTAAATAACTATTTAAGTAAGTGGCACTAGATCTGCCACTTTTCTTCATTAAAGACTTAAGAAATTAAATCTGTTTTCAATGTTTTCTTCTGTAGCTACATGATTATATTCCCCTGAAATGGCTTGCAATTTTGTTTTTAAAGAAAAAGGATCTACACCCCAAACACAAACACTTATAAGCAGCAAGTGCCAAAGTCTGAATTGGACACAAGATTGATAGAGCAGTGAAAAGATATTGCTCAAGTCTTGAAAGGAATATAAATGACTCACATACAAACGTAAGTTCCTAAGAAAGTGAGGAGGGCAGTACAACTCTCCCTTTTTAGACCTGAATTTAAGCAGGAAGTTGGTTCCTACTGGAATTGGAGAGAAATAGCTAGGTCTCCTGGCAGGAAAGGAGGGAGAGCTTCTCTGCAGCATCACCTCCTAACAGCCCTGGAGCAGCAATAGGCCACTCACCGCTCACTGAGGTGGGCTCAGATGACACGTAGGCCGACAAGGGCTGTTTGTCATGAGAAAACTGCATGTAACACTGTCCACAGAGTTCACCAAGCATCTAATCTTTAAAGCAACAATCATGACACTTCTCGTTAACAAAGCTTTTGCTTTGCATGACATTTCTATAGAAATAACTCCAATTACCCACATTAAGTCCTGGATTTTTATAGTTAATTATTCATGCCCTGGAGTTTTCCTCCTCTCTACATCTTTTGTACTTTCTTCTCATTAGTCCAACTGCCCATGTGAAAGGAGATGGAATGGACATTGGTCATTTTTTCCTATTACTTCCTTTTGAGGACAGCAGTTTGCAGCAGGGCCTGCTAGAGGCTGACAGAGGCATGGATCACAGCCAGTTTGGGGAGGCACTTTGTTGGTATGTGGGAAGGAATGTTGTTGTGCTGTTAACTGCCATCAAGTAGACTCCGACTCATAGTGACCCTATGTACAACATAACAAAACACTGCCCGGTCCTGTGCCAGCCTCACAACCCCTACTATACCTGAACCCATTTGTGGTAGTTAAAGTTGTATGCCAACTTGGTTTGGCCTGGTTGAGTGGCTGGGCAGGTGAATGTAGTTATTCCCCATGATGAGACTGGCAATCAGCTCCATATTGGGATCTACCACAAGCAGCTGAGTAGGTGCTTTAAGGATGTGGTCTGCTTCTCATAAATAAGCAGCAGCTTTGGGAATGGTCTCTAGCTTATGGCACACTTGCACCCTGTGTGTAGCTGTGTCGTTGTTCAGCAGCCTGCCATGCTCTACCAACCTTGGGACTTTCAATGGACTTGAATGAATGGCCTGCTGTGTGGTTTGGTAACATCGAGACTGTGCCTTTTCACTTGTCAACATTGGGCTTGTCAGTCTCAGCAGCCAGCAGCTGTCCGAATGAAGAAAAGCCTCTAGCTTCAGTGGGCCGGGAGCAGAAGGCAGAGCTGAAGCCCAAGGTTAAGGGGCTTTTACCCAGCCCTTAGAGCTGGCACTCTGAACTCGGACCTACAGCCTCCAAACTGTTACAGAATAAACTCTTGTTTGTTCAAGCCACCCCATTTGTGGGCACTAGGCAACCAGAACACCATTGTTGCAGCCACTGTGTCAATCCATCTCATTTAGGGTCTTCCGCCTTTACACTGACCCTCCACTTTACCAAGCATGATATCCTTCTCCAGGTAATGGGTCCTTCTGACAATATGACCAAAGTAGGTGAAATGAAGTCTGGCCATTCTCGAATCCAAGCAGCATTCTGGCTGTACTTCTTCCAGGACAGATCTATTGGTTCTTCTGGCTCATCTGTTAGTTTGTCATACTGTGGTGGCTTGTGTATTGTTGTGAAGCTGCAGGCCATGCAGCCAATATTTCAAATACCAACATAGTCACCTGGGGTGAACAGGATTCAGCTGAACTTCCAGACTAAGACAGACTCAGAAGAAGGAAGAGGCCATCCATTTCTCAAAGAATTGACCAGTGAAAACTGGAAAACTATGCATAGTCCTGAAATATTGTCTGATATACCGCCAGAAGATGAGTCCCTCAGGCTGGGAGGCACTCAAAATATGACTGGGGAAGAGCTGCTTCCTTAAAGTAGAGTTGACCTTAATGACCTGGATGGAGTAAAGATTTAGGGACCTCCATTTGCTGATGTGGCATGACTCAAAATGAGAAGAAACAGCTGCAAACATCCATTAATAACTGGAACATGGAATGTACAAAGTAGGAATCTAGGAAAATTGGAAGTTGTTAACAATGAAATGGAACGCATAAAGATCGATACCCTAGGCATTAGTGAGCTGAAATGGACTGGTTTTGGCCATTCTGAATCAGATGATCATATGACCTACTATGCTGGGAATGACAAATTGAAAAGGAATGGTGTGGCATTTATCGTCAAAAAGAATGTTCCAAGATCTATCCTGAAGTACAATGCTGTCAGTGATAGGATAATATCCACATGCCACCAAGGAAGACCAGTTAATACTACTATTATCCAAATTTACACACAACCCACCAAAATCAAATGTGAGGAAATTAAAGATTTTTACCATCTTCTGCAGTCTGAAATTGACCAAACATGCAATCAAGATATGTTGATTATTACTGATGATTGGAAATTGGAAACAAACAAGAATCACCAACAGCTGGAATATATAGAAATGATGCTAGAGATCGAATGATAGAATTTCACAAGACCAGTGACTTATTCATTGCAAATACCTTTCTTCAACAACAAAAATGGTGTCTATACACATGCTTTGCCAGATGGAATACACAGAAATTAGATCGACTACATCTGTACAAAGAGGCAATGGAGAAACTCAATATCTACAGCCAAAACAAGGTCAGGAGTTGACTGTGGAACAAGAACTCATATGCAAGTTCAAGTTGAAGCTGAAGACAATTAAAACAAGTCCACAAAAGCCAAAATATGACCTTGATTATATCCCACTTGAATTTAGAGACCACCTAAAGAATAGATTTGACACACTGAACACCAATGACTGAAAACCAGATAAATTGTGGGATGACATGAAGAACATCATCCATGAAGAAAGCAAGAGGTCACTAAAAGGGCAGGAAAGGAAAAAAGACCAAAATGGATGTCAGAGGAGACTCTGAAACTTGCTCTTGAACGGATAGTAGCTAAAGCAAATGGGGAGGAACTTAGAATCTTCATATTACTTACACTTGATTTTCTTCAGGTGGAAGGCTAATCCCTATGAAATTAGAGAGAACATTCTTCAGCTCTTTACTGAGAGGGAGGGGAGTCCTCTCTACAGACATTAACTTGGATGAATATGTGAAATAATAAAGACGTAGGTATTAGTGAGTTGAAATGGACTGGTTTTGGCCATTTTGAATCATATGATCTACCATGCCAGGAATGACAAACTGAAGAAGAATGGTGTGGCATTTATCATCATAAAGAATGTTTCAAGATCTATCCTGAAATACAATACTGTACTTTCAATGAAAGTTATTGAACATTTATGTGGAATTCATAATGTAAGTGGAATAAAAACACAGCTTATATAGACTGAGACAGCCTAGGAAGAAGGAAGAGGCCATCCACTTCTCAAAGAACTGGCCAGGGAAAACCTTATGAATAGCAGAGAAACACTGTCTGATATATTACTGTCAACTTTATGAATGGCCCCAAAACACTGATACAGTGCAGGAAAATGAGGTCCTTAGGTCAGAGGGCACTCAAAATACCACTGTGAAAGAGCTGTCTCACCAGAATACAACCAATCTTAATGATACAGATAAAGTAAATCTTTTGGGGCCTCCATTTGCTGATGTGGCATGACTCAAATTGAGGAGAAACAGCTGCAAACATCGATTAATAATTGGAACATGGAATGTACGAAGTATGAATCTAGGAAAATTGGAAGTTGTAAAAAATGAAATGAAAAGCATAAAGATTAATATCCTAGGCATTAGTGAGGTAAAAGGTACTGGTTTTGGCCATTTTCAATCAGACAACCTTATGACCTATTATGCCTTGAATGACAATTTGAAGAGGAATGGTGTGGCATTCATCATTGCAAAGGATGTTTCAAGGTCTTCCCTGAAGTACAATGCTGTCAGTGATAGGATAATATCCATACACCTACAAGGAAGACCAGTTATATGACTATTATTCAAATTTATACACCAACCACCAAAAACAAAGATGAGAAAATTGAAGATGTTTATCAACTTCTGCAGTCTGAAATTCACTGAACATGCAACCAAGATGTGTTAATTATCACTGGTGTCTGGAAAGCAAAAGTTAGAAACAAAGAAAAATCACTGGTAGTTGGAAAATTTGGCCTTAGTGACAGAAATAATGCTGGAGATCACTTGATAGAATTTTGCAAGACTGATGATGTATTCATTGCAAATACATTTCTTCAACAACACAAACTGTAGCTATACATGTGGACTTCAACAGATGGAGTACAAAGGACTCAGTTGACTACATCTCTGGCAAGAGGAGATGGAAAAGCTCAATATCTTCAGCCAGAACAAGGACAGGAGTTAACTGTGCAATAGACCATCAACTGTTCATATGTAAGTTCAACTTGAAGTTGAAGACAACTAAGACAAGTCCACAAAAGCTGAAACATGACTTTGGTTATATCTTTCCTTAATTTAGAGATCATCTAAAGAATAGATTTGATGCATTGAACACCAATGACCGAAAACCAGAAGAATTGAGGGATGACATCAAGAACATCATCCATGAAGAAAGCATGAGGTCATTAAAAAGATGAGAAAAGAAGAAAGATCAATATGCATGTCAGAAGAGACTCTGAAACTCACCCTTGAGTGGAGAGCAGCTAAAGCAAATGGAAGAAATGACAAGATAAAAGAGCTGAACAGGATGGGAGTTCCAGTAACTTGGTGGAATAGGCAAAAAGACTGCACAGACCCTCTTCAACAAAGAAAAGGGAAATCAATTAACACAGACACAGAAGATAATCCTGGACACCTTGGCCTTGAAGGGAAGGATATAGAAGTGGAGCAAAACCCAACTAGCAGAAGAATTTGCATGTAAATACCCAAAAAGGAGACAGACGGAGCTGCAGTCTGGCAGCGATCCTGAGTGATCCTGATGGCATGGCACAGACAGCTTGGAGATACCCGAGTGATGGTAGGACCTAAGAATTAACCTAAAAATCAGCCCTGCTAGCCAGAGACTGCACGGAGGACTGCTCTCGTGGCTGGGGAATAACCGGAGAAGGTGAAGAGAAAGGTGGGCTGAGTTGTGGACTTTTGCCAGTCCGGAGGATGCCGCCACTTTGAATGTTTAAAAGTGGCTTGACTATTTGGATATTTAAAGAGATAGCGCTCTCGCAGATTCCTGGGGCTTAAGAACACATTCTGCTTTCCAACAACCCCAAAGACATTCCGGATCTGCAAGACTGAAAAGGTATGACATTCCTCTTGTTACTCTTATACCGCACAACCGCTGGGTGAACTGAAGTGTGGCCATCCCTCACTCCCACCTACCTTCTGGGCCCAATGGAACTCCATCACAGTCTGTGGGCTCAGACAGAGCCTGGGTGTCCTGTCCTGCCATCCACTGATTATTTTTTCTCTTCTTTTCTTTTTATCTTTTTCGCTTTCTTTTTCTGGTGATTAGTTTCCTTCTATTTGTCTATTTTAAAACAACTATTATTATCAACACTTTTGTCCTTTTTAATATTCTTCTTAATCTTCCCTCACAGGTCCTAGGTTTCAGTATTTTTTTCTTTTCCCGTTCCTGCTTGAAATTTTTTTTAAGGTTTTTTTCGTTTTGTTTTGTTTCTTTTTTTGTCCTTTTTTTTCTCGTGGTTAACCCTGCACTTTGTTTTTCTTTTTGCATTTTTCCCATTTTTCTTTCTTTCCTTATTCTCCTTCTGTACATTCTTCTCTTAATACCCTATCCCCAGACATGGCAGGTTTACTTCATTTTTCTTCTTTTTCCCTTTTTTCTTTTTTTGGTTACTGTTCCTGTGTGAATACATGGTGTGTTTTTGGTAAATGTGCTTTTAATTTTTAGATGGTTATTCAATTGTAAATTTTGTCTGACTGAGCGGAAGACAGGAACAGTCCCCATAAGACACAACTACACCCACAACTCTTGCAACATCACTAACTGAGCGAAAGCCACTACCTCCTTCTCCACCAACAGGCTAACAATAACAAACCACCAAGAAAAGCCTAAATCACCCTTGGCTGCTCTTCACAAACAGTTAACAGAGATCTAAATACAACAACCCCATGATGCTTTGGAGACAACAGATGATCACAGTCCACAGAAAGAAGCAGGATAAAGTGGTAGGAACATGGGAGCAAGAAACAGACACAAAACACATCCGTAAGGAAGAAGCAGCATTGTAACTCTCTCAGAAGGAACTAAAAAGAATTATCTTTAGGTATCTTCAAAGGATTGAGAGACAGACCAAAGAAAACACAGAAAAAACCTTACAAGAA
>NW_006921819.1:5399792-5401059 GCF_000298275.1 Orycteropus afer afer | reverse complement strand
TTGACAAAACCACCATATAAGACAAGGAAGGACATTATATAATGATTAAAGGATCAATTGAACATGAAGATATAACCATAATAAATATCTATGGATCCAATGAAAGAGCCCCAAAATACATAAATCAGACTTTAAAAGAGTTCAAAAGCCAAATAGATGACTCCACAGTCATATTAGGAGACATTAATACACCACTTTCTTTGAAAGATAGAACAACTGGAAAGAAACTCAACAAAGATGTAGAAGAGCTAAACAGTACAACCCACCAAAGTGGCCTTATACACATCTACAGAGCACTTCACCCAACAACAGCACAATATACATTCTTCTCCATTGCCCATGGAACATTTTCAATGATAAACCATATGTTAGGCTATAAAGCAAGCCTTAATAAATTTAAAAACAGTGAAATACTGCAAAGCATCTTCTCATATCATAATGTTATCAAATTAGAAATCAACAATAGGAAGATCAACAGGAAAAGAGTAAACATATGGAAACTGACCAACAGCCACCTTGAGAAAGACTGGGTAAGAGAAGAAATAAAAATTGAAATAGAAAACTCATTGAATCAAACAAAAATGAAAACATAACATACTGAAACCTTTGGGACACAGCAAAAGCAGTGATCAGAGGCCAATTTATAGCAATAAAAGCAAACATCAACAAAGAAGAAAGAGCCAAAATCAATACTTTAAACCAACAACTCCAACAATTAGAAAAAGAACAGTAAGAAAAGCCTACAGTCACCAGAAGAAAGGAAATAATCAATATTCAAGCAGAAATCAATGAAACAGAAAACAGAAGGGCTATAGAAAAAATCAGCAAGACCAGAAGTTGGTTTTTTGAAAAGATCAATAAAATTCACAAACCACTGGCAAATTTAACAAAGCAAAAGAGGGAGAGAATACAAATAACACGAATAAGAAATGAAATGGGTGACATCAAAACAGAACCAACCAAAATAAAAAGGATAATGCCAGGATACTATGAAGAACTGTACTCCAACAAATTTGAAAATCTGGAAGAAATGGACAGATTTCTAGATACACACCACTTACAGAAACGAACACAGATTGATGTGGAAAAGTTGAATAGATTCATCATAAAAGAAGAAACTGAACAGGTCATCAAAAAATTACCAACTAAAAAAAGTTCTGGCCCAGACGTTTTCACCAGAGAATTCTACCAAACATTCAGAGAAGAACTGATACCAATCCTACTCAAAGTATTCCAAAACATAGAAAAGGATGGAATCCTCCCTAAC
>NW_006921819.1:5395261-5399187 GCF_000298275.1 Orycteropus afer afer | reverse complement strand
CAAAGGCATCCAAATTGGTAAGAAAGAAGTCAAACTATCCCTATTTGCTGTTGATATAATCCTATACCTAGAAAACCCAAGAGATTCAGTCAAAAATCTACTGGAACTAATTGAGAGATTTAGCAATGTGGCAGGATATAAGATCAACATCCAAAAATCAGTTGGATTCCTCTACACCAGAAAAGATATGGCTGAAAAGGAAATAAGGAAGCAAATACCATTTATTATAGCTACCAAAAAAATAAAATACTTGGTAATAAATCTTACCAGGGACATAAAAGACCTCTACAAAGAAAACTATAAAAGACTACTTCAAGAAACCATAAGAGATCTACACAAATGGAAGAACATCCCATGCTCATATATATGAAGATGGAACATCGTGAAAATGTCAATTCTACCCAAAGCAATCTATACACTGAATGCATTCCCAATCCAGATCTCATCAACAATCTCTAGGGATATGGAAAAACCAATTACTAACTTTATATGGAAAGGAAAGCGATCTCAGATAAGCAAAGCACTATTGAAGAAGAAAAACAAGGTAGGAGGTCTCACACTGCCGGATCTCAAAACCTACTACACAAGGTTCAAAATGGAGTCAAGCCAGTGAGCAGCACACTTTATCCCTCTGGCATCTAAGGTCTTGAAAAACTAGCCACAACAGTTGAAATTAGGAATTTCACTGTTCTGAACAGCTCACAGATTCAGAGTACATCAAACATGGAAGAGCAGAATTAGAGGAAAGGTACAGGGAGATTATTTGGGAAAGAGCTACTGGAGGAGGACGGTCAGACGGGCACCCGAGAGAGGCATTGGAAACTCTTCTGGAGCAGTCACTGTGTGCCGGGCTACGGCACCTTAATGAGATCCCTGAGCCAAAAGGGAGGATGCCTTATAACAGCTTACCAGCGACCACTCTAATATTCCAATGGGCAGCAGCAGACCTGCCTCCAGCAGCTCATCTTGATTTTTTGGAGGTAATTTGGGTCTCTTGGGGGCTGGCTGCAGGCATGGTGACACCTCCGCTGAGACTTGGAGGAAACTTACTGTTGTGACGGAAAGGTAGCTCCCTTCCCTCCCAGCGGGTCACAGAGTAGACTGGAGTCAGACTGGGAGACTTCGTGCTTTTCTTTGTCACAGAGATCAGGACCGCAGGTCACTAGCAGATACTCCCCCGACCCACAGCTCAAACTGTGTGCATCTCTGGCACCACAGCTAGGTGGTATCACAGACAAAATCCAGAGACAGCCATTAGCAATCTGGCGGGATGACATCAGCACCATGGGCAGACGGAACAGGGAGAGGAAGAAACCGCACTCCCAGGACTTTTGCCTTGGAGCCGTTCTTTAGCGCTGTGGGGCTGCGGAGGCGGGATCTTTGAGTGTGCCTGAAATTGGCGGAAATTTGTGACACTCTTAACAATAAGAATCTTTCCTGAAATTGAGCTGCAGTCTTGCAAATATGTCATCAAAAATTGCCTGTTCAAAGCCCTAGTAACAGAACCTAGCAACATGAAGCTTTCCTTCTTCTGCTCCCACCTTCTCCACCAATATCTTCACTCACTCAATAGAAGAAAACATATTCAGCCAATTACCATAAAACCTCCCGCTTCGAACTCTAAACCCTCTTCACGACAAAGAGAAACACATATCCACACTACACACAGGGATTCTACCACCACAAAGAAAACAGCAGAGCAACCCAACACACTTGCATCAATAATAATAATAATAAAAAAAACACCAGCTTCACCTTTTCAAAATATTAAACCATAAAACCAAGACAAAACAAATCAACACATAACCAGCAGCAAGTGACAACCTAAAAAGACAGCGCTCTACCAGATTCCAGGGACTTAAGAAGAGGTTCTGCTTTCCAGTAACCTCAACAACTCTCCAGAAGTGCACTGCATGACTGAAGAGGTCCTAGTCTACACATTCCTTTTCTTTTTTTCCTTTCTCTTCTATCTCTCGTGGTTAACCCCGACCATTGTTGTTTTATTATTATTATTTTGTTTCTTTTGTTCTGTTCTGTTTTTCCTTTTATTTTCTTTTGTATTGTTGGTTTGTTTCTTTGTTTGTTTTCTTTATTCACTATTCTCCTTCTCTACCTTTTTACTCTCAGTGACCTATCCCCAGATATTGCAGATTTATCTGTTTTCTTCTTCTTCCCTCTCCCTGCTTTTTCTTCTTTTGGGTTACTGGTCCTGTGTGAATTCAGGCTGTATTTCTTGTCCATGTGCTTATAATTTTTTTGATAGTTATTCAATTGTAATTTTTGCCTAACTGACTGGGAGACAGCAACAGTCCTCATAAGATACAAGTACACCCACACCTCCTAGACTTCACTTACTGAGCAAAAGCCAACACCTCTTTTTCCACCAATGGGCCAATGATAAAAAACCACCAAGAAGAGCCTGAATCACCCTTGCCTGCTCTTCACAAACAATTAACAGAGATCCTAATACAACACCATGATACCTCGGAAACAAAAGACCATCACAGTCCACACAAACAAGCAACATAAAATGGTAGAAACAAGAGAGCAGGATACTGACCCAGAACACATCGCTGAGGAAGAAGCAGCATTGGAACTTTCTGATAAGGAATTCAAAACAATTATCTTTAGGTATCTTCAAAGGATCCAGAGATAGACCAAAGAAAACACAGAAAAAACCTTAGAAGAATTCTGGAAGAAAATGAAAGAACAAAATGACAAAATAAATGAAAACTTAGAAATGATTCTAAATATACAGATACAAATTCAGAAAATTAATACTAAATTTTTAGAAATAGATAACACATTGGAAGGGCAAAGGTGTAGAACTGATGCGATGGAAGTCAGAATTAATGAGACTGAAGACAAATACCTAAATACTTCTTTAGAAAGGGATCAGTCAGAAAAAAAATCAAAACAAAATGAAGAAAGCCTAAGGTTCATGTGGGACCCAATCAAAAGAAATAATCTATGTGTCACTGGAATTCCAGAACAGGAAGAGAAAAATAAAACCACTGAGAAAATCGCCCAAGATTTGCTAGAAGAGAACTTCCCTGGTATAATGAAAGAGAAGAACATATCCATTCAGGAAGTCCAATGAACCCCAAATAGGATAGACCACAAAAGAAAATCACCGAAACATATCATCATCAAACTCATCAAAACCAAGGAGAAAGACAGAATCCTGAGAGCGCACAGGAGAAACAAAAAGTTACATACAAAGATCAGCCAGTAAGAATAAGCTCTGATTTCTCAGCAGAGACAATGCAAGCAAGAAGACAATGGGATAATATATATAAACCTGAAAGAGAAAAATTTTCAACCAAGAATTATATACCCGGTAAAACTGTCCCTCAAATATGATAATGAAATTAGGATATTTCTAGATAAACAGAAACTAAGGGAATTTGTTAAAACCAGACCAACCTTACAAGAGATGCTAAAGAGAGTACTTTGAACAGAGAACCAAAAATAGCAAATAACAACCGACCATTAATACACAAGATGACATATCCCAGAAACCACAGCTATGGACATATCAAAAGCAAAATGAGCTTACAAGACAGTAAACAAGGAACCAGAGACATCAATTGGCAAATGAGGACAACTACAAACAAAAAGAGGGAAAAAACGGTATAGTTACAGAACTTCTAAATGGTGAGGAAGTTAAGAGAGTTTCTGCAAGACAGAATGGACTGATCTACACTCAGGGGGAAAATTATAAATCATAGGGTAACCTCAAAGAAAAATGATAAACTTTCACATCACAATAAAAAAGAGGAAAAACGCAAATACTAAATCAACAGCAACAAAGGAAATGATAACACGGTTCATAAACATAATGGCTCAGAACAGAAAACAATATGGAGCAAAGAAACAAGGGACACCGTGAAAAAACACATACGAAAATGAAAACAACCAAATCA
>NW_006921819.1:5380010-5389076 GCF_000298275.1 Orycteropus afer afer | reverse complement strand
GAGACTATGGCCCCTAGCTGCCCTTCAGGTCTGGAATTGAACCCACACCTGTGGTTTCCAGCCAAACAAAAGACAGGCATATGAGTTGAACATTTATCTCAAGTAGATACACGTCTTGGAGAGAACAATTATGGGAGAAAGAAGGGCTGCTCATGCACAGGGAGACAGCTCAGGGGCCAGGAGTGCAGGGGGGGATGTACACTGGGAAAAGGTAACTATGGGGAGGAAATGACAGGAGAGCTGTTGCACTGTGGTAAACTGTGGTCAATGTCATGAGACAAAGTGTATGTGAAATGCTGTATGGAAGGTGAATTTGCTCTGTAAATCTTCACCCAAATCACAATTAAAAAAACATACAAAAACAGCTGAACAGAAGATTTCGTAGAGCAGCTCGAGCATGCAAAGCCAATTACTATAATGAAATGTGCAAAGACCTGGAGTTAGATAACCAGAAGTGAAGAACACACTCGACATTTCTCAAGCAGAAAGAACTGAGGAAAAAATTCAAGCCTCCAGTTGCTGTACTGAAAGATTCTATGGGCAAAATATTGAATGATGCTGGAAATATCAAAAGAAGATGGAATACACAAGAGTCACTGTACCAAAAAGAACTAGTAGATCTTCATCCATTTTAGGAGGTGACATATGTTCAAGAACCAATCATACTGAAGGAAGAAGTTGAAGCTGTACTGAAGGAATTGGTGAAGAACAAGGCTCCAGGAATTGACGGAATACCCATTAAGATGTTTTAACAAACGGAAGCCCCACTGAAGGCACTCATTCAATTCTGTGAAGAGATTTGGAAGACAGCTACCTGGCCAACAGACTGAAGAGATCCATATTTGTACCCATTCCAAATAAAGGTGATCCCACACAATGAGGAAATTATTGAACAATATCTTTAAATTCACATGCAAGCAAAATGTGACTGAAGATCAAGGCATATCATTGCTGATATCAGATGGATCATGGCTCAAAGCAAAGAATACCAGAAAGATGTTTACTTGTGTTTTATTGACTATGTAAAAGCATTTGGCTGTGTGGATCATAACAAACTGTGGATAACATTGAGAAGAATGGGAATTCCAGAACACTTAATTGTGCTCATGAGGAATCTGTACATAGACCAGGAGGCTGTCATTGGAACAGAACAAGAGGACACAGCGTGGTTTTAAATCAAGAAGGAAGTGTGTCAGGGTTGTATCTATTCATCATACTTATTCAATTTATAAGCTGAGCAAATAATCTGAGAAGGTGGACTATATGAAGAAGAATGTGGCATCAGGATTGGAGGAAGAATCATTTACAACCTGCAATATGCTGACGACACAACTTTGCTTGCTGAAAGTGAGGATGACTTGAAGTACTTACTGCTGAAAATTGAAGAATATAGTCTGCAGTATGGATTATATCTCAATATAAAGAAAAAAATCCTCACAATGGGATCTATAAGCAGCATCATGATAAATGGAGGGAAGATAGAAGTTGTCAAAGACTTCACATTGCTTGATTCTACAATTGATGTCAATGGAAGCAGCAGTCAGGACATCAGACAATGTATGTTGTTGCTGTTTTGTGCCATTGAGTCAGACCCGACTCACCACAACCCTTCCTTGGGTTACCAAGGCAGTATCACTATGGAAGTAGATTGCCCAACCTTCCTTCTGAGGAGTGACTGGTGGGTTTGAACTGCCAGCCTTCTGGTTAGCAGTCAAGTGCCTTAGGCACTACGCTACCAGACAATGTATAGCACTGGGCAAACTGGCTGCAAAGGACCTCGTTCAAGTGCTGAAGAGCAAAGATGTCTCCTTGAGGACTAAGGTATGCCTGACACAAGCCATAATATTTTCAATCGCCTCATACGCAAGAGCTGGACAATGAGTAAAGAAGACCAATGAAGAATTAAGCCCTTGAGTTGTGGTGCTGGTGAAGAATGCTGATTGTACCATGGACTGCTAAAAGAACTAACAAATCTGTCCTAGAAGAAGTGCAGCCAGAATGCTCCTTAGATGTGAGAATGGTCAGACTTCACCTCACCTACTTTGGTCATGTTATCAGAAGGGACCATTCTCTGGAGAAGGATGTCATGCTTGGTAAGGTAGTTGTTGTTGTTGTTATGTGCCGTCGAGTCGGCCCCGACTCATAGCGACCCCTCCTTGGGTTTCCGAGGCAGTATCACTACGGAAGTAGGATTGCCCAACCTTCCTTCCGAGGAGTGGCTGGTGGGTTTGAACCGCCAGCCGTCTGGTTAGCAGGCAAGTGTCTTAGCCACTATGCTACCAGAGCTCCCTGGTAAGGTGTAGGGTTGACAAAAGAGGGGAAGGCCCTCAATGAGATGGATTGACACAGTGGCTGCAGTGATGGGCTCAAGTATAGCAGGGATCATGTTGCTGGCGCAGGACCAGGCAGTGTTTCATTCTGCTGTGCATAGGATCGCTATGATTTGGAGACGACTCGATGGCACTTACCAACAACAACAACTCATTTTCCTTCTAGACCTATAACTAGACTTAAATCCCAGCCAGCCCCGAGAGGTGAAGTACAAAGTCTGACCCAGGGAAGAGATATACTACATTCCTAAGAACTGCTTGATTTTTCTAATATGTACAAACAGAAACCTGGAGAATATATGTGGGAATTAGTATTAAGGGTATGAGATAATGGTACAAAGAACAGAAAATTGGATCAACCTCAGTTTATTTACATAGGCCCACTAAACACAGATTCTTCATTCAGTGTTTCAGTTCAGGAGGTCAGAAAAGGATCTAGTATTTTATTTGGTTTGTTCACTGAAGCATGGATTAAGCAGTGGCCTACATTAAATCAAGTTGAAATGCCAGACGTGCTTTGGTATACCGTAAAAGGATGTATCTAAAGCCTTAGGGAAATTGGCATGCTAGAGTAGATTAATCAGATTGACTCCACAAACCCACCCATGGAGGACCTATGTAGGAGATCTTTGATAGAGAAGGAGAACAATGTGAAACAAAACTCAAAATCATTTGAGGAAAAAAAAAATGGGGGGGGGGGTGGAGGACCAGGTCTGCTAGCCCAATAGAGCCTGGTGGAACCACTGAGCTATGGCCCCTAACTGCTTTTCAGGTCTGGAATTAAACCCACACCTGTGGTTTCCAGCCAAACAAAAGACAGGCATATGAGTTGAACATTTACCTCAAGTAGATACTCTCCTTGGAGAGAACAATCATGGGAGAAAGAAGGGCTGCTTATGCAGGGAGACAGCTCAGAGGGCAGGAGTCCATGGAGGGAAGAGGTAACTATGGGAAGGAAGTGGGAGGGGAGCTGTTGCACTGTGGTAAATTGTGGTCAATGTCTTGAGACAAAGTGTATGTGAACTGCTGTATGGAAAGTGAATTTGCTCTGTAAATCTTCACCCAAATCACAATTTTTAAAAAAATGAATTAACCAAAAAAAAAAAAAAAAACCCACCCATGGAGTGACCAATGAACACTCCTTTTACCACAACAGTGAGGAACAAATTTGTGAATGGAGCCCCAGCATCTTTGAAGTCTGCTGTGATTAAGATTTTATGTTGAGTCAGACTTGACACTAGGGACTCCCCTAACTTAATTAAGACACCTAAATACAATGGGGCTGATGGGACCCCATGACAGTAGGGGCCAAGTGGTGGCACTTAATTGACAAGGTGGGTGTGGTTACCATCATGAATAGCAGAGTCAAAGCTCTAATCAGAATAGTCTGATTCACATGGACTTAAGGAGTTGGCTACTTAGTCATGGTGTCCCTAGGAATGAAACACATGGGAAAGTTACTCAATATTTACTTGATATGAACAAGTGGAAGAATTCTAGGTCAAGTGAATGGCAGTCTAACTTAAAACACCACAATAGAGAGTCACAGCTCTTCAATCAACTCCCTGACTTGAGCCCGTTTACAGACCCACAGCCCCTCAAATGAAGGAAAGGTTGGGTTGTCTTCAGAAAGGACCCCACTACACTGCCAAAAATATATACTATTAATTTTTCTCCCAGTCTTTCCCAAAGGTATCTATGGCCTTTTAAACAATGACTGTTCATTGGGGAAATGGAAATAATCAGACTTTTCATGGATTACTGGACACTGGCACTGAACTGAGACTCATTCAAAGAGACCAAAAACATCACTGTGGCCCACCAGTCAGAGTGGGAGCTTATGATGTCAGGTTATTAATGGAATCTTAGCTCAGGTGCATCTCACAGTAGGCAGTGGGTCCTTGAACCCATCTTGTAGTGATTTCTCCAGTTCTAGACTATATAATTGGAACAGATATACTCAACAACTGGCAGAATCCCCACACTGGATTTCTGACATGTGGAATAAGGTTTATTATGGTAGGAAAAGCCAAGTGGAAGCCAGGAAAACTGGTCTTAACTATAAAAACAGTAAACCAAAAGCAATACCACATTCCTGAAGGGAATTATTACTACCACTATCAAGGACATGAATAACGCAGGGGTAGTGATTTCCATCACATCCCCTTTCAATTCACCCATTTGGCCTTGCAAAAAACAGATGGATCTTGGAGAATGATAGCAGATTACTGAAAACTTTACGAGGTGGTGACTCCACTTGCAGTTGCTATTTCAGATGTAGTTTCATTGCTTGAGCAAATTAATGTATCTCCTGGTACCTGATATGTAGCTATTGATCTGTCCAATACCTTTTTTTCTCAATTCCAGTTTCTGAAGACCACCAGATGCAGCTTGCCTTCAGTTTGCAAGCCCAGCAATATACATTCACTGTCCCACATCAGGGATATATCAACTGTCCAACCCTATGTCATAATTCAGTCCACAGGGAACTTGATCACCTTTCCCTTCTATAAGATGTCATACGGGTCTATTACATTGATGACATTATTCTGATTGGACCTAGAAAGGAAGAAGTATCAATGGCTCTGGACTTATTGGTAAGACATTTGCATGTTGTTGTTGTTGTTATGTGCCGTCGAGTCGGACCCAACTCATAGCGACCCCTCCTTGGGTTTCCAAGGCAGTATCACTACAGAAGTAAATTGCCCCATCTCCCTTCTGAGGAGTGGCTGGTGGGTTGCATGTTAGAGAGTGGGTAATTAACTTGACAAAAATTCAGGCCCTTCCACCTCAGTGATATTTCTAGGGATCCAGTGGTGTGGCGCATGTAAGATATTCCTTCTACAGCGAAGGATAAGTTAATGTATCTGGCCCCTCCTACAACTAAAAAGGAGGTATAACACCTGGTGGGTCTCTTTAGATTTTGGAAGCAACATATCCCTCCATCTGGGTGTGCTACTCTGGCTGATTTTTCAAGTGACTCAAAAAGCTCCTAGTTCTGGTTCCAGTAAGATGGTGGAATAGGCAGAAAGATTACACAGACTCTTTTCAAAAAAGAAAAGGGGAACCAATTAACACAGACACAGAAGATAATCCTGGACCCGTGAGCCTTGAAGAGAAGGATACAGAAGTGGACTAAACTCTAAGTAGCTGAAGAATTTCCATGAAAATACCAAAAAAGGAGACATGGAGCTGTGGTCTGGCAGTGATCCTGATGGCACAGAAAGCTTAGAGATTGCAGAGTGGTGGTAGGGCCTAAGAATTAACCTAAATATCAACCTGCTAGGCAGGGACTGCACAGAAGACTCCTCTGGGGGCTGGGAAATAAAAGGCAAAGCAGCAGTGAAGATGAAGGCAGGCTGAACTGTGGACTTTTGCCTGTCTGGAGGGTGCAGCCATTATGAATGCTTACAAGTGGCTTGACCATTTTGGATATTTAAAGCTACAGCATTCTTCCAGACTCCAGGGATTGAAGAACAGGTTCCACTTGCCAGTAACCACAAGGACATTCCAGACCTGGACGGCTGGAAAGGTGCGACATTCCACTTGTTACTCTTATATCCCACACCCGCTTGGAGAACGGAGGTGTGGTCACCTTCTGGGCCCACAGGAACTCCATTCAAGTCTGTGTGCTCGGACAGAGTCTGGGTTCCTTGCCTTGCCCTCCCCAGACTTTTTTTTTCTTTTTCTTTTTCTGTTTTTTAGTTTGCTTGTTTGTCCTTTTTACAATTATTCTTCATTCTTTCCTTCCCAGGTCCTAGTTTTCAGGCTTTTTCTTTTCCCTGTTCCTAGTTGCAATTTTTTTTTCTTTTCTTTTCTTCTCCTGGATAACCCTATTCCTTGTTTTTCTTTTTGCATTTTTCCTTTTTCTTCATTATTCTTCTTCTCTATCTTTTTTCTCTTATGTCCCTATCCCGAGATATTGCAGATTTTCTTGTTTTTTTTTTTTTTTTCTCCTTTTTCCCTTTTATCTTTTTTTGGTTACTGTTCCCATGTGACTGTATGGTGTATTTATTCTCCATGTGCTTTTACTTTTTTGCTGGTTATTCAACTGTAATTTTTGTCTGAGTAGGACACAGCAACAGACCCCATAAGACACAACTACACCCATACTTCCTGCAACTTTACTTACTGAGAGAGAGCCACCACCTCCTTGTCCACCAACAGGCCAATGAAAAAAAACACCAAGAAGAGACTGAATCACCCTTGGCTTCTCTTCACAAATATTTAACAGAGATCTAAACACAACAATACCATGATGTCTCAGAGACCACAGACCATCACAGTCAACACAAAGAAGCAAGATAAAGTGGTAGAAACAAGGTAGCAGAATACAGACCCAGAACACATCCATCAGGAAGAAGCAGCATTGGAACTCTCTGATAAGGAATTCAAAAGAATTATATTTAGGTATCTTCAAAGGACTGAGAGACAGACCAAGGAAAACACAGACAACAACTTAGGAAAATTGTGGAAGAAAAGACAAGAACAAAATAACAAAATAAATGAAAAATTAGAAATGATTCCAAATCTAAACATAGAAATCCAGAAGATTAATACTCAGTTGTCAGAAATAGATAACACATTAGAAGGGCAAAGGAGTAGAATTGATGCAATAGAAGACAGAATTAATGAGGCTGAAGACAAATACCTGAATACTTCTCTGGAGAGGGATCAATCAGGAAAAAAAAAAATCAAAACAAAATGAAGAAAGCCTAAGGTTCATGTGGGATATCATCAAAAGGAATAACCTACGTGTCATTGGAATTCCAGAACAGGAAGAGAATAATAAAACCACTGAGAAAATTGTCCAAGATTTGTTGGAGGAAAACTTCCTGATATGATGAAAGATAAGAATACACCCATTCAGGAAGCCCAATGAACCCCAAACAGGATAGGCCCCAAAGGAAAATCACCAAGGCATATCATCATCAAACTCACCAAAACCAAAGACAAAGATAGAATCCTGAAAGCAGCATGGGAAAAACAAACAGTTATTTACAAAGGATAACCAGTAAGAATAAGCTCTGATTTCTCAGCAGAAACAATGCAAGTGAGAAGGCAATGGGATGGTATATATAAATCCCTAAAAGAGAAATATTTTCAACCAAGAATTATAAACCTGGAAAATTATCCCTCAAAATATGATGGTGAAATTAGAAGATTTCCAGATAAGCCGAAACTAAGGGAATTTGCTAAAACCAGATAAACCTTAAAAGAGATACGAAAGGGAGTCCTTTGAACAGAGAACTAAAAATAGCAAATAACAACCAACCATTAATACACAAGATGACATAACCCAGAAACCACAGGTATGGACATATCCAAAGTAAAATGAGCTTACAAGATTGTAAACTGGGAACCAGAGACATAAATTGCCAAGTGAGGAGAACTACAAACCAAAAAGAAGGAAAATACTGTGTAGTTACAGAACTAAATGGTGAGGAAGTCAAGAGAGCTGAAAGACAGAATATACTATTCTAAACTCAGGGAGAAAATTATAAATGATAGGGTAACCTCAAAGAAAAATGATAAACCACATCACAGTAAAAAAGAGGATAAGCACAAATATTCAGCAAATACTACAACAACAGCAACAAAGGAAATGATAACATGATTCATAAACATAATGAGTCCAGCACAGAAAATAAAATGGAACAAAGAAACCAGGGACATCATGAAAAAACACATAACAAAATGACAGACACCAATAATTACTTGTCAATAATTACACTGAATGTTAATGGGTTAAATACACCACTCAAGAGATGGAGAGTTGCAGATTGGATAAGAAAACAAAACCCATCAATATGCTGCCTGCAAGAGACACAGGTAGAGACAAAGACAAAAATAGACTAAAAATCAAAGGTTGGAAAAATATATATCAAGCAAATGGCAACTGCAAGAGAGCAGGAGTGGCAATATTAATTTCTAATCAAATGGACTTTAAGACAAAAACCACCATACAAAACAAGGAAGGACATTATATAATGATTAAAGGATCAATTGAACATGAAGATAAAACCATAATAAATATCTGTGGACCCAATGAAAGAGTCCCAAAATATATAAATCAGACTTTAAAAGAGCTGAAAAGTTAAATAGATGACTCCACAGTCATAGTGGGAGACTTTAGTACATTACTTTCAATGAAAGATAGAACAACTGGAAAGGAACTCAACAAAGAGGCAGAAGAGCTAAACAATACAATCCACCAGCTTGAACTTATAGACACCTACAGAGCACTTCACCCAACAGCAGCACAATATACATTCTTTTCCAAGGCATGCGGAACATTTTCCATGAAAGATCATATGTTAGGCCATAAAACAAGCATTCAAAAATTTAAAAACTGTGAAATACTGCAAAGAATCTTCTCAGATCATAATGTTATCAAATTGGAAATCAACAATAGGAAGATCAACAGAAAAAGAGTAACCACATGAAAACTGAACAACACCATCCTTGAGAAAGACTGGGTAAGAGAAGAAATAAAAATTGAAATTCAAAAATTCCTTGAATCAAACGAGAGTGAAAATACAACATACCAAAATCTTTGGGACACAGCAAAAGCAATGATCAGAGGCCAATTTATAGCAGTAACTGCATACATCAAAAATGAAGAAAGAGCTCACGATCATTAGCTATTAGAGAGATGCAAATCAAAACAACAAGATACCATCTTGCTCCAGCACTAGTAGCTAAGTTCAACAAGACAGAAAATAACAAATGCTGG
>NW_006921819.1:5374399-5376656 GCF_000298275.1 Orycteropus afer afer | reverse complement strand
TACAGAAAAGGCATTTGATAAAATCCAACACCCATTCCTGATCAAAACTCTCAGCAAAATAGGAATAGAAGGGACATTCCCCAACATAATAAAAGGCATTTATGAAAAACCAACAGCCCACATTATTCTCAATGGAGAGAGACTGAAACCACTCCTCTTGAGAAAAGGAACCAGACAAGGATGCCTGGTATCACCACTTCTATTCAATATTGTATTGGAAGACCTAGCCAGGGCCATAAGGCAAGAAACGGAAATCAAAGGCATCCAAATTGGTAAGGAAGAAGTCAAACTATCCCTATTTGTTGATGATATGAGCCTATACCTGGAAAACCCAAGTGTGATAGTTGCTGTGTGTCAACCTGGCTGGACCACAATTCTGTGTGGTTTAAGCAGCTGTGATGTAGTTATTCCCATGACGGGATCAGATGAATATATTTTGAGCAGCCAAATCTGTTGAAAGAGAGTTTCCCTAGAGGTGTGGCCTGCTTGCAGTATATTTATGGACATCCTGGGAAAAGAGACATTCTTCTGTGGATCAGGATTCTGTTGTGCTGCCTACAACTGTCCGTGAGCGAACAATCCATTGAGCCTGGAGATCTTGGACTTGTCATTCGCTGGAGTCAACAGCCAGTATACTTACTGATTGCCAACCTTGAGCTCCTCAACCGCTGCAGCTGCAAGAGTAGGGAAAAACCTCCAGCTTAACATTTGATCCAAGAACTTTAGATTTGCTAGCTTCTATAAGAGTGTGAGCCATTTTCCTAAGATAAATTTCTCTATATATATAGATATATAAGCTTTACTGGTTTTGTTTCTCTAAAAACCCAGTCAAACACATTTGGTACCGAGAGTGGTTCTAGAAAGACAAAATCGTAAGGATGGGCTTCCTAAATTGGTTCTCAAATTTGATTAATTGTAAAGACATTAGTGATCCTGCCTCTGTTAGTAAAGAGGGCTCTGCTAATCTGTGGCATGAGGTGGCAACATTAATATGCAAAATAGCACCACCAATAGATCAAGTACTTGTGAGAAGTAAGGCTCTGGGTGATCACATATTTGATATTTTTTTTGCAATTTTATCAGCATGAGGAGTATAAGGAAGCTGGTTGTTGGTCCTACTTACACTAGACAAAGTGGTAAAACAGTGAGATGAGCTCAGAGCTGCTGAGTCTCGGCTTAAGTGCCACATAAACGACCTCAGTGTTTCAAGCTTTGCTGTGAAAGAATGCCTTATTTCTTCGAGGAACAGAGCTGAACCAAAGTCATATTGTAAGGGTGGCCAAATTATAACACCAATTAAATTTCCAACCCAGAATGGTGTCTGAAGTTAAAGTGAGGACATTGATTGGGAAAAAATGGGATCCTGGAACCTGGAATGGGGACATATGGGCAGATAGTCAGGAAGATCAGGATATGGAGCCTGTAAATTCTGTTGAATCCCTCCCATCTGAACGGATTACTGTAAAGCCATTATCCTCTCCACCTCAGTTTCATGGGATTAGCCCAACTGTTCCTGTTGCGTCATTGCCTGAAGCAGAGGCCATGGAAGACATTCCTGAATGTTCTCAGGAACTACCCCAACTACCCATTGTTGCTGCTACACCTATAACTAAAGTTAAGTCCAAGCAAGCCCCAAAAGGTGAAATAGAAAGTATGACTGAGGAGGTGGTAAGCTCCACCCGAAAAGACCTACTTGATTTTGCTAACATGTACAAACAGAAACATGGAGAATATGTATGGGAATGGCTACTGAGGGTATGGGATAATGGTGCAAAGAATGTAACATTGGATCAGTCTGAGTTTATTGATTTAGGCCCACTAAGTACAGATTCTTCATTCAATGTTTCAGCTTAAGAGGTTAGGAAAGGACCTAATAGTTTATTTGGTTGGCTTACTGAAGCGTGGATTATGCGGTGGCCTACCTTAAGTCAAGTTGGAAGTACCAGACCTGCCTTGGTATAATGTAGAAGAAGGTATCCAGAGGCTGAGGGAAACTGGCCTGTTAGAATGGATTTATCAGATTAGACCTCTAGAGCCAGAAATGGAGAGTCCAGAAGACACACCTTTCACCAGTACCGTGAGGAATAAATTTGTGAAGGGAGCTCCAGCATCTTTGAAGACTGCTCTGATTGCTATTTTATGTAAACCTGATTCGACAGTGGGAACTGCCCTAATTAAACTAAGACACTTAACTACGAGGGGGCTGACTGGACCCCGTGGTTGTTGTTGTTGTTGTTATGTGCCGTCGAGTTGGCCT
>NW_006921819.1:5373039-5374233 GCF_000298275.1 Orycteropus afer afer | reverse complement strand
GAATTATGGCACTGGCTACTTGCTCATGGTGTTCCTAGTAGTGAAATACATGGCAAGCCTACTAAATATTTACTTGATCTGTATAGACAGAAGAATTCTAGGTCACGTGAACAGCAACCTAGATTGAATCGCCAGAATACAGAGTCATGACCTCTCAATCAATTCCCAGACTTGAGTCAGTTTACAGACCCACAACCCCTTGAATGAATGGGAGACCAGGTCCCCTTGAAGAAGGACCCCACTACATTGCCAAAAATTTATGTCAACCTTTCTCCCAGCCTTCCCCAAAGGGATCTGAGGCCTTTTACAAGAGTGACTGTTCATTGGGGAAAAGGAAATAATCGGACTTTTTGGGGATTACTGGACACTGGCTCTGAATTGACACTAATTCCAGGAGACCCAAAGCGTCATTGTGGCCCACCAGTCAGAGTGGGGGCATATGGAGGTCAAGTTATTGATGGAGTCTAAGCTAAGGTGCATCTCACAGTGGGTCCACTGGATCACTGAACCCATCCTGTAGTGATTTCCCCAGTGCCAGACTGCAAATTGGAAGAGATATACTGAGCAATTGGCAGAATTCCCACATTGGGTCCCTGAGTAAGGGCAATTGTGGTAAGAAAAGCCAAGTAGAAGCCATTAGAACTGCCTCTACCTACCAAAATAGTAAACCAAAAGCAATACTGCATCCTTTGAGGAGATTGCAGAGATTACTGCCATCATCAAGGACATGAAGGCAGCATATAACAACAACAACTAGCTCCTACACCTCTGAGCCAGTAGCCTCTGGTATGACCTGCCAGTTTTGGTTCATCAGCCCTGCAACCCCTGTGTCATTAGAAGCCTCCAGTCTGACAGCTGACCCATGGATTTGGGATTTGCCAGCCTCAAACACTGAATCAGCTGTTTCTCTGAAATACATTTCTCTCTGTATATATTTATAATGAGCTCTGGTAGCATAGTGGGTAAGGCATTTGGCTGCTAACCAGAAGGTCAACAGTTCAAAGCCATCAGCTGCTCCACGGGAAGAGGAGGCAATCTACTTCTGTACAGATTTATAGACTTGGAAGCCCAATGAGGGTCACTATGAGTCAAAATTGACTTGATGGCAGTGGGTTTTATTTTTTAATATATATATACATATACACATATGTTGTTGTTGTTGTTATGTACCGTCAAGTTAGACCCGACTCATAG
>NW_006921819.1:5365240-5372934 GCF_000298275.1 Orycteropus afer afer | reverse complement strand
CTTCCTTCCAAGGAGTGGCTGGTGGGTTTGAACCACCAGCCTTCTGGTTAGCAGTCAAGTGCCTTAGGCACTATGCTACTAGATCTCCCTATACATATATGTGTGTGTATGTATATGTACGTGGTTATGCATGTGAGAGTTGGACAATGAATAAGGAAGATCAAAGAAGAGTTGATGCTTTTGAGTTGTAGTATTGAAGAAGAATGTTAAGAGTACCATGGACTGATAAAAGGACTAACAAATCTGTCCTGGAAGAAGTGCAAGCAGAATGCTCCTTAGAAGCAAAAATAGCCAGACTTCATCTCACCTACTTTGGTCATGTTGTCAGAAGGAACCATTCCCTGGAGAAGGATATCAGGCTTGGTAAGGTGGAGGGTTGACGAAAGAGGGGGAGGCCCTCAAAGAGATGGACTGACACAGTGGCTGCAATGACAGGCTCAAGTATAGCAAGGATCGGGGAGCTGGCATGGGATCGGGCAGTGTTTCATTCTGCTGTGCCTAGGGTCACTATGAGTTGGAGACAACTCAATGGCACCTAACAACAACAACAATATTTATATATGCTTCACTGGTTTGCTCCTCTGGAGAACCCAGCTTAAGACAGCTAATAAACAAAGTCCTTCCTAAGAAAAGATGATAGACTAAGTTTTTAAATGGTATACTTAAACACTTTGAACACAGAAAAATCGTAACCTACTATTTTACAATATGTATTTTCTCATCACAAATTGATCAATTTCTCTATGATCTAAAACACAATTACATGCCTAAGATTCTAATACTTTCTTTATAATCTCAGTCACTGGCCAAAAAAGAATATATCACATAGGTATGCTGAATAAAATGATCTCATTTAATTTGAATTTTCTAAGCAAATTGAGAGAAGAATGGAGCACTGAACTTACTGGACTCATCTAAGCCACAAAGAGGTAAGGCAAAGAGACTGGGTCTGACTGAGCCACCAAACCCTGACACCCCGATTCCCTTGCTGTTGTTCTGTGCTACAAGCTGTTGAAAAGGTAGGCCTGGACTAACCTTGCTTGTGGAATGGATTTGGGAACCATGGCTCTAAACCACCAATTTTTTTTTTTTCCATTTCTTTCTTTCCCTTCACCCAAATTAATATATGTCTCTTACCTAGTTAGTAATTTTCCTTCTCCTCCTCTCCCATCCCTGGTAACATCAAAGAATATTTCTTTCCATGTGTAAAATGTCCTCCAAATTCATCTGAATCATGAGATGTTTCACAGATTCTTCGATGTTGCATAATATTCCATTGTGTATACACACCATAGTTTGGTTACCCATTCATCTGTTCATGGACACTTAGGTTGTTTCCATCTCTTCGCTTTTATGAATAGTGCTGTGATGAACATGAGTGTACATATATCTATTTATGTCCTGGCTCTCACTTCTTTAGGATATATACTTAGTACTGGGATTCCTGGATCAAATAGTATTTCTATTTCTAACTTTTTAAGGAAGCACCATACCAATTTTTCCACAGTGGTTGCATCATTTTACGTCCCACCAGCAGTATATGAGGGTTCCAATGTCTCCACACCATTTCCAGCATTTGTTGTTATCTGTCTTGTTGAACTTTGCTATTATTGCTGGGATTATTGTTGGTTCTGATTTGCATCTCTCTAATGGCTAATGAGGAGCTCTGGTGGCATAGTGCCTAAGGCATTTGACTGCTTTCAACCAGAAGTCTGGTGGTTCAAACCCACCAGCCACTCCTCAGAAGGAAGATTGGGCAATCTACTTCCATAGTGATACTGCCTCGGAACCCCAAGAAGGGGTCGCTATGAGTTGGACCCAACTCGATGGCAGTGAGTTTGGTTTAGTGTTATTATTCACCTTATAGGCCTGTCTATTGCTTGCCTAAAAGCTGGTCCCTGGGGGTGGGTTCAGTTGTAGGCTTGAAGGGTATCTAAGGGCCATAGTGTTGGGGTTTCTAATAGTCTCTGTCAGACCAGTAAGTATGGTCTTTTTATGTAGAATTTTGTTCTACATTTTTTTTTTTCTCCTTCTCTAAGACTTTCTACTGTGATCTTGATCAGAGTGATCAGTGGTAGTAGCCGGGCACCACCTTGTTCTTCTGGTTTCCAGGTAGTAGTGGAGGCTGTGGTTCACATAGTCCATTAGTCCTTTGGACTGTTTCCTTGAGTCCATTTTTCTTCACTCAAACCACTTATTTTTGATTAGGTATGGGTGTCAGAGTCGCTGGGGGTATTTTTTAGAGAAAGACCTGGCATTAGCCTTTGGAGCAGCTCCCCAGATGTTCCTGATACATACCCTAATGAGATCCACTACTCCTTGAGGCTACATGGGTGGAGGTGGGGAAGCCATGCCCACCTGCAGAGCACATGAATTTTATCCTGTGACATACAGCAATGGATATTTAAATCTATCCTGTCCAAACAGAATCTCCTCCATGTATGTACACAACAGTGGATCCAATCCAAAGCAAACTACCAGCACCTGTGGCCAACACTCATGGCCAGAAAGGCAATGTCAGCTCTTACTGAAACTCTGGGACCCTTCATTACACCAGTCTTTCAGTGACCTCCAATCCTTGACCAATATTTTTCCTTCTGTAATATCCATGAAGCCCCCGGGTGGTACAAATGGTTAAGAGCTCAGTTACTTAAAGATTGCTGGTTTGAGTCCAGTCAGAGACATCTCAAAAGAAATGACTGGTGATGTATTTCCAAAAAATCAGCCATTCAAAACCCTATGAGCACAGCTCTACTCCAACACATGTGGGGGTAGCCATGAGTCAGAGTCCACTTGACAGCAACTGGTTTTACTGGTTGGTCACATACACATGGACTATTACTTCAGAAACTTTAAGTACCAAAATAGTTCATAAAGTACGTAGGTATAGCTGGTTGGATAGTGTACATTTTTTTCCCCTCAAAGAATAAAAGCAAGTCATATGATAAATTCTTTTGATATTGTCATTTATCTTTTAAGAAGTTAAAAAATTATAAACATTTTAAAGCTTATAAATATTACAACAGATGTCAGGGCTACTTAGTTCAAATGAAATAAGGAAATAGTAAATAACAGAAGCTCAAGCACAAAGGTTGTCAACAAAACAAAACTCACTAGCAAAGAGAATTTCAAAGGGAAAGGTCAGTATCTCTGAGATAAGTGCAGTACCATCCCTTTGGGCAACACTCATTCACATATACGTCTGTGGTCCCATAAGGTAATAATAGAGTTCAGAAATCCCAACTGGAGAATAGGACATACTGGACATACTTTGCTAAGTAAGGAGATCCAATCTGTCTCTCACTAGCTCTCCAGGTTCTGCATCTGCTCTGGCCCTGGGGTGGTAGGTGGAGGGTTTCCTGATACCCATCCACAGCTGCCTCTTCTACCACTCTTGCAGGGACCTCTCAGATGCCATTCGAGCTACTGAGACCGGAGACCACTGACCCACTCAGCCTGGGTCCCCTGGTCAGACCTAGGCCTGAGGCCATAGCTCCTCCTGCAATAGCAGCTGCCTAGAGGTCCAGTCTGAAGAGCGGCTGGTAGGTTTGAACCACCAGCCTTCTGGTTAACAGTCAAATGTCTTAGACATATGTCACCAGAGCTCCTAGTAATGTGGTAGGGTGGAGAGGAAGAGTTTAAAGGCCATTACGTAGGGCGGGGAAAGCAGGCAGAGAGGAAGGAAAGGAAGGAAATTGGTAGCAGGCGGGTCAGAAGGCAGCCAGATGGATGGCAACTATGTGCTATAGCACACAGGTAGAAGCCAGGCATGGCTCTTGGAGACATGTGGTGGCAGAACCAAAGTTTTTATGCAGTCCCAGGCCTACCTGGTGACCATCCTATACATTTGTCTCCTATATATGATACGGTGTTCGTACAACATTCAAATCACATAATGTTCTATGTCATAGAATGTATTGTGAATGATAAGTGATGCATACCTGTAGTTAGAAAGAAGTAACAGGAAAGAAAAAGGTTGTGCATGTTCTAATATAACCTTGCCTTCTGTTCACTAATCATTCATACTAGAAAAAAACACACTGCTTTGTCTACCATGTGCCAGATTAGTACCAAGGGCGACTGGCTGCCTTGTATATTTCTGCCACATAAGTACATAAAACATGGAATCTTGACAGTAACAAAAATTTACACCCAGAAATCCAGTAACTGGTCCTCTAATTTTAGGAATCCAACTTCTTTAAAACCTACTGCCATCAAGTCGATTCCAACTCAAAGCAACCTCACAGGACAGAGTAGAATACTCCCATGGAGTTTCCAACACTGTAAATCTTTATGGAAGCAGACTGCCTCATCTTTCTCCCACAGAATGGCTGGTGGGTCTGAACCACTGACCTTTGGGTTAGCAGCTGAATGCTTTAACCACCACACCACCAGAGCTCCTTTCCAACCTCTTTAAACAAATCCACTGCCATCTAGACGATTGTGACTTATAGTGACCCTCATTGGGTCTCCAAGGTAGTAAATCTTTACAGAAGTAGATTGCCCGGTCTTCCTTCCATGGAGTGGCTGGTAGATTTAGATGATTCTAAATAAGGAAGTAAAAAAAAAAAAGAACCCTTGCCTCTAAGGCAGTGGTTTTTAAAATATGTTCTGCAGAACTCCAGGAGTAAAGGAAGGGCCTCAGGATGCCCTAGAGGTAAAGAAGATTCTCCATCTGGGGACCATGGCTCTCTCCGAACTCTATATACAATGCTGTGTAGATATCTGAATGTACATTTTCCTGAGGAAAAGACAAACAGCTTGCATCAGATTCTCCATAGGGTGACCTCTCAAAAGATAAAGAACATCTGTTCTAGAGAGAGGGGACAGGCATCCTCATATATGTCTCATCCAGGGGACAGAATAGGCCCTGTGCCCAACTGTGCCCTGGACAAGAAGTACACTAGTGACCACTGGCAGAGGTGCACACAGCATATGATGGACCTGGGGCCCCACTCTAAGCCCCATCTTTTTGGGAAAGTCTGCCTGGGACAGCTGGGCAGGCAGGAGGCTGCCAGGGAACATGACTGCTCTGGCTTTGTGCGGTGGATTGTTCCCCTTCTAGTTCCCTCCAGCAATATGGTAAGTGGCTTATGCTTCCCAAGCATGCTGTAAAAGGTGGAACCTTTTCAATATTTGTAAGGTAGTATTCTGACATGAAAGATCAATTCTAGTCCTATGAAATAAAAAGTCGTAATTCTCAGCCCCAGCCTTTCTTCTTTCTTCATCTGCTTTAACAACAGGATGTCCTCTGCCAACTGACAACAGTAAAAAGAATGAAAACAAGGGCCAGTTTGGTTAACATGCAACTGAACCATCAGGCTCAGACCATAAACTTTATGTTTTATGTGTTTGCCCCTCATCAACTCATAGTACAGCTTCCTTATGTTGAATCCTGGCTTTGCTTATGTGCATGGGAGGGTGCTGTGGAGTGGTTTCTCACCAGGAATATACCCACCTGTGTGAAGGAAACCGTGTTCGCAGCTCAGAAATAATTAAATCTTCCACAAGATGATCTGTTTCTGTCACAAGGTCTGCAGCTGATGTTTTTGTAGAGACACGTTTTTCTTCAGTAAGGGCTTTTCTGATGATCTGAAATAAAAGTGAGGAGGTTGGTTCAACTTCCAAGCATTCCCCACTGACCCAATTTGAGGCCCACTCGAGTCAGTAGAGGGAGAGCGGGGAGTGTGGTCTGTGCTCACGGACTTCTGCTATTCTTGATAGATTCTCAGGGCCCATGTCATGTCTAAGATTTCCTGTCCAGTTTCTAGTGAGCCTGTTACCCAACTACTATTCTTTGCATAAGAAAGAATCTCACCATTTGAAGTTATTTTTCCCTACTGAAGAGCATGCAACTTCACCTACAGAAACTGCCTGTGGATGTAACACATCTTTGCTCCCATAAAATTCCATGAATTTCAACTTACATGTTTTCAGTGTAAAGCCAAAACTTCTTTTCCCAATTCACTTTATGAATCAAATGAAATGGGATATGCTCTTGAATCCAGATTTAAAATGTCCAAACTGAGAAACCTGGGAAAGCCTGGATGTATTCCAAGAACTGGAGACTCACTCAGAGCAACAGTAACAAGCAAGTAAGCTGGCTTTGATGCCAAGCAGTCCCAGGCAGCCCCTGGCTGAGCTTAGGTGGAGGTACTGTAGATGTGCCAGCTGTCCATGCCAACACATACAGTCTAAACCCACCATGTCAAAAACAGAGGCAAAAGCAGGACTGAGCCAGACCTCAAGTTCTCGCACATCACAATCTGGCGGCCTAAGTAGGAAGGGTTTAGAGTGGCTCATCAGTCACACAACACAATAAGGAGGGATCAATTCCAATCTTATGAAATAAAATATCATCTCTAGTCCTGGCCCTATCCTTCCTTTTTCTTTTCTGCTTTAACAAGATGCTTCCTACTACAATGAAAAACTCATGACCCCTAAAAACATCTTTGCACCTTTCCTCCCAAGCTAGATACAACTCAAAAACCCCATCCTTCTCGAAGCACCACCAATCATCTAGGTATATATTTTCAAGCTCCTTCAACCTTTGACAGGCATCTGCTGAAAGACCTTTAATGAAAGGCACTAGGCTATGTGCTAATGAGGCCCAAGAGGAGCTGGGCTGGACACCTTCATCCAGAGGATTTCTGGAAGGAGGCAATGCTGTGTATGTCTGTGTGATTTGGGTGAAAATTCACTTTCCATCAGCACTTCATATATACTTTGTCTCATGACATTGACTACAATTCACCACAATGCAACAGCTCCCCTCCCACATCCTCCCGATAGTTATCTCTTCCCTGGGTCCATCCCTCCATGCACTCCTGCCTCCTGAGCTGTCTCCCTGTGCATAAACAGCCCCTCTTCCTCCCATGATTGTTCTCTCCACAGAGTATCTACCTCAGGTAAATGTTCAACTCATATGCCTGTCTTTTGTTTGGCTGGAAGCAACAGGTGTGGGTTCAATTCCAGACCTGAAGGGCAGCTAGGGGCCATAGTCTCAGTGGTTCCACCAGGCTCTATCAGACGGGCAAACCTGGTCCCACCCTTTTTTATTTTTTTCTCCAAATGATTTTGAGTTTTATTCCACATTGTTCTCCCTCTCTATCAAGGATCTCTGACATAGATCCGCCTCCAAGTGGTTGACAGTGGTAGCCAGGCACCATCTAGTTCTTCTGGTCTCATAGTCATATAGGCTGCAGATCACATAGCGTACCAGTCACTAGGACTAATTGTTTCCATGAATTTTTGGTTTTCTTCATTTTTCTTTGCTCTGGATGAGGAGAGAACCAGTGTTGCATCTAGATGGCAGCTTGCAAGCTTTTAAGATCCCAGTCACTACTCGCCAAAGTAGGAGGTAGAACAATGTTTTATGTAGTATGTTATGCCAATTGAGCTTGATGTCCCCTGCGACTATGGTCCCGAGCCCATAGGTTCAACTACTCAGTCCCTCTGGGTAGCTGGTCATGACCAAGAAGTGACCACAACCTTGCCCCTTGTCAGCTCTACTGTACACTTGGGAATTCAGATCATACAAATAAACCTATAGGACAGCCAAGCCTATACATGGTCTTGAGTACACTCTCTGCTTCATAGACATACCTACTGATTCAGCCTGTCCACCCATCTATCCACCCGTATACCCATGTTTGCCTTCACTGACAACGCAGTACTGTATGTGCAAAAGGGTT
>NW_006921819.1:5349108-5364920 GCF_000298275.1 Orycteropus afer afer | reverse complement strand
ACCATAGTTTGGTTATCCATTCCTCAGTTGATGGACACCTAGGTTGTTTCCATCTTTTGGCTATTGTAAATAGTGCTGTGATGAACATGGGTGTGCATATGTCTGTTTTTGTTATGGCTCTCACTTCTTTAGGATATATACCTAGTAAAGGAATGGCTGGGTCAAAAGGTATTTCTAATTCCAACTTTTGAAGGAATTGCCATACTGCTTTCCACAGTGGTTGTAACATTTACAGTCCCACCAGCAGTGTATGAGAGTCCCAATCTCTCCACATCTTTGCCAGCATTTGTTATTTTTTGTCTCGTTGAACTTTGCTACTAGTGCTGGAGCAAGATGGTATCTCGTTGTTTTAATTTGCATCTCTCTAATAGCTAATGATCGTGAGCATTTCTTCATATATTTGTTGGCCGCCTGAATATCCTTGGTGAAGTGTCTATTCACGTGTTCTGCCCATTTTTTTAATTGGATTGTTTGTCTTTTTGTTATTGAGGTGTTGGAGTTTTCTATAAATTCTAGAGATAAGTCCCTTGTCAGATATGCCATTGCCAAATATTTTTTTCCCAATCTGTAGGTTCTCTTTTGACTCTTTGGGAGAAGTCTTTGGAAGCACATAAAAATTTGATTTTTGGAAGGTCCCAATCATCTGGTTTCTCTTCTGCTGTTTGTGCATTTTGGGTTATGGTTGATAGTCTATTTATACCATATATTTATTGTTGTTGTTATATGCCGTCAAGTCAGACCCAACTCATAGAGACCCCTCCTTGGGTTCCCGAGGCAGTATCACTACAGAAGTAGATTTCCCCATCTTCCTTCCGAGGAGTGGCTGGTGGGTTTGAACCACCAGCCTTCTGGTTAGCAGTCAAGTGCCTTAGGCACTGCGCTACCAGAGCCCCTTGCCATATATTAGGACCCCTAAATTTGCCCCTAGTTTTCCTTGAGGAATTCTATAGTTTTAGGTTTCACATTTAAGTCTTTGATCCATCTGGAGTTCGTTTTTGCGTATGGTGTAAGGTACAGATCTGGTTTCATTTTTCTGCAAATGGATATCCAGTTTTGCCAGCACCATTTATTAAACAAATATTTGCTTCCCCATTCAATGGATTTTGGTCATTTGTCAAAGATCAGCTGACCACAGGTCAATGGATCTATTTCTGGGTTCTCAATTCTATTCCATTGGTCTATGTGTCTGTCATTAAACCAATACCAGGCAGTTTTGACTACTGTGGCTGTATAGTAGGTTTTGAGATCCGGCAGTGTGAGACCTCCTACTTTGTTGTTCTTCTTCAATAGTGCTTTGCTTATCTGAGGTCTCTTTCCTTTCCATATAAAGTTAGTGATTGTTTTTTCCATATCCTTAAAGAATGTTGATGGGATCTGGATTGGGATTGCATTGAATGTATAGATTGCTTTGGGTAGAACTGACATTTTCACAATGTTTAATCTTCCTATTCATGAGCATGGGATATTCTTCCATTTATGTAGATTTCTTATGGTTTCTTGAAGTAGTTTTTTATAGTTTTGTTTGTAGAGGTCTTTTGTGTCCCTGGTAAGATTTATTTCCAAGTATTTTATTTTTTGGCAGCTATTCATAAGGAATTTAAAGGAATAAGCAGGAGTTGCCTCTAGACATCTGGTGGCCTCCTCTTCATGCATCTCATGGTAGCCCCTTGTTCTCATCTCACTGCCTGCTCAGCGCTGGGCCAATGTACCACTGAGCCCACACAAAGTATTTCCTTTTTTCTTGATGGTTGCAAAAATAACATATTTATTATAGAGAACGTAGAGCACAATGACTATACAAAACAAGCACCATGTACTGAACGTAACCACCACACATAGCTCTCTGTCAACTTACCTGTTACTGAAGGTCTTCCTGTTTCTTGTAATTGCAATATCCTGCCCATCACTGTCAGGCTAATTTTCAATTTTCACATAGCACTCTGCCACCAAATGCATCTCCACTGGTTAATTGTTTATATACTGCAAACTATTCAATGTCTAGCTCATGTTGTGTCTGCCCCCTCCTGAGGAAATCTCTAACTTCTGAGCTAAGCCAAACTTTCTGTCCACAGATCATTGGAACTATGCATGCATCTTGTGTTGAAGGAGGGAGTCACCCTGACCAGAGTGTGTGCCACTGGCCTTTTCCAATTCTAATGTGCACATGAGCTACATGGGGACTTTTCTGTAAAGCATATTGTAATGGAGGTCTGGGTGGGGTCTGAGATTGTGTATTTCTGACTCACTTAATGGGGATATTAAGACATAGGACCACACCTGAGTAGCAAGGTGTCAGAGCAAGTTCTCAATTCAGGAGAAAAAGGACATCAGGAAACAGGGCTGTTCTGACTCAGCAGGGCTGAGCTGGGCCCAGGACCTTACCATCAGGGATGTACTTGGACCCCACCCTGAAGAATACTGCTGAGAAGGCAGGCCTTAGTTTATACTTGTTGCTCCTCAAGTGGGAAGCATCCTTACATTAAAGGTCATGCATTCCTACTGTCCACCTCTGTAGCCTCCCCAACCCATTCCCTATGGAGAACTGGATGGATGATCTGCAAACACTGATCAGATCCAATTCTATTGCTACTTAAAGACATTCATTGGCTTCCTGTGGCTCCTAGGACAAAATCTCATGTCCTGCATGACCAGGCCTTTGCCAGTTCCTCCAGTTTCATCTTCCACAACTTACCCTATGCTTGCTCTCTTTCAGCCACTCTAATGGCCCCATTGACCCTAAGCATGTTTGCTATGCCTCAGAGACAAGACAGTTTTGGTCCTTCTGTCTGGAACTTATCACCATCTGAAATCATTTTGGGATCTGTTTGGTTGTTAGTGACACATCTCTCCTTGCTGGAGCATGAACTCTGAAAGAGCAGAGCCTCTCCTTGCTCACTGCTGCACCCTCAGCATCTAGAATCACACCTGGCAGTAAACAGCTGCATACAATTTTTTGAGTGAATAAACAAAATACACATCGGATTGCTTGAACAGATTGTGCAACATTTTCCCAATTGCATCACTAGTATTTGTGAGAATGTGGTTGTTGTTATTGTTGTTGTTATGTGCCGTCGAGTCGGCCCCGACTCATAGAGACCCCTCCTTGGGTTTCCGAGGCAGTATCACCACGGAAGTAGATTGCCCCATCTTCCTTCCGAGGAGTGGCTGGTGGGTTTGAACCGCCAGCCTTCTGGTTAGCAGTCAAGTGCTTTAGCCATTATGCTACCAGAGCTCCTATTAGGTGCTATCAAGTCAGCTCCAACTCATAGCAATCTTATATACAACAGAATGAAACACTGCATAGTCCTGCACCATCCTCACAATCTTTCTATGCTTGAGCCCATCTTTGCAGTCACTGTGTCAATCCATCTCACTGATTCTCTACTTTACCAAGCGTAATATCCTTCTCCAGGAACTAGCCCCTTCTGGACAACATGACTAGAATAGGTGAGATGAAGTCTCGCCATTCTCGCTTCTAAGGAGCATTCTGGCTGCATTTCTTCCAGGACATATTTGTTTGTTCTTCTGGTAGTCCATGTTACTTTCTATATTCTTCACCAACACCACAATTAATAGGCACCAAATCTTCAATCTTCCTTATTTATTGTCCAGCTTAAACATGCATCTGAGGAGCTTGAAAATGCCATGGTTTGAGTTAGGTGAAATTTAGTCTTCAAAGTCATAAACTGCTCCTTAACACTTTGAAGAGCAGATTTGCCCAGTGTAATATGATGTCTGATTTCTTGACTGTTGCGTCCGTGGATATTGATTGTGGAGCCAACTAAAATGTAACCCTGACAACTTCAATCTTCTCTCCATTTATTGTAATGCTGCTTATTGGTCCAGTTGTGAGGATTTTTGCTTTCTTTATGTTAACATATAATCCATACTGAAGATGGTAGTCTTTAATCCTTATCAGTAAGTGCTTTGAGTCATCTTCACTTTCAGCAAGCAAGGTTGTGCCATCTGCATATCACAGGTTGTTAACGAGTCTTCCTCCGATCCTGATGCCGCATTCTTCTTCATGTAGTCCAGCTTCTCAGATTATTTGCTCAGCACACAGATTGAGTAAGTATGGTGAAATGATACAACCCTGATGCACACTCTAACATGATTTTAAACCATGCAGTATCTCTTCGCTTTGTCTGAATGACTGCCTCTTGGTCTACGTACAGGTTCCTCATGAACACAATTAAGTCTCTGGAATCCCCCTTCTTCACAATATTATCCATAATTTGTTATGATCCACACAGTCAAATGTCTTTGTACAGTCAATAAAACACAGGTAAAACATTTTTCTGGTTTTCTTTGCTTACAGTCAAGATCCATCTGACATCAGCAATAATATCCCTCATTCCATGTCCTCTTCTGAATCCAGTTTGAATTTCCAGAAGTTTGCTATCAATACACTGCTGCAAACATCTCTGAAATATCTTCAGCAAAATTACTTGTGTGTGATATTAATGATATTGTTCAATTGTTTCCACATTCTACTGCATCACCTTTCGTTGGAATGGGCATAAGTATTGATCTCCTCCAGTCAGTTGGCCAGGTAGCTGTCTTCCAAATTTGTCATAAATGAGTAAGTGCCTCCAATGCTGCATCTGTTTGTTGAAACATCTAAGTGGGTATTTTGTCAATTCCCAAAGCCTTGTTTCTTTGCCAACTCCTTCAGTGCAGCTTAGACTTCTTTCTTTAGTCCCATTGGTTCTTGATCATATGCTACCTCCTGAAATGGCTGAACATTGACCAATTTGTTTTGATACAGTGACTATGTTTATTCCTTCCATCTTCTTTTGATATTTCCTGCATTGTTCAATATTTAGCCCATAGAATCTTTCAATATTGCAACTCAAGGTTTAAATTTTTTCTTCAGTTCTTTCAGCTTGAGAGATGCTGAGCATACTCTTCCCTTTTGATTTTCTAACTCCAGGTCTTTGCACCTGTCGTGATACTTTACTTTGTCTTCTCAAGCTGTCCTTTGAAATCTTCTGTTCAGCTGTTTTATTTCATCATTTCTTCCATTAGCTTTAGCTCTCACCATTCAAGAGCAAGTTTCAGAGTCTTCTGTGACATCCATTTTGGTCTTTTATTCCTTTCCTGTCTTTTTCATGATCTTTTGTATTCTTCATGTATGATGTTCTTGATGTCATCCCACAACTTGTCTGGTCTTCAATCACTGGTGTTCAATGCACCAAATCTATTTTTTTTTTTTTTAATGGTCTATAAACTTAGGTGGGATAAAATCAAGGTTGTACTAAAACAAGTCTCATGGACTTGTTTTAATTTTCTTCAGCTTCAATTTGAACTTGTATATGACACCTGATGATCTGTTCTAAAGTTTGCTCCTGGCCTTGTTTTCCCTGATGATACTGAGTTTCTCCATCACCTCTTTCCACAGATGTAGTCCATTTGATTCCTATGTATTCCACCTGGCAAGGTCATCTCTATCACCAAGACCATATTTTCCAACTACCGATGCTGCTTCTTTGTTTCCAACTTTTGCATTCCAATCACTAGTAGTTATAAATACATCTTGATTTCATGTTTGGTTAAAACATTTAGACTGCAGATGTTGGTAAAAATCTTCATCTTTGGCTCTAACAGTTGGTGCATGAATTTGAATAATAGTAGTATTAACTGGTCTTCCTTGTTGTTGTTGTTGTTGTTGTTACGTGCCATCAAGTCGGACCCGACTCATAGCGACCCCTCCTTGGTTTTCCGAGGCAGTATCACTACGGAAGTAGATTGCCCCATCTTCCTTCCGAGGAGTGGCTGGTGGGTTTGAACCACCAGCCTTCTGGTTAGCAGTCAAGTGCCTTTAAGCACTACGCTACCAGAGCTCCTGGTCTTCCTTGTAGGCACATGAATATTATCCTCTCACTGACAGCATTATGGGAGCTCTGGTGGCATAGTGCCTAAGGCATTTTGCTACTAACCAGAAGGCTGGCAGTTCAAACCCACCAGCCACTCCTCAGAAGGAAGAATGGCCAATCAACTTCTGTAGAGATACTGCCTCAGAAACCCAAGGAGGGGTCACTGTGAGTTGAACTGACTTGACAGCAGTAAGTTTGATTTTTGGTTTTGGACAGCACTGTACTTCAGGGCAGATCTTGAAATGTCCTTTTTGATGATGAATGCAACACCATTCCTCCTCAATCTGTCATTCCCAACACAGTAGACTATATGATTGTCTGATTCAAAATGGCCAATACCAGTCTATTTCAGCTCACTAATGCCTAGGATATCGATCTTTGTGTTTCATTTCATTTTTGACAATTTCCTATTTTCCTAGATTCAGTCTTCTTACATTCCATGTTCTGATGATTTATGAATGTTTACAGCTGCTTCTTCCCATTTTGAGTCACATGACATCACCAAATAAAGGTCCCAAAAGCTTTATTCCATCCATATCATTAAGGTCGACTCTACTTGAGACAGCAAGCTCTTCCCCAGTTGTATTTTGAGTGCCTTCCAACCTTAGGAGCTCATCTTCCAGCACTGTATCAGACAGTGTTTCACTGCTATATTCATCAGGTTTTCAATGGCAAATTTTTCAGAAGTGGATGGTCCCATCCTTTTTCCAAGTCTGCCTTAGTCTGGAAGCTACACTGAAACCTGTCCACCATGGGTGACCCTGCTGATATTTGAAATACCAGTGGCATACTTTCCAGCCTCACAGAAACATGCAGCCACCACCGTACAACAAAATGACAGACAAGTGGTGGATCTGTGAGAATGCAGACCACTTATTTTTTGTTTTGTTTTGCTGGGTTTTTTGTTTTGTTTTGTTTTGTTTTGTTGCCCCTTTAAGATGTGCTTGAACTCTGTCATTCTCTGTTGTTGTTGTTGTTGTTATGTGCCGTGGAGTCAGACCCGACCCAAAGCAACCCCTCCTTGGGTTTCCGAGGCAGTATCACTGTGGAAGTAGATTGCCCCATCTTCCTTCCGAGGAGTGGCTGGTGGGTTTGAACCGCTAGCCTTCTGGTTAGCAGTCAAGTGCCTTAGGCACTACACTACCAGAGCTCCTCTGTCACCCTCTAGCTTCTGTTTATTAATTCTAAAGTCAGTGGGGATCTTCTTTATAGAATGTAAATCCACTCCCCGCAAAGCCCAGAGTAAGTTTTACAAACACCCATGTTAACTGTGTATCTCTTCAGCATAATACACACTAACAGTTCCCTACTGTTATCAGAAAGAAGCTCTGGTGGTACAGTGGTTAACGCATTTGGCTACTAACCAAAAGGTCAGTAGTTCGAACCCACCAGCTGCTCCACAGAACAAAGATTGAGCAGTCTGCTTCTGTAAGATTTACAGCCTTGGAAACCCACTGAAGGTCGCTATGAGTCAGAATGGACTCGATGGCAGTGAAGTTTTTATTTTGTTTTTGGTTTATTATTATTAGGACAGTCAAAACTCCTAGAGATGGCATACAATATCCTTCAAGATTGGCCTTGTAGCAGAGATAATCTGACCCTAGATATCCCGTCTCCCATCTTCCTTTAGGAACAGAACCAGTTTTGGCCAGCCACTTAGCCACCATGAAGGGTCTGCTCCTCTGACACTTTTGCAGCTAGGTGTGGACATGTGACCAAGTTCTGCCCAAGAGTCAGGAATGGAAAGGAGATGTGCACTCGGGGTCATGTTCTTGAATGGACACTGTTGTCATCCACCTCCTCTTGTCTTTTTTCCCTTTTCACAGGTTGCAATGTGGGGGTGTGGTGTCAGGGAATAGGGTAGGAGAACAACACCTTAGGACAATGATAGAAAGAAAGAGAACCTGGGTCTCTGGTGATTCAAGAAGCAAAACTACCCCACTCCCAGATCTTAATAACTGGATTTCTGTGTGGAAGAGAAAGAACCCCTTCTGACTTCTGTTATTGGTCTCTACTAAGGATGCCAAATCATCAGCCTAACAAACAGACTTTAACCAAACTTTTTCTTCTCATCTCTACCTATTCTTCCTCTACAATGTTTATGTCCAAAGTGAGACCAGATTGTTATGTCTAGTGTCTGCATCCCCATTGCTAGCCTTCCTTCACCTGGCCCATTTGCTCTCTTCTTTTAGGACTTAATTTAGACATCACCACCTGTATGAGGAGTCCCCCACCTTCCATGGGAAATGGGTCACCTTCCCTTCAACTGTGCTTCCCCAGCACCAACATACTCAGCACACAGGGCACCTGCCATCTATGGAATTACACGTCAGGTCACTTTCTGTTTGAACAACTGCTTCTTGGTCTACGTACAGGTTCTACCTGAGCACAATTAAGTGTTCTGAAATTCCCATTTTTTGCAATATTATCCATAATTTGTTAATTTCAGTCCACATTCTGAGAGCCATGCTATGACACTGTTCTTTGTGACTCCTTCCCTATGAGTAACTGTGCAGAGTCCAGGGTCTAAAGCACACAAGAGTGACTGCATAGTGATGGATGATAACACTGTATGGCAGACTTGGGGGCAGTGTCATTAACCAAGATGCTGTGCAGACAGGGGAAAGGCCTTTGTACATGTCCATGAATATGTGGGCTTTTATACATGAACTGGAGCTGATGCGATTCTTTTCTGTTAAATTTGAAATTGAGGCTTCAGTGACTAAAGGCCCATGTTTAATATATTAAACATTAACAGAATATTAATGGGAGGCAGAGACTCAAGCAGGAGGTCTGTGAGATCCACCCTTACTTAGTAGTAGCTGGAAAACATTAATAAAAAAACAACAGTATGCACTAACTCACTACCCTGGGTGGCATAAATTGTTAAGGCCTCAGTTACTAGCTAAAAGACTAGCTGTTTGAAACCTAGAGGTGATTTGAAAGAAAGGACTAATGATCTGCTCCCAAAAAATCACAGCCATGAAGATCCTATGGGGCACAGTTCTACTCTGTACATGTGGGGTCAACATGAGTTGTAACTGACTCATCTGCAACAAGTGTTTTGTTTTATGATTGAGAAGAGATGATTACTAAAGGACATAAGCAGGGAATCCACAGTCTATGTCACTGTGAATGCTAGTGTTTCTGAAGGGCAGTGTCACTGAGTTTACTGTTTGTTATTTAAAAGTACAATACTTCATTGAAAACACTTTATCACACCTTTCTTCTCAGTAGGAAAATATTCAAATTAAATGTTTCTTAAACTAGTATTTTAGCATCCTGTTTGAGATCTGTACATTATGTATATGGTAGACTGTTAGGGTTTTTGTTTTTCTTGGGGGGGGTGATGTTAAGTCATTAAATTTCGTCAGATACATGTTCTCACAAATAATCATGTAGGCCTCTGTGTACACAAAAATCACTCTGTGTATCAAGTCCTTTACCTACATTCCTCATTTAATTCTTACAGGTCTCAGATACCACTTTTAATATAGATGACGATGCTGAAGCTCAGAGAAGCTAAATAGGTCCATTGAGGCCTTCCAGTGGGATCTGAACTCAGATCTGTCTGATTCTAAAGTATAGGTTTGTCTTCTGCTTTCACTATTGATGTTATGAACTTATATTCTGGACAAGAAAATTTTTCATATGCAATTTCTTCATTAAGAAGAACTATAGGCTTTTCACAGAGACCCCCAAGACTACGGCCCCTAGTTACCCTTCAGGTCTGGAATTGAACTCACTTCTGTAGCTTCCAGCCAAACAACAGACAGACATATAGGGTGAACATTTACATCAGGTAGATACACTCCTTAGAACGATTGATCATGAGAGAACAGAAGGGCATTATTTGCACAGAGAGATAACTCAAGAAGCAGAAATGCATAGGAAAGAGAGACAGGGCAAGAAGTAACCATAGGGAGGAAGTGGGAAGAGAGGAGTTACATTGTGGGGGATTGTAGTCAACATCATGAAACAAGATGTCTATGAACTGCTATATGGAAAATGAATTTGTTCTGTAACCTTTCACACAAATCACAGTAAAAATTGAAAGAAAAAAAAAAAGAATGACAGGCTTTTCAACAAGTTTCTTGAGATTAGGTGACTGCCATAACTCCTTTTGACTGGCAGGAAGCTAAGTTATATTGCTTTCCATGTATGGAAACCTAAATGGTAGACGTGGTGAAATGCCATGACAACGCCCACTGCTGTTGTGGCCAGTGGTCCTCCTGTACCATGTGGCATGGAGGTGGGAGAAGAGTTGGGGACTCTGGGACTACAGTGATAAAGGCAGAGCTCCTGCCCTCAAGAAGCAGACAGTCTGGTGGACAATATATAGGACAGGCCTGTAGTCACAAACTACTGTAGTACATACAGTTATCAAAGGGTGCATCAGTGACATGTGAACCATGAGCCAGGAGAAGGGCCCCAGCCCTCAAGCAGGTGACAGAGCAACACATGGTGTCCTGAAAGAGCCCTGCTGCAGTTGAATTCTCCAGACTGATGCACAGGAATTAATCAGGGGCATCACTTCAGGCAAAGGACATAAGGGTGAAGGGGAGAACATCTGACAATAATGGAGCATGGCTTAGGGGCATAGGGCAAAGGCAGAAAGTGAAGCCAAGGGTTGACCAGGTTGGGTCATGAAAGCCCCTGCACATAAATGAAGGGTCGTCTACTTTCCTGGTGAGCCTGGTGAGCCCAGTGAAGGTTGTACAGCAGAGTGCTGTGAGATCTGCCTCTTGGAAAGGCTACTCTTTCCAGAAGGAATGGTACAGAGGCTAGCAGAGGCTAGGCTGTTTCAGCAATCCCAGCCAGAATGGAGTGGAAAGGGTGGTGAAGTTTGAGAAAATTAATCAGAAATAAAATCTAACCATCTTGGTGTGTAACTAGGTGTGAGTACTATGGTAGTTAAGGTTGTGTGCCAACTTGGCTGGGCTGTAGTTCTGAGTGGCTTGGTAGCTGGATGTAGTTATTCCACATTATGAGATTGTAATCATCTCCATGGTAGAATCTGCTCTCAGACATTAGTTAGTGGAAAGGGAGCTGCCTTTGAGGTGTGGCCTGCTTCCACTATATAAGGGGAAGCTTGGCACATTTTGGATCCTGCATTTGGCCATGTTTTCATCTCTAGTTGCTGGACTTGAACCAGTGGCCTGCAGTGTTGCCTGCCAATTTCGGGATTGTTCTTGGACTTGAACCAGTGGCCTGCCATGTGCCTGTTCATCTTGAGATTGTGACACTCTACTTGCTAACCTTGGGCTCGTCAGCCTCAGCCAGGAGCTGCATGAGTTACAAAAAGCCTCCAGCTCCAGTGGACCTGGAATAAGAGGCAGAGCTATAGCCCAAAATCGACGTACCTTCACCCACCCCCTAGAGTTGGCACTCTGAATGCAGACTTCTAGACTATAGTCTGCAGTATGGATTATACTTCAACATAAAGAAAACCAAAATCCTCACAACTGGACCAATAAGCATCACAATAAATGGAGAAAGAAAGACTGAAGTTGTCAAAGATTTCATATTACTTGGTTCTACAATCAACATCAATGTCAAGAAATCATGTCTCTTTAAAGACTAAGGTGGCACCTAACCCAAGCCATTGTATTTTCAATAGCTTCATATGAATGTGAGAGCTGGACAGTGAGTAAGGAAGACTGAAGAAGAGTGGATGCTTTTTAGTTGTGGTGTTGGCAAAGAATACTGAAAGTACTGTGGATTGCCAGAAGTTAACTAACAAATCTGTCCTGGAAGAAGTGCAGCCAGAATGCTCCTTGGAAGCAAGACTGTCCAGACTTCGTCTGACCTCCTTTGGTCATGTTGTCAGAAGGGACCATTCCCTGGAAAAAGATATCATGCTTGGTGAAGTGGAGGGTCAACGAAAAAGGGAAAGGCCCTCAACAAGATGGGCTGACAAAGTGGCTGTAACAATGGGCTGAAGTATAGCAAGGATTGTGGGACTGGCACAGGACTGAGCAGTGTTTCATTCTGTTGTATATAGGGTCACTATGAGTCTGAGCTGACTTGACGGCACCTAACAACAACAACAAACTGTAAGAGAATAAATTCCTATTTGTTAAAGCCTGTGGTTTTTCTGTTACAGCAAAACTAGAGAAGCAAGACAGATCCGGATGTATGCGACAGAGGAGCTAAGAATGGTCCCAGATTACTATTTAGGTGTGTGAATGGATCATGCCAGGGCCTGAAGAGAAATAAACAGGTTAAGAGAGGTTTGGCTAAACATGTTGCCTTGGAGTTCGTCAGAGGAGGAAGGGGTTGGAAACCCTGAGCCTGGTATCTGCAGCAAGAGAAGATGAGGAAGTATGGCTTTGGCTGCCCCACCATTCAAGGTCACAGGATTTCCTGTGGCACTCAATCACAAAGAAAACAACAGCAATCAATAGTGGAAACATTGATAAAAACAAAGAAAATGAAATTTAATTTTAAAAAAGAGCATGGTTCAACATCATGCTTTTGAACCCATAAATCTTCCCTCCTCTCTGTAATTTGTAGCAAGGGACCTTGTTCTCAAAAACAAGCCCAGATTATATCAGCTATCCTCCAAACCGTTCACATGGTCTCTTGAGGCACGTATCCCACCAATATACTAGAATTTTGTATATTTTGTATCTGGAAAAACAGCTGAGTTAATACTAGTTAGGTTAGATATGCTTACCAAGAAGTCTTGTTGAAAGTCTTCCATATTTTTGTTAACTATAAGCCCAGTCCATCACTCATTTGTCATTTTGTCAAACCGGGTTGGTTTGTGTGTTGCTGTGATACTGTAAGCTATGCCACCAATATTTCAAATGCCAGTAGGATCATCCAAGGTGGACAAGTTTCAGTGGAGCTTTCAGACTAAGACAAACTGGGAAAAAGGACCTGGCAATCTACTTCTGAAAAAAATGGCCAGTGAAAAACATATAAATAGCAATGGAATATTGTCTGATACAGTGCTGGAAGATGAGCCCCTCAGGTTGGAACACACTCAAAATATGACTGGGGAAGAGGTACCTCCATAATGTAGAGTCAGCCTCAATCACGTGGATGGATTAAAGTTTTGGGGACCTTCATTTGCTGGTGTAGCACGACTCAAAATGAGAAGAAAACACAAACATCCATTAGTGCAGCGAAGTGAATTGTTTAATATGGCCCTTCTAGCCATAGTTCTCCATTTTACGATGTATTAGAAATCCTGGCCTCTATGCTCTGGTAGCATAGTGCCTATGGCATTTGACTGCTAATGAGAAGGCTGACGGTTCAAATCCACGAGCCTACTCCTTGGAAGGAAGATTGGGCAATCTATTTCCATAGTGGTACTGCCTCAGAAACCCAAGGAGGGGTCACTATGAGTTGGATCCAACTCGACAGCAGTGCATTGAATTTACGCCTATGGTTATGGTCCCATTTTGGGGTAAGTTGTCTATTGCAGTGATGAACCAGAATTAAGGTAGGAGAGTGTGACTCAAGTTACCACTCTTAGTTTCCTTGAGGGTATATAGGTGAATGTTCCGGCAAAGTTCACTCTCTTGCTCTGGATCCTGCATCTGGTTTGTCAACATCTCAGCCTCAGACTTGAGACAGCAGCCAATCATCTGACCTGCTGATTTGGGTTTGTCAGCCCCTGCAACCTTTGAGTGAGGAAAATCCTCCAGACCAATGCCTGACCCATGGATTTGGGACTTGCTAGCTTCCACCACCATATGAGCCATTTCCTTGGCAGTCTATGAGTTTTGTGAGACATTACAAATGAAATACAGAAAACCCCAAGACAAGAGGGAAGTACTAAGTGGAGGAGGAAGAGTTGACGTTAGAGATGATGGAGTGGTATAGCAGTTTGGGAAGTTGGATATTTGGGACACCTTTAACCTCTACCTCATAGGGATCAGCCTTGTGCTTATCCTTCTAAAATAAATTATTTGAGCAATTAGCAGTTGGAATGTCAAATTACAAAGTAAGAATTAAGGAAAATTAGATGACAAAAATGAATTTGAATGCTTGCAGATTGATGTCTTAGGCATTAGTGAGCTGAAATGGACTGGCATTGGGCATTTTGAATCAGAGAATCACAACATGCTAGGCTTATTGGAAAATCAGTGAGTGCAACACTCAGTCAAAACCATAATTTCATCAGACACCCAACTAATAATGAGGTTATCATGTGGTATGCATGGTTAGCAGTTCACATATATTGATGTATAACAAATCACTGTACAACCTTAATCAGGGAAAAGAGGAGTTGGTGGTTCTAAGGCTTTCCAAATTCTCCAGTAAATTCAAGTCTCTCCAATGTTAAATATCACCTCTCCCTTTTATCTTCATGGCTAAATTTCTTCAGAATTGCTGTCCCTACTTTCTAAGCTTCACGCTCATTGTTGTTAGGTGCTGTCAAGTCAGTTTCAACTCACAGCAACCTTATGTACAACAGAATAAAACACTGCCTGGTCTTTCATCATCTCACAACTGTTGCTATACTTGAGCCCACTGTTGCAGTCATTGTGTCAATCTCTCTCATTGAGGGTCTTCCCCTTCTTCAATGACCTTCTACTTTACTAATCATGTTATCCTTCTCCAAGGACTGTTCCCTCCTGATAACATGACCAAAGTACAGTAGATGAAGTCTGGCCATTCATGCTTCCAGGGAGCATTTCAGTTGTACTTCCAGCATGGATCTGTTCATTCTTCTGGCAATCCATGGTATATTCAATATTATTTGCCAATACCATGATTCAAATGCATCAATTTTTCTGTCTTTCTTATTCACTGTCCTGTTTTGACATGCACATGAGGCTATTAAAAAGACAATTGCCTGGGTCAGGTGCATCTTAATCTTCAGATTTGGCCAATGTAACATGTCATTTGATTTGCTGACTGCTTCCTCCATGAGCAGATTGTGGATCCAAGTAAAATGAAATGCTTTAACAACTTTGATTTTTTCTCTATTTATCACAATGTTGCTTCAGTGTGGGAATTTCTGTTTTCTTTATGTTGAGGTGTACTTCATACTGAAGGATGTAGTCTTTGATCTTCATCAGTAAGTACTTCAAGCCTTCTTCACTTTCAGCAATCAAGGTTGTGCCATCTGCATAGCACAGGTTGTTAATGAGTCTCCTAATCCGGATTCTGTGTTTTACTTCATACAATCCAGCTTCTCAAATTATTTGCTCAGCATACAGATTGAATATGTATGGTGAAAGGATACAACCCTGATGGACACCTTTCATGATTTTAAACCATGCAATATCCCCTTGTTCTGTTCAAAAAACTGCCTCTTGAACTAAATATAGTTTCATCATGAGCACAATTAAGTGTTCTGGAATTCCCATTCTTTGAAATGTTATTTATAATTTCTTATGATCCATACAGTCAAATGTATTTGCACAGTCAATAATACACAGGTAAACAGCTTTCTGGTATTCTTTTCTTTCAGTCAAAATCCATGCGACATCAGCAATATCCCTTGTTCCATGCCCTCTTCTGAATGTGACTTGAATTTCTGGCAGTTCTCTGTTAATGGACTGCTGCAACAGTTTTTGAATTGCATTCAGCAAAATTTTACTTGCGTGTGATGATATTATTTGATAATTTCCACATTCTGATGGATCATTTCTCTTTGTAATAGGCAGAAATATGGATCTCTTTCAATCAGTTAGCTAGGTAGCTGTCTTCCAAATTTCTTGGTATATATGCATAAGTGATTCCAGTATTGTATACATTTGTTGAAACATCTCAATTGAAACATTTGAGATGAACATTTCCTAGATGAAGCCTTTTTTATTGTCAATGCCTTCAGTGTAGCTTGCACTTCTTCCTTCAATACCATCAGTTCTTGACCATATGCTACCTCTTGAAATGGCTGAATGTCAGTTAATTCTTTTTGACACAGTGACTCTGTGAATTATTTCCATCTACTTTTTTTTTTGTTTTGTTTTT